>NC_090933.1:1018008145-1018347907 GCF_040938575.1 Ambystoma mexicanum
ATTGTACTTAAATCATGTAATTCTGTTCTGCCTCACATACAAATAAATATGTGGGGGAATGCCACCTTGCAAAGATTTGCACAGCAGTTCTTTCATCCTACAACTCGTAATCAATATGGTTTTGCTCTATTTGTTGGTATTTATTGGCTTTAAAATTATGAAACATACCAAGAAATGCTGATAGACAGAAGCATGCACACCAGGCAGTAATTGGTTTGGGCAATGCTATATTTGTGGGGGTCTTTGTCAGGGCTCGGCACCGCACCAGGACTTATTTCTGAGCACTGGCACTTATTTTCTCAGACTCAGTCTGATTATGATGTTGCACTTTAAATCTCATTCAGCAGTTGTCACACAACAGGAAACAAGAGTGTGCCCTGGCCACATTCTCTTCAGCCTGTGTCGGGGAATCATTATTCATGAACTTGATGACCCACGTAGACAGCAGAGTGGTAGTTATTCATTTTTACTGATAATGAGTTGGAAGGTCGCATTGCTGGCTACTTGTACTGGCCACGCCCACACAGTCCTCCTGCATTACATTGGAGCTCCTCCACTGTTGCAATACACAGCAGCACTACAACATTAGTGTGGGTGGACAACAAGATTACAGTCACCAGCCAGCAGCACCAACACAAGTGAAAGGCCAGGGAAAAAGCCAGGGACTAAGAGGAGTCTGCTTCATGAATGTCAACCTAACACAAAGGTTTTACTGCAATGCTCGACAGGCAAGTTGAGCAGTTCAGTAATCATTGTTCCTGCATTTGCCAATCAATGGCACGCTTTTGGAAAGCAGGTTTGCTCATATTTCTTTTCATAGGTGGTCAACAAATTCCAATGGTCACCTATACAATCTGGGCAAAATGTTACCAATTATGATGTATTTAAAAAAGCACTTAAAATGTGTCTAAAACTAGTATGTTATGTTAATTTAATTCATTTTTGTGCATCTGTAAATTGCCCAACTTCCATGGCTAATTCATCTATCACCCAAAATAGCAATAGGGAGTTGCAATGTTCACTCTTAACATACAGGCACTGTGGGAGGAACAATTATGGGTTTTGGCAGCAGAGGGCCAGGAGTTGCCCAACCAATGTGCCCCTGGTCCGCTAGAAAATATTTGGGACCTGGAACTTATTTTTTTACCAATGAACTCTGCACAGCATCTTGCTGGCACATCTTGCAAGCAGAAGAAACCTTGTGCCGTGCTCATTATTTATTGTGATGAGCCAGATCTATACCTTGGACATGCATTTTCCAAGATCCTTTGAACTCTTTGGGCCTGGCTGTGTCACCTGCCCCAGATGCAAGAGCATTATAAACCTGCTGAGACCTGGTATATCTGTAGATGTAGTTGGATATTTTGATGCCTGGATCACCAAGCAGAGTCATGGTAAAATATTGTTTGATGGATGGATCATACAAAATGCCCCAGGAGTTATTCTACTGGCATGGGGTCCATCCTCAAAAGGCTTGTCTTGCAGCCTTTTCCCCAGAAACCAACCTTTGCCCAAGGGTATGGTTGCCATTATCCTTTCTTTATTACAACACTGCAATGACACTGTTTTCCCATAAATCTTGCATGTTGGGATCTCCTGATTGCATGCTTTGCATCTACCAATAGGATCTGGAATAGCACCACCATCAGATTTCCTCACTGCCACAAGTTCCTCATCACCCTGGTTCCAGGATCTACAATGAGACGTGTTTATTCACAAATGGGACCAGGAGCTACTGACAGATAGCCTACTAGTTTTGTATGAACTGAAAACTCATCCCAGCGTTGATTTTCTCAGGGTGTCTTTACCCAAATACTGTTCCCCGTCTATATATAGTAGTACTCGCCACTTTCATTCATTTCTAGTGATTTATATTTTAATTCTCAAGAGTCCTGTGTCTCACCAAAGACCCACTTGGACTTGCCTAGATTCTTGAGAAATAAAATTGACTCTGCGTGATCATGATCTCTGAATTGTTTACCATTTCTTTAAAAAAAATATGATTTGGATGTAAATTGTAAAGATCTTCTTTAGCCACTTTTCTTACTAAATCTAATTTTATAAATGTATACAGTGGGCTTTCTCTTATTGAGTATCTGGAAAGTCTTCATTGCTCACTTTGACCATCTTTCCCCTATTCCATTCATTTGGCTGCGGGACCTTTTCATCAGATGTCATGTCCACACCAACATTTTCAGCAAAGTTACTCACTCCACTGCAGATGCCCTTCAAATCACCTTCTGATGCCAAACTAAAAGCCATTTTAAACGAGCGTAGTCTTCCTGTTGGAAACGCAGGTGCAGGGTAAAGCATCATGTTTTAGGTGTGGGTGTAGCAGCGTACCCAAAAGCAATGCACAGCATTTCACATGTTACTTTTGGAGATGTGAGCAAGCATCTCTTAACCCCTGCACTGCTCCTTGTGGCCCCTCTCCCCACCGCTAGCAATCACAGCGAAACTAACATTAAAGCTACCCTAATGCATGTAGGGGCCCCCCAGGCCCTTGTAGGGTAGCGGGACTTGTTACGGGGCATCTGATCTGAGAGGAGTCGGGGAGATTGCCCTCCTCTCAGGGCCCGACTTTACTTTAGCCTTCAGTGAACTTGGACATTTCGGAACGCAACTCCTGAGACGTTGCAAGCTGTTTGTGGGACACGAACCAGGCACATTTTGGGTGGTTTGAGTTCTGCACATAGCAGTTCCCTCCTCCCTACAGACCGGTTCTGCGCGCCTTCACCTTCAACGAACAAAGCCTCGCCTTCACTGAAGAGAAAGAAATGAGTGTTTATGTTCGTTTTTCCATTACGAGATCCCGAACAGAACGGGAATGGAAAGACACGCATTTACAGCTCTCCACCCACGTGTGTGACTCACGTTAATGAGTTCATTATTGATGAGCGTGCGCCCATCACAAATGTGTGCAGAACGAGCCTGGGGCACATGCTACCAGTCCTCCAAAGCCAGTCCCGCAACCGGATTAGAACCATGATCGTTTTAATTAAAATGTGCACACACATGATATATGACCATGTACACCTTTCATTGTGCATGCGCACACTTTTTTAATATAGAGGCACTGCACTTTGTATCAATAGCTGCCATTTGGAGCGGGTAAGGTTGTCGTTTCCTTATGTCTTTTTTATAAGCTCAGATAGCACCATACTGAAAATATGCTTCATTCTGTCCATCCATTCATCACACTGCTTTACATCATTATCAGATTATATGATTGGCTGATGTATGTTAATTACAATGCATTGTATATATATTGAAGGCAAGCAACCTGTGTGTTTTGGAACTGACCATGTCCACAGCCATTAGTCATTTTCCCTAGGTGTAATTAAAGAAAATATTAGATTGTGTGATAGGCTGTCTATCATAGAATTATAACCTTAGGTGTCGATAAAAATAGGGTGTAGCATACTTACTTTATAGGACTAATTTGTATCCTGGAAGTGATTATTTCACAAGAACACTGTAAAATGTTAAAATGCAGCTTATAATGTTGGTATAATTAAATCATTTTCAGTTTTCGTTTTTTTTATAATCTGCTGTTAAAAAACAAATAAAACAAACAGCAACCATCGCTCATTTTTTTTCTCCCTTTAATGTATCAGCTGTCAGCAACAGCTTGGGCTGGGTCCTCACATTGTGACTCTCATCCACTTGGTAAGGGACAACACCATAAGCAGACGAAGACACAGAGAGAGAAAGAGACAGAGGAGAGATAACAAAAGATATAAAGAGAGACAGAAAGAGAGAGGTACAGGGAGAGCACGAGAGAGGGAGAGACAGAGAGAGAAAGGGGGAAAGAGAGCACCAGGGGCCAGATTACAGAAAATGTGCATCATTGCAGGTTGCACAGTATTAGCACTAGGGCAAAGTTGGCCCTATTTCTATAACCATTGGGGCATCTTATAAAACAATCATGACAAGAGCATCATGTTATCTTTTGCAGAAAAGATCATATGGAATGGTATTAGGACTAGGGAAAACGTTGTCCTTGTGCAAAAAATGTATCGTGTTGGTACTCGTTCTAATACCATGCCATACTGCACTTGTGGTAGTGCAATTGTTTTCTAACTTGTCCAGTGTTTTTACAAATAGGGCAAATGTTGCCCGAGTGCTAATACCATGAAACTTTGCACTTGCACGGTGCAAGGGTTCTGTAATCTGGCACCACGTCACCATAAAATACACTGGCTACAGCTAGCAAATGCATATGTCCCCCTGTCAGCAAAGAAAATAATATGAAGGAAAAATAAAAATAAATTATGTGTAGTTGAATATCCCGTTCTAAATCCACTCTAAAAGCGGTCCAGGATACCTGAATTTTCAGCCCAGGTCTGCAATCTCTGTAAAAGTAAAGATGCAAATAATTTTCTTACCAAGAGCGTACGTCGGACGCGGCCAGTTCTCAGCTCTGTTTCGGATTGCGAGCTTCGAACGTGGTGCGGCTTGACGTGCTCGTTCGTTTTGCGAGGTCCTTTCCTCTACGGCGTGGAGCGCAACAAAGAGAGTGCAGAGGAATTAGGAGCAGCGTCGGAGAGATGCAGGAAGCAAAGCGAGTCAGCGCCTGCGTTTGAGCTCGACTTGCCGCTCCTACTACCTGCTCGCCACCGACACTGGCCGCGCGGCCGCCAGTTTCCCGCTGCCATCGCGACCTCCTGTCTGGCCCTTCCAGCAACGGGACTCCATTCGTTGCATGGAGGTAAAGTGTGGTAAAGAGCGGTAAAGTGCAGCCATACGAAGATTGGTGCCCTCCTGACCTTGCCTTGCCTGATTTTTTCTGGTATATTAATCAGTGGGGTGTCTGAATACTGGCACTGGGCTCGGAGGGTTATAATTGCTGGTTTAAAGATACTGGCTGGGTCTACTTACCCTCAAATTATAGTTTATGTGGGGCATTATCTGTTACTCATAAAGCCTTACATCTCAACTGCTGTGGTGGGTCTAGTTTGCTTGTACTGCCTTTACATAATATACGTATAAGCTAGGGGAGACTGCGGGGGAATAAATTCTCCTTTGATCTCACTAGCTAACTCCAGAGCCCACTCTTTTTGAGCTATTATGCCGCCAAAAGTGAGCAGTGCTAAAACGTCTTACAATTTGAGGAAAGGTAAGACAAATAATCCAAAGATGCCTGTTAATAATCTGCCTGGAGGGGACAATTCAAACTCCCCAGCTAAGACTAGAGGCACTATTCTGGCATTGTTTGAAAAAATACCACATGTGCGTCCTACAGATCATACGGAGGAGACTCGCCCTACAATCCATAATGGTAGCCGTCCCCTGGATATGACGAATTTTGATGACATAGATAATAATTCATTACTCGATTTATGCCTGTCCATACAGAAATCAATGGCCCCCCTACAAACTCTGAGGTGCTGGGAAACCCCAGGAAGGTGCCCACTCCGAGGGCAGCAAGCATGACAATTGAGGCTCAGGTACTGCAACCAGAAAATACCGCTTTGGGGTCTCTCTGCTTGGGCCGTTTGTCGGAATCACCTAATCTTTTGATTGATATAGATCAGCCTGGGAATCACGACGCTGATGGATTTAACGAATTATCACTGTTGAATTCTGCCACGTTTGCCGATCTGCAGGCGTCCTTAACTTCCTTGCAGTTTGCACTAAAAATCCTCCTAAAACTATGTGGGAAAATACATGTAAATACAGTCTTGCAGCTAAATTCACCTGGTTCAGGTCCATCCCACGGAGTGGAGTCTGAAGGAATTAAGGAGCCTGATATATTGATAATTCCAACTAATACAGAGGCCGGAGAGCCCCCTCCAAAAGAAGATCATATTCACTTGACTAAAAAACAGTGCAGAATGGCTAAGAGAGCGGATTTAAGAAACATTCCAGTGGAGGTGGCCTCTCCACTTCCCAATACAGCGAATCCCCAGCAGAAATCCAAAAAAGCTAAAAAAAAGGGTTCTGAAAAGAAAGAAACATCAAGGTAAGGGCCCGGGAACACTCATGAGCTGGATATTGCCGGAGAAGTCCAAAGAAATATCCGCAGTGACTAATGTCAGTCAAGACTCTATTCTTATTGACAGCCCTATTGCTATGGACAACCAATTTTCCACCCCGCAAAGGAACAGTCTAAACAGTACCTATGAAAGCATGAACTCGGAGAAGGCATGTCCAATCCCAGCAAGAGATGAAAGTAAAGATGAAAATAGGATCTGCATCGTGAAGAACTTGAATCAAAAATGTGGAGGCAAGTGGTTACCACGAAAGGCTATGCTTGAAAAACTTCTCATTTGTGGAACCACTGTGTGGCACCAATCCAAATGTAACTGCACTCCATTGTACGGTTTTGGCTTCCGCACAGCTGATCCGTAAATATAGAGGCAATCTGGCGCAGGTGGGGTTGGGGGTGGATGTTAATCCTAACGATGAAGACCCATTGATTAAGGATAAATCTAAATCTACTAAAATGAATGACACCCCCTAATGACTCCCCCTAATTACAGGTAAGCAAGTACAAATGAGTGATATTCAGAATACTCTTAAGTGGCTAGCAGAAGCTCTGCCCATGGCTATAAACAAACCATGAACTTGCTCATTGTTGTCCTGGAACACGAGGGGTTTTAAACATTTTATTGCAACTAATGGGTCACTACCTTTCATTATGAACTATTCTTTTTTTATGTTACAAGAAACTTGGTTCATTGCTCCGATTGTGATAGACGGTTTTAAACTATACCACACTTCTGCTAAAAAAAGGCGAATGGGAAGACCATTTGGTGGTCTGATGACTGGGGTGGCCAAGTCTATAACATCAAGAGAAATACCCACCGAACTTGAGGATAACATTAATGTGGTGGAGGTGTCACATTAATTAAGGACCACTGGGCTAATTATTGCTGATTAATCTTTATAACCCCCACGATGCATCTGCGAGTGACCAAATTCAAGATAGATTGCATGATTTGCTGAGTTATTGGAAGAGTGAATGTAAAAGCAATCTCATTGTTATTGCAGGAGATTTCAATTGTCTTATCAAGGGAGAAGGAGGTACGACCAATAATAAATTACTATACCCTTATCCTCTTATGCAACATAACAGTGATGAGGAAGGAAAGACATTGTTATGTTTCATGAAGAGTTGGGAGCTGGAATGCCTAAATGGAAGCACTATGAGGGACCGTCCAGGTCACTTCACATGGGGAGCGGGTGGGGTGCATCGTACCCTGGACTACTGTTTTACTAGTGAAGAGGTGGCATCCCTGGTTAATGATATGAGAGTTGTTGAGAATGTTTGGAGTGATCACAATGGTCTCAGTCTAACCCTGAATAGTTATATCAAATCACCTCCTAAAATGATGACGGGAAGCCTTCTTGTTAATCACTCAATTTCTCGACTAATTTGGTCAGAGAAAAATATTTCTAGAGCTTGCCGGGATTGTGGTGATTGGGACAATAATCATTATAATAGGTTTGTTAAATTATCTATGGAGGACCTGTAAGGGTGGATTTATAACTTCACTGGTAAATATAAAACCAAACAATCATTATTGGTTATTAGAGAACAGGGTTCGACTGAGACGTATGATAAGACAATAAGAGATGCTAAACGCACACTTAGAAGGGAGATACGTAAAATCAGAGCTACCACAAAATCCATTATTACTATTCATGCCAGGATTAAAGAGATAAAAAACAGGTATAGATCATGGCTGAAACAATGGAAAAGGGCGAAAAAACTGGCATGTTGTCAAAAGACTGTGAGGATTATTTGCTCAAGAAATTCCCTTAATATCTGGGCACTTCTGGGGGATGCGAGGGGTAGCAGGGAAACTCCGCAAATAAACCCGATTGATGCAGAGGAATGGGTGAATTTCCTTGAGAAACGTAATGGGACTAGGGTTGCTAATTCCGAAATAACCGGAGTACTTATACTAGCTCTGATGCCCCTCCAGGTGAATTTGGAAGAGCTCATTGATAAGATCTCTAAACTCAAAGCCTCTAGGGCTCCTGGCCCGAATGGGCTTTCTAATCTGCTTATGAAGAAAAACCCAGTGTTCTGGGCTAACCTCCTAAAAATACTCTTTGAAAAAGTGCTTCAAGAGGGGAGAATACCGGAGACTTGGCAAAAAGCAATTCTGGTACCCGTATTTAAAAAAGGAAATAGATCCGATCCGGGAAATTACCGTCTGCTCTCGATGTTAGACTGTTCAGGCAAACTATTTTCATCATTACTTTTACAGAGATTGCAGACCTGGGCTGAAAATTCAGGTATCCTGGACCGCTTTCAGAGTGGATTTAGAACGGGATATTCAACTACACATAATTTATTAATTATGAATAGTCTAAGAGATAAAGCCCTGTCCACTAATAACCCTCCTCTGTATGCCTTATATATTGATTTTAAGGCGGCTTTTGACACAGTTAATAGAGAAAAATTGTGAATGAAGCTGAGGGGAATGGCATGCCCGGAAGGATTGATCCATTACCTACAACTCCTGCACCAGAATACCTCTGTTCAGTTGAGGCTTGATGGAGGTGGATCAATCACCAGGGCGATTAAACAATTCAGAGGGGTGAAGCAGGGATGCCTAATGGCACCCACACTGTATAATCTGTTTGTCTCTGATATCCCTGAATATTTACGCACTGTACGTAACTGTCCCCCGAAAGTTGGTAGCGAACATTGTTTAGTTACGGCCTACGCGGACGATGTGGTTATCTTTGACCACACGTTCAGTGGAATCCTTCGCTCGGCTGAGAGGCTCTGGGAATATGCTAAAGAGAATGAACTCACCATTAAGCACATGAAAACAGAATTGATACTGTATAGTCATGGCAAGGTGAGCCGCCCGAGAATGATGTTGAGAGGAATGGAAATTCAATACACACAGTGCTACAAATATTTGGGAGTGGAATTTGATGCTAGTGGGAATTTTCAATCCTGTGTGCAAAACCGTAAAATAAAAGCGGCCCAATTAACCGCTCCGATCTGTAAATTCTCTCGCAACCAGAGTGTTTTTTCTATTTGGGCTGCTCGCCAACTCTACATCCAAAGTTGGGTCCCTATGGTGATATATGGACTGGAAGCCCTGGTCGATCTTAACCTTGATTGGCTCCAAATACTGGAGGGTAAATTCTGGCGTAAGTTTTTAGGTTTACCACAGGGAATACCGATGGCGATACTGAGATTAGAATTAGGCCTACTCTCGTTAAAAGCATTGGTCTTAAAGAAAAGAGCTGTCCTTTTCATTAAGATGCATATGAACAGTACCAATCAACTCCTGATGACGATGAAAGAGAACATAACTGGAAATAAACAGGTTAAGTTTGCAGAGAGAAATGACCACCCTATTTGAGATGATCTAGTGGACACCCAACTGGGGTGATAACTTTGAATACTCGAAAGCTCAAATGGGGGAAAGACTAAACATTTGGGACTGGCAAAACAACTTTAAACATCTGGAAAGCCTACACAGCTATGGGTTTATATCCCATTTACTTTACACTTATAGAAGGGCAGAAGGATATCTGAAACTATGCCCTTCTGATAATTTAAGATGCTTTATACTACTCTTGCGTATTAATCACCTACCTGTCTTAACTGTGATAGGACCTGAACAGGCCATTCCCAAACATGAGCGATTCTGTAGGTTGTGTAAAAATGAAATCTCACCCGAAACTGCGAGACACGTCCTTACGCTATGCCCCAGACTGAGTCTAACTTATATAAAAGACTATAGTAGCTATGTCCATAATTTAGATCACATTAAGTCGAAAGATTTTTGGCATATGTGTATTAATGTATTAATACTCTGAATGCAAGTTTACATCTGGCTCTATATAGAGTATGGCATATGGTCAAAGGAAAACTTGAAGAATAGTTACTCCCCCTCTCAAAGTTTGCTTAAAAATTATAGGTGATTGGTGATTGATGCTTAATATACATTGCTTATAGGGACGGAGACTTTATGGCTCTGGGGGATAGCCAGTTTACAAGAACAATTAAGGGAGGGACTGATTAGTGGTCAATGGATTACGGGTGGATTGATAAATTACATTCTCCTTGCACGGTCAAAAACATTTTCTTTTCTACTTATGGATTTTATTCAACACAGGTTTATGTGAAATTGAAGGTAGTGTACTCTTTTATATTGTATCTAATTGTATGAAATTTGAATTGAGTATCTGATGAAGTTATATGAAAGAATAGACGAAGATGAAATATGTGTAAATTGATAAATGTATATGATGAAGATATTTATTGTTTTTATTTTCTGTATTATGTAATTTGAGAACAGTTTTATGAAATCATGTGTAAAGTGTTTGTTTAAAAAACTATATCACATTAAAATAAAATAAATAAATAAAAATAAAAAATAAAAATGTGCATACTGATATATCACATCTTTGTTAGTTAGGTTTAACTTTCCCCATTTTATGCAAGATGTATATTAATTCAGATAACATGAATTTGTTCTATGAATCTTTTAATGTAGGAATTCTTCTTAACATTGACTGAAGCAGACATAGAAATGTAGGGAGTAATTTTATGTTTACATTTGTGATTTCATATTATTAACCATTGCTACAAAAGTTGACAACTATCAGGATCTGAGATGTACACCTCACCCGCGATTTGACCCGCCATCAAAGAACCCAGCAAGGAGTGTTGTGCAGTAAATATCTTTTACATTTTGTAAGCCTGCACCATTGACATACTCCCAATATGGAAGGGGTTCGGATCAGGCTCTTGACCGGGTGATCGCTTCCCCGCATCCATTGTGTCAGTCCACACTAACATCCCATACAACCCCTTCACTATATTCATTATAAGCTCACTAAAGACAGAACAAGGAAACAGTGACTTCAAACACTCCATGGTCAATCCCCTCAAAAATAAAATCATTTCTCGACAAAATAATCATCGCAATCACTATGGTATTTGATGGATAACATTGAACGTCAAGATTTTGGAGAAAATCATCATTGCACAACTCAAGGTACACATAGTATTCAACACCACAAGGGAGATATACCATTAAGAACTGCACCACAAAATAATACACACATGTCTCAACATGAGATCATATACTAGACCTGGGAGACGAAATCGCATTCAGCCTGCTCATCATGCTTAACCTTTTTGGGACATTTGATATAGTGGATTGCATTATCGTTCTTCACCACCTACAACATGCAGCCAGCATCTCAACTCATGCCCTGAGATGGTTCAAGTTCTTCCTTTCTGAACCCAGACAAACTGTATTACCAGGAAAGCTATCCTCAAAATCTTCTTACACATAGTGTGGCTTGGGCCAGGGCTCCCTTTATCCGTCTTACATTTCAACATTTATGTTGAGCCACTCATGGACTCACTACAAAATCATCAACTCCACTTCCCTCCTAGGGTAATGGCAGGCAAATATACTTCATGATCATGTCAAATGGACTTAAAGCCACAGGAACCTGTCGTGTGAACATTGAACATGGGACAACACAACCAGGTGTCATGCTGCCAGCCAACATTTAATTATATTCCTTATAACATTTCAGACTAGGCTTGATTTGAAAAACTCTCCTCAGGATGAATTTGTAGAGGAGCAGGTGGACACATTTCCCCTCGCTCCTGTCCCTCACTGCCGTCACACTGGAACAGCAAGAGAAGGGGTATATGTGGGACTCCATGTGTTACGCCAATACTGCATCAAGTGTATGAGAGAACATATGCACTTAGACAGTCGTACCAAGTGTAACCTCGCACTGACATTTTCTTGTTTTTTATAACACTCTTAATACCAGAGTTCGGTTTATAAGTGCGGATCAGGGGTTCAAACCTCTGTTGCTCTTGCTTCCAGGACCAGCATGTTGCACCTGTGCTATTCTCCGTTCAGTGTGTAAGGATGGCGTATGGAAGGATGTCAGCACACACCATTGGACATCATGGAGCACTGAGTAAAATCTGACTTGGGCTAAGCAATGTCATAAAGAAGATATACAAATCCATGCTGAAACAATATGACCATACTTAAGAGTGATGATGTAACTTAAGTGACAAGAGAAACATGTATGAAACGATAAAGTGATCATGAATGCAAAAGAAGATAAAACTTGCTGGTCAATAAGTGTAAATAACGCAGTAACGCAAGGTATAAAAAATACATAGAAGCTTGCTATAGAGGAATACATAACATGGCAAGGACGACCATTATTGGAAAATGAACGCCGGCTCATGTAAATATTCAATTTAACTACCTCAGGAGCTGATCAGGGTTGGAGAGTCAGGAGACGCTGGAAGAACAACTTCATGTGCAAAACAAACAGAGTCAATGTTGGCTTACAATTAAGGAGGCTATTTTTAAGGAATAAATGCAAATCATGAAGGGAGGCAGATGGATGAGTCATGGACATGAGACATATTTCTCTAAGATTGTAAGAGAAGAAAACATCTGCAAGAGCCAAGTATTGGACAATTAAAAGTGTATAAAGTCTATGTAAGGTAGAGTGAGCAAGTCTCTAGAGGCCAAGGTGAGCAAGGACATCCAGTATAATTGAATCAAATAGCAGTAAATAAGAGGCTGAAATGGACAAATTCGTGGTCTCTTCACATGTGACTCATAGTTGAAAACAAGGGCTATTCATTAAGCCTCGAATGAAGATAGTGATGTGGTTTCTTTCCCTCGAATGTCCTGGAACATGGAACATGCTACAAGGTCAACTACAGGTGGGAAATGTTGGATCATGGACTGCCTGATGAGAGATGATGGTTTTATTGGGAAAGTGGGGAGTGATCTGGTGTGATCCAAGCAACTGGTTTTCCTTTTGCTTATGTGCTACTTGTTGAGTCAAACGCCTAAGGTTGAGTGAGAAAGCTAACCAATCAGTGGGTCTATGGGGCTATCTGCTATACAGTGCTGCCATTGTGTTTGCTATAATCAGTATTATACATATTTAGAGGTAGTTTAAGGGTTGTCTTACAGATAAGAGACAGCCAATGATATCCTTACCATATGTATTGTATAAGTGGATCTGTTCCCCTAATCCAATCCCTCCCACTAATAAGTTCTCTGATTTACCACATAGGATGATATCATAGATGACGCATATTGATGAATAAGACCCCTGTGTAATCAAGTTTGTGGGTGAGTGTGCAAGCATCTGTCTGATGTTTGTCAGTTGATCCTGCTTTATTTACCCAAGAATAAAGTAGTACTTTGCCACTGTAGTACTTTGAGTCTGTCTGGTTATTTGGACTGAGATCTTTATTGGTAATTCCATCTAGCAGAATAGGCGCTTCCAGGTGCTAGAGCACAAATTGACAGGTTAGCCATATGCAGGGCTTCAGTGAGAGGTTCAGTGGGAGCAATCATAAGTAGACCCAGTGGCAACCCTGCTGCATACTTGGAAATAAGTCTGTTCTAAAAGTCATGGTATTACGTCATGGTATTCATAATTACAAATGCTGCCTGTTTAGAGTGTTTGCTAGGAACACTATACTCACGTGCTACCTAGTTGTTACGTCTTTGCAGTGAGCCATCTATTTGTAACCTGCACCAGGTTTTTATGGTTGCTGTATGCCCTGTTGGGGCATGGGATTCTGCCTTTTCCTTTTCCTCTCTCTATTCTTTCTACTTTTTCTATTGTTCTTGTATAACCATACTTACTTTTGTGAGAACCAAAACAGGATTATTAATATGAATGCTAGATCTGTGAATCATCTCAACATCATCTCATGGAATGTAAATGGACTTAAAACTGTGGCGAAGAGGACCGAAATTCTTACTTACTTAAGTTCTAATTCATGTAATATTGCCCTCCTCCAAGAGACAGTACTTATTAAGAAAAATCTGCCAGTATCAATCCTCTCAAGTAAGTCAGATAAGGAAGGGAGATTTATTTGTGTCTTAATTAAAGTGCAGGATTTGAAAATACTTTTGTGTAATGTGTATGCATCGAATTTGGATGACCCCATTTTTTTTCATGAGCTGGCTACGTTGCTCCAAAGCTACAACATGGATTCAAAATTGTTGTGGCAGGTGATTTCAACCAGGTGCTGGATCTGGCACTAGATCGTTCAAATGGGGACTGCTCAAGAAATCCAAAAAAAAGCAAGAGATCCTTATAGAGTCTAATGGGGGAGTTCAACCTGGCAGACATCTGGCGATTGGAACACCCTTGTGATAGAGACTATACTTTTCACTCTCAATGTCATGATACATATGCCGGCATTGAATTTTTCTTGACTTCCGGACAAGTGACTTCAAGTTGTCAAAATCGGGCTGTTTTCCCCGGGATGAGCGCCAAATCCATGGGTGGCGCACATGGGCGCACACGTCATTGCAACATCCCAAACGCCATGTGCGGACACGCACAGCAAAAGCACACAATGTGTAGTGCACACACCAAAAGGGGGCGGAACACGGGGCGGAACACGCAGAATGGGGAACAACGCATGAAAAAGAGGGCATAACTGGGGAAGTACTGCTGGGAAATACAGGGAACACAGACACGCAAGCGAACTACACGTATTCATGGAATCGAATACGGGAAACCCGTGCACGCCAAAAGACACACACACGTAAACATGTCCGCCACACAAAGGCAGGCGGAAGCGTCCCTGCGCTGTATAAAAGTGCAAGCAAACAACAAACAAGTATATACAGCTACGATGAATTTACCATTTCTCGCAGCAGTGATTTGGGACACCGCAGGAGGAAGAGAATCGCCAGGCCCCACATTTTATTGCCCAGGACCAGCCTTTTTGGGTTGCCTGATGACCAGGCCTATGTCAGGTATAGGTTTCCACCTCGTATCATCCTAGACCTGGTCAGGGAGTGGGAAGATGACCTTACATCACCCACCCTGTGCTCCCAAACATTGAGCCCCTTGGAGAAGCTGCTTAATGTCCTGCATTTTTTAGCCACTGGGTCATTTCAGCAGACAACTGTCATAGTTGGGGGTGTCTCACAGGCTGTTTGAATCAGGATCAGTCTGAGGCCTCAGTTTGCCTCCACAATTGTCTAAAGGCAGTCGGGATCTGGATGGATCAGAATTGGTAAAGTTAAATGGTGATAAAACGGAGGTATTATTGGTAGGTTGTCCCCCTAACCCCTTACTGTGGACTTCTGCTTTCTGGCCTTCTTCCCTTGGCCCGTTACCTAATCCAGTTAGTAAAGTAAAGAACCTATGAGTTACCCTTTCCGCTTCTTTGTCTATGTCTAACCAGGGCACAGCCGTGTGCCAGTTCCCCATCATCAGATCCGAATTCTCAAGAGGGTCATGGCCATGATGCCGGAAGCCCTCCGCCCCCCTGTGGTGGCCGCGTTAGTCCTTTCATGACTGGACTATTGCAATTCACTCTATCTGTCTCAACCTATCGGCCTTATATATCGTCTTCAGTGTATGCACAACCTTGCTGCTAGGCTGGCCACTGGCTCCCCTTATGGTGCCCACATCACACCAGTGCTTTGCCAACTGCATTGGCTCCCAGTGAATCAGCAAATTAATTTTTAATCACTGTGCATTCTGCATTGGGCAATTCATGGTCAGGGAGCTGAATTCTTGCAGTTTAAATTTACCTTATACATTCCGGATCGGGACCTCCGTTCTGCTACTTCTAACTTTCTCATTGTCCCTAGGTTTAACCGGGAAAGGCTTCGTGGTAGAGCCTTTTCTGTTGCCGTGGCCAAACTTTGGTACAGCCTCCCTTCACCACGTAGGGCCACTGCTAACCATCTTGGATTTAGAAGAGCTTTGAAAACTAATCTATTTTAAGTCTGGCCTTTTCAGTGGTTTTTCTTTGACTGAATAGTTTCCTTTCCAGCACCATGCTGCCTTTGGGCGACTGTGCGCTTTACAAGTGTTAATAACATAACATAACATAACATAACATAACATAACATAACATAACATAACATAAAATAAAACACAGTCACGCTGCCTACACCATGTGTTGGTAATCATGACTGCGCGCCCCTCAGTCCGCAGGCACATATACATGCGCAGAACACCCACAGAATGGCAGGCCATGTTCCAGGACTTTTACAGGGTGGCACACTTCCCCAAAGTGCTTGGTGCCATAGATTGCACCCATGTGGCCCTACGTCCACCTAGGGCCACTGAGCACATCTATCGAAACCACAACCACTGGCATTCCATCAACGTACAGGTTGTATGCGATGCCCATGGAATCATCACCTCTGCCAATGCAAACTATCCTGGGTCTACTAATGACAGTTTCATATACAGAATGTCTGCCCTGAGCCGGGACCTGGAAGCTGGAAGCATGGCGACACATGGCTCATTGGTGAGTACAAATGTCTCTGCACATGCATACATGTCACACACAGACAAATACACAAACCCAACTAATGACAACCATCATCACCTCCCCAGGGGACAGTGCCTACCCTCTGAACAACCACATGATGACGCCAATACGGAACCCCACCACACCACTCCAGGTAAGATACAACGCTGCCCATATTGCAACCAGGGCATAATGGAGTGCACATTCGGAGTGCTCAAGTCACGCTTCGGCTCCTTTGACCACTCTGGAGGGCAGCTATATATGCACCCCCAGTAGTGTGCAGGATCATTGTGACAGCATGTGTCCTGCACAATGTTGCAACACGGCAGGACGTACCGGTGGACATGGTGGTGCCCCCATATCCCCAACCACAGGCACTGTCGCTGCCCATGGGAGGGGAAGGGGCATGTGGCGAGGCAGCCCGGACCCAGCTCGTGCACACATTTTTCACATAAACTCCCACCTCTACCAAGTGCACAAAGGCCTGGCACATAGCAGGTGAGAATCGATGATGACAAAGAGACAGTCAACTGTCACAACCTTACCACCCTGAGAATGTTGCCACGTAAGTGCTACATTGTGTACATCCCTAGCTACTTAAACATAACCAATCCTGTGTGACCAAAAGGAACACATGTAAGGTGTGTATCACACCACCCCCGTGCAAAACAGGCCATGACAATCACTGGTATGTCACCCAAACCCTCCCAACCTACATCTCCCTTGTCTGCCACACCATGACATGGCATGCAACAGCAAAAGCCCAACACATGACCAATTATATACAAAGTGACATGTGATAAATGGAAAGAGGCCCGAGACAATCACACCTGACATGGAATCAGATGAAATGACTGACCAACAACCTCCCACACATACAAAGTCATACACAAATGCATACCACTAGTGGTATCATCAACAATAGACTGAATTCCTGTTGCCATCACATTGGCCAAGCCAAATCTGCTAATCCCTAACCCGTGTGCTCTGTGTGTCTCCTGCAACACACTGCTCAGCACACAGCACAGTGAGCAGCCATTGTGTTGGGGATATACCTTGAGCATCACATAAAAAGGACAAGAAACAAAAATAACCAATTGACTCATGTACACAATCCCCAAATTGTAAGTGATCATGCGCTGCAGGGACACAGCATCCCAGATAAGGCAATCTGTGTGCACGTGTGGGGATGGAAGGGTGGTTGTATGTGTGGTGGAGCATTGTGTAAGGGTCTGTGTCAGTAGGGACAGGCACTCAATACATGCATGTGAAATCAAGAGACCCTCAGTGTCCTGTACACATCACATGTGAACATTGCCCATGTGTACACCCCAGCATGTCAAACCACAGCAATCCCCTGACACCTGAAAAGTAAACACAACACAGGAACAGTTATTGTCCAGCAGAACACATCATGTACATAGTACCCCACAATGGCAATGTCAGAGAGTGCCCAAACACTGTATCCCAAGCTTACTGTCTGACAAAAAAAGGCCCTCCCTCATTTACACATCACCATGACTTTCTGAAGAACAGTGTCTCGGGTCCGTTGCCTTCTTCCTTCTAGTCTACCTGGCTTCAGGATCCCCTACCCCTTGGTTTCCATGTTCTACTTTGCATGTAAATAGGGTCCAGCCCCCTCAGAGGCAACCTTGACTGGTAAAAATACCAAATCGCAGAGAACTCCAAAGAGACAAACATCCAAACCTGGGAAAAAGCCTGTAGCCACAAACAAACCGTGGAAGAGTTTCCAGTAGATGACTTGAAGTCGCTGAAAATGGCCAAGACCATGGCCAAGCAGAATGATAGAAGAACAACCAAGGTAGCACAGTTCAACAATGGTTCAACAGGATGGGTAGCATTTTCAGTACACAATAATCAATGAGGATGCAACAACTGATGGGTAGTGTCACAGCTCTGGTCTCCAGGCGCAGGAGTGGCACGAACTAACCACTCCCTCTGCGATCGGGGCGCCTGCAAGGTAAAACTTGCACAGGCCTTTGAGACCCCAGCGGGGAGAGAGGGTTAGGGATCCGTTGGTTGGACAGCATCGGTATTCAGGATAACTGGAAAGAGGGTAAGGAGAGGGGAGGTGGATGGGCAAGGGAAAGTAGGCAAAAGACAAAATACAACTATTGACAATAACACATACTATATCAGAGAAACCATGTCCTTCATGCACATTGTACAAAATGGGTCATATGCAAGCCAAAGAGAGACTTATCTCTGGGCTGAGTGCTGGCCTCCTGCCTGCACACTCTCAGGTCTGGTAACAGGAGCAGTTCAATGCTGCAAAGAGAGCGTGAGTTACTATTCTGTGGGTGTTTTCCCCACACACACACCATTTATGCCTCAAACTCCTCCCCAAACAAGCACTCTTGTCTGCTGCTTTGTTCGTATACTTTTGCTTGCCCCCGGTGATGGTTCACACACTGTCAATGCGGTAAGGCAGCCGCACGTGGCCCCGTGGGAAATGGAAGACCAATGTGTTAAGAATAACACATGATAGAATGGTCCTTGGGTGAGCTGCTAGACGCGTGTGGCGAGGTGCAACTTCAGTACAAGTCGTGTTCTGCCAGCCGCGGAATACTATAGGTTAGAGCACGTGATAATTTGCATGTGTAAATGATATGCACTGCACTCGAGTTTGTGCGTCGCTGGGTGCCCCCCTGTGCGCCATATTAGTTTCTGGCTAGGAATGGTACTGCGCTAATAACTTAGCTTCTATGGAGCAGGGGGGACTCGCGGATATGGGCGACACACCCTGTGTGTGCCGCTGACAACTTAGAAAGCTACTTGGCATTTGGTCTTCAACGTGGCTTAGCTGTACTGTGTGCATCTTCCCCAATGCCTGGCCAAGCTCCCCAGCACTGGATCTACTTAGCATGCATGTGCGAGGGGCCCAGATGAAGGTCGGCTGGGGTGTGGCCCCTTGTGCTGCTCACCTTGCTTGGAGCTCCTGGAAACACATCTGCTTCTGTCGGACGTCTGAGCACATGCCCCGTGCTTCTGCTTGCACACACATGCGCACGCGTGCACCACCCAACGTGGCCAGGCTTTTGTAGTTTTTGGCCCCGTGTCTGCTGGGAAAGGTAGTCTGGAGGCTCATTTTCCTGCATAAAGGGTATAAAAGCTTTTAATAAGGCTGGAACGTTTCCTTTGTGTGTGTCTTCATGCTGGTTGTCACTGGGCCATGTCTGAGACCTACATCCGACCTCATCCCACACAGCCCCAAGTTCTGTACCCTGACAGGTAGAGCTGGAACTTGAGTGGAAAATAACCAAGGTGGCTGGCACAACAGGATGGTTGAGCTGAAACCCAGCCAATCCTTTATAGCGTGAACAAAGAAAAGCAGAGATAGCCAGAAACAGCTGACAGCAAGTTAAGAGCCACAACAGTTGAATAACATTGGTAAAAGCCAACAGCCAACATAAAGGCATGGATGTAATAGATGAAAGACAGGAGTAACGACAGAAAGATGCTGTTGAACAGAATTGTACAGAGGCAAACCGAAGTAGTGTAAGAGTATGTGGAAATAACAGCTCGAGAGATAGGCGGACAGATCTGCAACCAGGACGGTAGCAGGAAGAAGAACAGGGACTAAAGGCACCAGAGTGTGAAAAACAAGTAAAAGAGCAGTAGTTCAGTAGGAAAACTGCACCCTCAGGCAGCATCAAAGTCCAAGAGAGAAGACAGACACAACGTGCCGTCCAAACAGAATGGAGCGCATGTCATGACCACTGCTTCCAAGGAGTCAGGAGAAGCCCAACGCCCTTTGAAGCAGGCTCATAACATTCATTGCAGACGCCAGCAAGTCCCTTTAGGGACCTTTTGGGCCTTTTCCTGGCACCGGTGGTGCCAGGCTCATTGTGGAGACTGGTCCCGGCACAAGAAGCGCCGGGCTCATAGCAAATTCAGAAGTGCTTGGGTGGACCTACCTGCAGCAGACCATGCTGCTTCCTTACCAACAGGATGAAGTCTTCATCCTCCTCTGGCAGGAACTACTTTTCTTCTGGGTGGGGCTGGAACCACTCCCTAGGACTGGAACTCTTCTGGAAACTGGAACTCTTTTTCTTACCTGGGCAAGGCTGTGGAAGAAGACGCCTAAGCACTCCTGTGCACTATTTAAACCACACCCGATTGGTGCCACGTGCTTCGCGTTATTCTGCATCAGCAGCAGGACGCTCACTGTGTCAGCTCCAGGGAATCTTCCATTCCAGCTCCTGTGAACACGAAATCTCCGGATTTACCTGATGAGGATCCATTCTTCAGTCTTCAGCAGCATCTGCACAACAACAAAAACACAGATTAGAAGAGTCAAGGTCAGCGCTTCAACTTACCCGATCCACCGGAGCGTTTAAGGTATTCGCCGCACCCTTTCTCGGCCATCGAGCCCTGCAAAGACAAAAGAACATTGGTTAGTAACGTTTTGTTTCTGAACGGCTTACCTTTGTGACGTATGCTCCAAAGTCAGCTCGCACCGCACTCCGCTACCTGCAAGGCAAAGAGAGACATTAAGGTAAGTTTAAAGGCTTTGAACAGACTTTCTACTTACGTGCCTTCATATTCTCCATCATCTTGTTCGCGCCTCGGTACGAACCTGGGCATCATCACCGGCGCCTTCATCATTCTCCATCTGAAAGCAAGCGAGAGACATTAAGGTGCGTTGAAAGGCCCTGCACAGACTTTCTACTTACGTGCCTCCACGAACTTTGGCATTCTTTCGCCATCATTTCTTCTCAGCCAACCCTGCAAGAAAGGGACGTTAAAAGAGGACATTAAGGACTTGATATATGCAAAATCTGCTCGTGCAAGTAACGGCGGCATCGCTCTCTACTTACCCTCTGCAATCAAGAGGCTGATCCCAAAACCAGTGAAGTAACTGGACCCAGAGCCCCTGCACAAGACGCAGGATGGAGAGCCCGGCATTCACCTATTTAAGGTGAGCACAGTTAGCAACCGAGTACCACGGGAGGAGAGAGTGTGGGGGTAGAGACTTCATCTAACCTTCCAGCTACTAATACCCCCTGATCTTTTCCACTTGTAGACATCTCACCCTCCAAGTCAAGCTTTTGGTGAGAAGGGGACCAAACCAGGGAGCCAAACGGACCCTACGCCTAACTTTGAAGACGGTTTTACCGCCCAGCCAAGACCCGCGCCTCCGAGGGAACCAGGTGAGCGTTACAGAACGCAAAGCCTTACCGCATATTTCCCGCCCAGGCGCAATGGAAACCTCAGCCACAGACCAATTGGCCCAATTGCTTGGGGAGTTGAGGGCAGAAGTACACGCAGCAAGCCAGGAAACGAATGCCTTAAGGAGAGAGTTAGTTGTTTCTAAGGAGCGAACTGATGATCTTGCCAGACAGTTGTTACAAGCCCAAGCGGTACAAACTCCTCTGCCCGCCTCGGGAGGGAGCCATGCTCCAACGACTTCCACTAATCCGGTGCAGATTAATCTACCAGGAAATGTACCTTTGGCCCCGCCCGAGCGTTTTTCTGGTGATCCAAGGAGATTCGCTGTCTTCTTCAATCAATGTCGCTTGCACTTTTTGTGTAGACCTGCCGCATTTCCAACGGACCAGGCCAAGGTGGCCTTCGTGCTCTCATATCTTAGTGGCAGTGCCGCAGATTGGTCTATACCTTTAGTGACTCAGAATGACCCTGTTCTTCATAACTTCCAAGACTTTCAAGCTAATATGGAGAGATTGTTCGCACGACACTCCCAGGGTCAGGCCTTGGATAATGAACTTCTTTCACTATGACAGGGTAATCAAGACTTCTTGACTTACATTGCATCATTTAACAGACTAGTGGTGGAAACCGGATGGCCGGAAGACAAGAGAATCACGCTTTTCTACAGAGGCCTGCGAGGGTAACTTAAAGACGTTCTGGCCCAAGTGGTAAATCCGCCACAAGACTGTTCTGAATATATCGATCTGGTGGTTCAATTAGATCACAGGCTGCAGAATCGGAAGGCCGATCGTTCCAGATTTGAATCCTATGTTTTTTCAAGACCACAGAGCTCCGCTAAAGGAAATGATTCCGTGGAACCCATGCAAATTGGGGTCGTGAAAGGACCCCTAACCCAAAAGGAACGAGAAAGGAGAAGGCAATTATGCCTCTATTGCGGAAATTCTGGACACTTTCTTCGAGATTGCCCTGTGAAACCAAAGAAAAAGATGGTAGGAGCATCCGATAAAGGTGCCGAAGGTGCTGAGTCGGAAAACGACCTCGCCCGACAAGTGTAGAGGTCTGCTTGCCGAGCGTTAAAACCAGTTCGTTGACCTCGCATTTCGTCATGCCTATGGTCCTCGTGAGTCCAGAGCAGCCCAATCGTATGCATGCCATAAAAGCATACATTGATAGTGGCGCGATCGGCAATTACGTGGACTGTGAAATGGCCGCCAGGATGAATCTATCTCTTTGTCCTAAGGAGGTGAGAGACGTCATTACCACAGTGGACGGTACGGAAATAGCTTCCGGACCAGTAACTCACACCACCTTGGAAGTGACGTTGGTAGGCCAAGATGGACATCAAGAGAAGATCGTGTTTGACGTGATCAAGGCTCCGCGATTTCAAGTTATTCTGGGAATCCCTTGGTTGGAGAAGCACAATCCTCAAATCGACTGGCGAGCAAAGACAATTCGGTTTCCAGAATGCGCTCCCACCTGTTATCCTCAGCCTCCCACCAAGCTGGCAGCAATCTCCTCTGAGACTCCACAACTGCCTTCTGAATACCGGGATTATCATGATGTCTTTCGGAAAGATCAAACTAACACCCTGCCTCCTCACAGGTCATACGACTGTCAGATAGACCTGATTCCGGGATCCATTCCTCCGTGCAGTCGAATTTATGCCCTTACCGAACCAGAAAATCTTCACCTAAGACAATATTTGGACCAATATCTGGCTAATGGATTTATCCGTCCTTCAAAGTCCCCAGCCTCCTCAGCTCTGTTCTTCGTTCCAAAAAAAGAGGGAGACCTGAGAACATGTATAGATGACCGTGCCCTGAATCAGATAACAATCAAGAACAGATATCCGTTACCATTGATCCCAGAACTACTTGACCAAGTTAAAAGTGCCTGTATTTATACTAAGGTGGACCTCAGAGGAGCTTACCATTTGGTACGAATAAAAGAGGGCGATGAATGGAAAACGGCCTTTCGTACTAAGTATGGATTATTCGAGTATCAAGTAATGCCCTTTGGATTATGCAATGCACCGGCCGCTTTTCAGTACTTTATGAATGACGTCCTCAGAGAACTCATTGATGTGTGTGTAGTTGTCTATATTGATGATATTCTGGTTTACTCGACCTCAGAGGCTGATCATCGAAAACATGTCACAGCGGTACTGGAGAGGCTCCGTCAACACCGACTTTTTGCTAAGCTGGAGAAGTGCGTTTTTCACGTTACTGATGTCGAATTTTTGGGATTCATTTTGTCACCCAACGGAGTTCACATGGACTCAAGAAAAGTGGACGCTATTCTTAAGTGGCCCTCACCAACCTCAGTAAAAGGAGTCCAAAGCATGTTGGGCTTCACCAACTTTTATCGTAGGTTTATTCCAGACTTCTCTGGAATAGTTCAACCTATTACAGCCCTTCTCAGAAAAAACAAACGTTTCGAATGGTCTACAGAAGCCGAACAAGCCTTTCAAGAACTGAAAACTAAATTCATCTCAGCTCCGGTTTTAAAACATCCCCGCCCGGAACTTCCCTATATTGTTGAGTCCGATGCCTCCAGTCTCGCGATGGGAGCAGTGCTTTCGCAGAGGGACCCAGAAACAAACCAGTTGCACCCTGTGGCCTTTTGGTCCCGCAAATTTTCGGCTCCCGAAATCAACTATACCATTACCGATAAAGAACTTTTAGCTATTAAGTCCGCCTTTAAGGCCTGGCGGCACTATCTCCTGGGAGCCCGACACACAATCACCGTCATTACGGATCATCGCAATTTACAATACTTAAAATCAGCCAAAGCTCAATCCTCTAGACAACTCCGTTGGGCACTATTTTTCGCCGAGTTCGACTTTGTAATTACTTACCGACCAGGCAACAAGAATGGAAAAGCGGATGCCCTCTCCCGAGTGGGAGTAGATGAACTCACGACTAGTCCTGAACCCGTACCAATAATTCCGGAAGAAAGAATCCTGGGTTTAATTAACACACAATCCTTTGAAGATATTGAAGCGAAAGTTAAAAAACTTATGACTCCAACAGAAATAAAAGACTGGAAACTCAAGGGGAAAGACTTTACAATGGAAAAAGACTTGCCATACTTTCAAGGTAGATTATATCTGCCATGTACGGATTTACAATCACAGGTCATTTCATGTTACCATGACTCCTTAATGGAAGGGCACCCCGGCATTGCTAAAACGTCTGAAAAAGTAAAAAGACATTTCTGGTGGCCCTCTTGGAGGATGGACATTAAAGATTTTGTAATCTCCTGTGGGGTGTGCGCTCACAACAAAAGCCAGAAGGAGAAACCATCAGGCCTCTTACATCCAATAGACATTCCTCCTCACCCGTGGCATACTCTCTCCATGGATTTCATCACGGATTTACCACCATGCTCCGGATATAATACGATCTTAGTAGTTGTGGAATTATTTTCTAAAATGGCTCATTTTATTCCATTAAAGGGGTTACCCACAGCTTCAATTCTAGCCCGGGAATTCCTCGAGAACATCGTTCGGTTGCACGGCTTTCCTTCAGTTCTAATCTCGGATAGAGGAAGTCAGTTTATTTCCCACTTCTGGCGGAGTTGCTGTCGTTTAGCCCAAATTGATGTAAGGCTTTCAACCAGCCATCATCCCCAGACCGACGGGCAGACCGAGAGGACCAACCAAACTCTGGAACAATATCTACGCTGCATGTTGCAGCAAGCAGAAGGCACTTGGAAAGAAATCCTCTGGATTGCGGTGTACGCTTATAATAATTCAGTCCATTCTGGAACTGGAAAAACCCCTTTTTTCCTCTTGTATGGAATCCATCCCCGCACCTCAAATCTTGATCCACCTCAGACTCTTGGAACACCTGCTGTATATCACCTGCACTCTACAATCACTCAACCCTTTAAGGAAGCCACTTCTCACCTTCAGCAAGCCAAGGAACATTACAAGAAGGGTGCAGACCAACATCGAAAGGAAGCTCCCCAATATCAAGTGGGAGATCAAGTCTGGCTGTCCACCAAACATTTACCCTTAAAAGGACCACATACTTTCAATCCACGATACCTGGGACCCTACCCGATCACCGCCATAATAAATCCAGTGGCAGTAAAATTGGGCTTACCTACTCATATGAAAGTTCATCCCGTTTTCCACGTCTCCTTGCTAAAACCCATGCAACCTGGAACCCGTTTGACAAAATCTCCAGACCCTATCCTAGTGGATGGAGAACTGGAGTTCGAAATTCAGAACATCCTAGACTCCAAGATTTCCAAATCAAAACTATATTATCTGATTGACTGGAAAGGTTATGGACCCCAGGAACGATCTTGGGAACCATCGGAACATGTGCATGCACCCCGTCTGGTCAAGAAGTTTCACCGAACTTTTCCCGACAAACCAAGACCCCCGGAGAAGACGAACTTGGGAGGGGCCTTGAGGGGGGTGCTGTCATGACCACTACTTCCAAGGAGTCAGGAGAAGCCCAACGCCCTTGGAAGCAGGCTCATAACATTCATTGCAGACGCCAGAAAGTCCCTTTTGGGACCTTTTGGGCCTTGTCCTGGCACCGGTGGTGCAAGGCTCATTGTGGAGACTGGTCCCGGCACAAGAAGCGCCGCGCTCATAGCAAATTCAGAAGTGCTTGGGTGGACCTACCTGCAGCAGACCATGCTGCTTCCTTACCAACAGGATGAAGTCTTCATCCTCCTCTGGCAGGAACTACTTTTCTTCTGGGTGGGGCTGGAACCACTCCCTAGGACTGGAACTCTTCTGGAAACTGGAACTCTTTTTCTTACCTGGGCAAGGCTGTGGAAGAAGATGCCTAAGCACTCCTGTGCACTATTTAAACCACACCCGATTGGTGCCACGTGCTTCGCGTTATTCTGCATCAGCAGCAGGACGCTCACCGTGTCAGCTCCAGGGAATCTTCCATTCTAGCTCCTGTGAACACGAAATCTCCGGATTTACCTGATGAGGATCCATTCTTCAGTCTTCAGCAGCATCTGCACAACAACTAAAACACAGATTAGAAGAGTCAAGGTCAGCGCTTCAACTTACCCTATCCACCGGAGCGTTTAAGGTATTCGCCAAACCCTTTCTCCGCCATCGAGCCCTGCAAAGACAAAAGAACATTGGTTAGTAACGTTTTGTTTCTGAACGGCTTACCTTTGCGACGTACGCTCCAAAGTCAGCTCGCACCGCACTCCGCTACCTGCAAGGCAAAGAGAGACATTAAGGTGCATTTAAAGGCCTTGAACAGACTTTCTACTTACGTGCCTTCATATTCTCCATCATCTTGTTCGCGCCTCGGTACGAACCTGGGCATCATCACCGGCGCCTTCATCATTCTCCATCTGAAAGCAAGCGAGAGACATTAAGGTGCGTTGAAAGGCCCTGCACAGGCTTTCTACTTACGTGCCTCCACGAACTTTGGCATTCTTTCGCCATCCTTTCTTCTCAGCCAACCCTGCAAGAAAGGGAGGTTAAAAGAGGACATTAAGGACTTGATATATGCAAAATCCACTCGTGCAAGTAACGGCGGCATCGCTCTCTACTTACCCTCTGCAATCAAGAGGCTGATCCCAAAACCAGTGAAGTAACTGGACCCAGAGCCCCTGCACAAGACGCAGGATGGAGAGCCCGGCATTCACCTATTTAAGGTGAGCACAGTTAGCAACCGAGTACCACGGGAGGAGAGAGTGTGGGGGTAGAGACTTCATCTAACCTTGCAGCTACTAACAACCCCTGATCTTTTCCACTTGTAGACATCTCACCCTCCAAGTCAAGCTTTCGTGAGAAGGGGACCAAACCAGGGAGCCAAACGGACCCTACGCCTAACTTTGAAGATGGTTTTACGCCCAGCCAAGACCCGCGCCTCCGAGGGAACCAGGTGAGCGTTACAGCGCAGTAGTAGTATAGGCAGACATTTCAAGTGAGGACTGGACTGTAACTTGTGCCTCTTGGGTCACATTCCTAATGCATCCTCCTTTGCCACAATCCCCAGGGACTGAACTCAACATGTACCAACTTGACATTGTTAACATCCGGCACCCTCCCACCATCAGTGTGACTTTCACAGCCAACGGGTGCAGGCTACTGTCTACAGCATGAAGTGCATCAAGCACATATACAGGAAAGAAAATAACATACATCAACATCAATAAATGGACATATCAATAATGTACTCACCAAAATTGATTGCAGACATGCCGTTGAGAAAACATACATAATCCCCACTAGGGGTGTTAACCCAAGTAGTAGAGCTGCCGACAGGCCACAGATATGACAAAAGTCCAAAGCTCTTGTGTAAATGGTTGTAACACCGAACCATCCTTGCGAGTCCATGGATAGGGGAAGTAGGAGTGGCATATGTGAGTCAGGACCCCAAGCCGCAAACACATACACGAGACAAGCTTGAAGGGCCCAGTGGATGTTGGATGCTTTCAAAATCCACAAACCACCACACTGTCACATGAATGCACAATAGACAAACAATTTTAAACTATATTAACTAATTAAACTAACTATAAAAATCCAAAATGGCCACATATGACCCGGGGGTGGGGGAGGACACCCAGGAAGGGAGAGGTACAGGGTGCAACCTCAACACCCTCATGCACTGATGTTGAGATCCAAAAACAAAAAAAAACCTCCAAGGGCTCAACGCCTGCACGCACAGACCTGTGTGGGAGATAAGTCGTCATCCTCCTCACCCTCTGACTCAAAAGGTGGATGTGACACAGTACCCTCACCATGCCTATGCGCAGCTTGCCCCTTGTCTGCAGCAAGTCTGCGGAACCGATGAGCATGGTTCTTTGTGGCGATGACACATAGGTCAGCAGGCAGAACCTCACATGATACGCGTGCTTCCTCTTGCAAGGTAGCACCTGTAACACAGAGTTCTTCCTGCATGGCCTGGCATGACATCTAGAACACCTCCCGGCAAGCATGTAGCGCAGCCTAGATGGTATTCTCAAGCCGTTCCAACCTATCCTCTGTCCACTGCCTCTGTGTCATGTTGAGCACACCCAGAGTGGCCCTGAGGGATTCATGATCTTCCCTCAGGGCAATCATGTGTGCCTCTGCGTGAGCAGCAAGTGCTTGACACAGAGACACCATTTCAGCCCTGCGTGCCCTGTCTGAGGCCACCACACCCAGCCTGAGCGAGCGGGCCATGGACTTTGCTGCCCGCTGCTGGTGATCCACCTACCTAGCGGGGGGAGCATGGATTGGGCCACACGGTCCATGCTCTGAGTGATCTTATCAATTGCTGCCCCCTGGTGTTTGGAATTGGCAACCATGGCTTGCTCCCACTCAGTACCCCAGTGGCGCACGGCCACCGTGTTGCTGAGCTTGACACCCGCCGGTCCCAAGGAGCCGCGGTCCTCGTTGGGTTGGCACCGCCCGCAGCTCCAGGACTACATTCCTCTGTTGACGTGATGCACCAGGCACATCAGCAACTGGTGTGGAGTGTGACAGTGCATCCCGATCCACCACAGGCGGAGGTCCCACCACCGTCTGGCCCCTCAGTGCAGGTATTTCAAAATTGGGTCCTCCCAGTTTTTTATCAGGGGGACGACGCTATCAATGGGAGACTGATACGCTGAAAGCAAAGGATAATAGGTCGCCTTCCCCTACGTTACGGCCATGAGTCACACCAGGTTAGATTCAAGGTAATCTCATTTTAGGATTATTCATACCACACGTGATTATCAAAAATGTTTTCTTTTTATTTTTCAGACAACACATGCCTAAAATGAAACAGGCGTACAAGCGCCTAAATCTGTAAAAACACACTGTAAAAACACTGTGCTAGTCACTTACAATCTAAATGGTGTAAACACACCAGACCTTTCAAAATGCCAAATTACATGGAGGAAGGTAACGGGAAAAACAGTGTATATTACTGCAAACGTGGACAAATGTAGTTTCAAGGAAGAATCAAGATATATTAGAGCCTCCCAAGTGTGATGTATGCCTCAAAGGTTTTATGACCAGAGCGGGTCTGCTAATTCTGTACTTTATTTATTAACCACTCTGTGCTGATTTACCTGCGTTGATGTAGGGTGACTGAGAGCTGCTTAATACGTATCAGCTACCCTTTTTGCAATTTACTGAAAATGAGAGATAGGAATCAAGAAAGTGAAAAAGTTCCTATTAGCAAGTCAACATATGTTTCAGCCTTTCTGACTCATACGGAACTCTCTCTTGGTGTCGTTGGTTCTGATGATAATAGTGGCCGTCTTCAGGACAGAAACAATTTTGTTGTTTTCAGTAATAGATACTTTCCCATTAATAGAACATCTAAAATGAAATATATAAAAAAAAGTGTTTTACTAAGAACATTTTATCAACCAAAGCTAAAAACGGTGGTAACTAACAGTATTCAAACTCTTGTTTCTTGGACTAACCTTAGTGTTTCTCAATTTCTTTGGGACGTATATGGTAACTTTATCGGCATTTTCATCCGGCTCCTAAACGGATGCCACGCATTCAATTTATATTCCTGCACTGTATCTGTAAAAATGTATACAGTCATCAATATTTCCTTTGTACTACTCAGTCACTTGAATATTTGCCAGTAAGTAACATTGACTAGTTAGAAATACCTTTAGTGATTAGACTTGTGACAAACTGGTGAAGGCAAAAAAACTCCACTCAGTGTGGTTCACGGTGGTGCTGTGTGCACATTTGTTGGCACCTTCATCTGTTGATATGGATGAGCAGCGGCTGTAAAAAGTAACAGGGTCGGTCATTGCCCGTTGCACTAAGTAAATTCTAATTCTTAGTTTGTTCTTGTTTAATTAATTCATAATTTCCCGTCTATGGACGGTTAAACCTTTCATAATTATTCAAGCATTGTGCTCAAAATTGCATTTGTCTTGTTGAGATATTTGGGTTGCAAAAACATGGTATTTCAAGCTACGTGTAAAACATGGCATTTTAAACTACGTGCTTTAGATTGCAAAACATGGCATTTTTAGCTACGTGCAAGACAAAGTTTAGAGCCCCAAAAAATGTGTTCATACTCATGTCTCTAAAGGGTCATGGATGACAGTTATTGGGTTATTACGTGCTGAGTAAATATAGGCAGATCAGCCAACCCACTGCCTTATGGGCATTGAAGTCTATAGCGTGTTTTAAAGGAACCACGATTGATTTACTAGAACACGAATTCCAGCTATGGAAATGCTGCATGGTAGATCTGTGTCTAACCAGTAATCGCCCAGTGCCTTCCTAGTTCTGAAGGGTCTCATACAGTGACTGACTCCACCTGTGTTTCCATGCGTTGTCAAAAGCACGGAAGGAAATGGTTAAGATAACTTGTGCTATATGCACCATTCTTACGTGTCATAACTCACCTTCACAAGGGGGCCATTCAAACTCCTTGCGCTCGTGTAAGGTCAGGAGTGTGCTGTTTCACCGGACAACATTTCTTGCCGGCTAAGTGTGATATTTAAACGAACGTCATGATCACGTGCTGTGTAGTCATGTGCACGTTCCAAAAAAGGTATTACAAACACAGATTTACTCGCCGCTTCTAAAACCTAATGCTGTTATTAAAAAAAACGCTGCGAGGGCCAGGGTCGCAATCTAGCGATTTTGATTGCAAAAGACTACTTTAGGGCTGCTTGTTCTGTGTCTGAAGTGTTCCAGACGGTTACCCTGCTGCTGGGAAGTGTAGTTTGCACAAGTAATGTACTCTTATGTGTCAATGTAAGCTCAAAGAGAAATTCACGCAGTTACATTGTACAAAACAAGGAGATAGATATTCGCTTTCCCTGAAGGTATTTAACTAGTTCATAATACATTAAAGGAAAAGAAAGATCTTCAACATAATCTTTGTGCGAGTCCATACATAACATGTAATCACATGACATTGACAAATTAATATTTTGTCCAGGTCTAATTACAGTGCACATTCACCGGAAATAGATTGCTTCAAAGGTCATAACCCCAGAACACTTGGCTTGTACATGATGCATTGCATGAGGAACCATCAACCTTGTATGTCTACAACATCTTAGATTGTGTATACTCCATTAATATTGACATAATTATACACAGACAGTTATATACAAACAGTTTACTGTAGAGAAAATAGCCCCAAGGTGCGCCTTTTCTAGTTTCTGTACCATCAAATGGAGTAAAATTGTACTAGTTGAACATGGAAAAAAGACAGGTGCATTAACGCCCTTCATAAAACATTAGTTCCTTCTTTCACAGAAATGTATTCCATTCTACAGCTACATTTAAGCCTCCTTTTACTGAATTGGTTTCATAAATGCAGCGTTGTTCACACCTGGTTAAAGCCAAATCTCGGTCACCACCTGTTATAGTTTATTTAACCACCTGTAGGACACACCAGAGCATCTCTGTCTCGGTTTGTGCTGTTTTTGTACATAGTGAGCCACCAACGGTTTGTTCTCTATTTAATTTCTTATACATGATTTATGTTCACAAAATCGTTGTCTAACCTGCCTTTTTGTTTTACCAATATATGCTAGGTTACAGGGGCAGAGAATGACATACACCGCCCATGTAGTGGCACAGTTAGTGAATTCTCGCAAAGAAATTACTCGGGTACATAGGGTGATATTCTTCATAGTCTTAGTTTGTGGGCACACCGAGCATTTGCCGCATTTGTGGTGTCCTGTCACTGGAAGGAGCCCCCATAGTGTATTCTGGGTGGTTTGTGGTGTGTCTGGAGATGGATAAGTATGTACCAGGTTATCTTTCAGATTCTTTTGCCTTTTAAATGCAAAACAGGGTTTTGCTGGGTTGAAGTCCTCTGTCTTTAGCATGTCCCAGTTTTTCAAAATGGTTTTCCGCAAAGGGGCACTTATAGGGCTATAGGTACTTAAACACGTGATCTTATTCAATGTAGTTTTCTGTGTTGGGTTTAGACAGTTCTCCCTGTTCATATGTTGTGCTCTTTTGTAGGCTCTTTGGATGGTTTGTTTTGGGTAACCTCGGTCCTTTAATCTAGTCTTAAGAGCTTGGCCATGTATTTTATAGTCTGATATCTGGGAACAATTTCTGCGAATGCGCAGAAATTGACTGAAGGGAAGGCCCTCCTTCAGGCTTTTTGGGTGAAAACTTGTGCAATTAAGCAGTGTATTTCTATCTGTCGGTTTCTTATAGAGAACTGTTTCCAATTTGCCAACATTCGTCTTCATAATCTCTAGGTCTAAGAAGGAGACTTTGATGTTGTTATGTTCAATAGTAAATTGGATACATGGATTTTGGAGGTTTAACCAAGCATGGAAATCTGTCAAGGATGATGGAGGGCCTCGCCAGAGCATAAACACATCGTCAATATATCTGTACCATGCGATAATGTTGGATTTAAAAGGATTGGTACAGTTGTAGATGAATTTAGTTTCAAAGTCGTCCATATATAAATTAGCAAGGTCAGGTGCACATGTAGCACCCATGCTAGTCCCTTGTAACTGATTATAGAAAGTTGTTTCATATAAGAAAAAGTTTTCTCTCAAAGCCAGACAAATACATTCTAGTATAAAAGCGTAGGCACTTTCGTCAGAGTGGTTGTACGTATATTTAGGTATTTTGACATTACGGTGAGGCAATCTTGTTGAGGTATACTCGTGTAGAGAGCTACAACATCCATAGTGACTAGTATATCTTCTGGTGCAGTTTGAATTTTTGCAATGGCTTTGATCATACTCGTAGTATCCTTAATATATGATTGCATCTTGCCCACGAAAGGCCGCAGAAACCAATCGGCATACACCGATAGGGGTTCCAAGACGGAGTTGATAGCTGCTACGATGGGATGCCCGGAGGTTTAGATAAGTTCTTGTGTACCTTTGGCAAGATATAAAAAGCTGGGGTTGTGGGGTTCTGGTTGATTAGGAAGGACTGTTCGTCCTCATCAATCCAGCCTTCATCGAGCGCATATTTCATCAGGCTAATTATTTCATCTTTCAGTCTGTTGGTGGGATCAAGGGGTAATTGTCGATACGCCAGGGGGTCATTAAGGTGTTTCATGACCTCCGTGTGGTAATCTTGCTTGTCCCAGGGGACTATGCCCCCTCCCTTGTCTGCAGGCTTAATTATGAAAGTATTGTTTGATTTAAGTTTGGCGAGAGCTTCTCTTTCTTTCTTAGATAGATTATCTTTACCATTGTTTTTCGAGATCAGTAGAGTTTTTGTTTCCGCAATAATACGGTTCTCGAAGGCTATAATGGATGGGCTGACCATTGAATTCAGTGGTACAAACTTTGAAGATGGTTTAAGGCCCGTGGTACTAGGTTCTTGTTCTTTAGTGGAAGGATTTCTAAAGAAATGTTTAAGTCTAATTAATCGGAAAAACCTTTGTAGTTCTATTTCCGTTTCAAAACTTTGAGCCCTAGTGGTGGGAACAAAAGATAGACCTTTCAATAGTATATGTTCTTCTTCTGGAGACAGATCATATTTGCTCAGATTGTATATAGGTACTACCAATTGAGAGGCAGGCCTTGCCAGTTCCTTGTTTGCATCCTGGGAGGACCCTGATACTTGTTCCAACCTCGTTTGCCCTGTCCTTGAAAAAATTGGGGCTGTTGCTGAGGCCTGTTTGGAGTATTCGCACCAGTGGAGGTACCTGCAGTGGATGCACTGCTCGTTGAGCTATTCGATGAGTTCGAAAAGGTTACATATGGTCTCTTTTTGAAATTGCTGTTCTATTTTGGGCTTGTTTATTTAGATCTTCATAATAAGTCTCCACCAGGTAAGGGTAGGTTCTTGTTTCTTTATATTGCTCTACATCTTTCTTCAACTTCCAGAGTTTTTTCTCCATAATGGTTTTATTGAATATTACTATTTCTTCATCCATTTTAGCTAAAACATCCTTCAGATCTTTAATGACATTATCTTGTTTAATTTTTTGTTCCAATTTCTCAATCGCATCTCGTTGAAGTTTTGTTCACTTTTTTTTCCCCTTGGATTTGCTTTGTTGGACTGTGACTTTGGAAAGCTTTTCTTTAATTATTCACATTGTTGTGTGTTTTCTTTTAATTACATTCATGTTGTGTTTAATCCATTTTTTTCTTCATACTTCGATGTGTGGTATCATCTCTTTGGTTTCATGTATGTCATGATATGGGTTTTCACATTCACCTGCACCCATAGTGTGTGTGTGACGAACATGTGTTCATTTACATACTTGCCTTTGGGGTTGTATCATGTAATTGCCTTTTCTATGTGGGTGGATTCAATACTTGGTTGGGTCTTTGGGCTGGGGAGGCTGGCCATAAGGGCCATGATTGAGGATCGTCATGACGTGGGGGCAGGGGGACATGAGTGGGACATGAGTGGGGGCCTGCTGACAGGTGCCCCGCACTGCTGGGGAAGGGGGTTCAGGGGGACATGAGTGGGACATGAGTGGGGGCCTGCTGGCAGGTGCCCTGCACTGCTGGGGGGTGGGGGTGCAGGGGGACATGAGTGGGACATGAGTGGGGGCCTGCTGGCAGGTGCCCACACTGCTGGGGGCTGGAGGTGCAGGCGGACATGAGTGGGGGCCTGCTGGCAGGAGCCCCGCACTGCTGGGGGCTGGGGGGTGCAGGGGGACATGAGTGGGGGCCTGCAGGCAGGTGCCCTGCACTGCTCGGGGTGGAGGTGCAGGGGGACATGAGTGGGGCATGAGTGGAGGCCTGGGGGCAGGTGCCCTGCACTGCTGGGGGGGTGGGGGTGCAGGGGGACATGAGTGGAGGCCTGCTGGCAGGTTCCCTGCACTGCTGGGGGGTGGGGATGCAGGGGGACATGAGTGCGACATGAGAGGGGGTCTGCTGGCAGGTGCCCTGCACTGCTGGGGGGTGGGGGTGCAGGGGGACATGAGCGGGACATGATTGGGGCCTGCTGGCAGGTGCCCTGCACTGCTGGGGGGTGGGGGTGCAGGCAGACATCAGTGGGGGCCTGCTGGCAGGTGCCCTGCACTGCTGGGGGGTGGGGTGCAGGCGGACATGAGTGGGGGTCTGCTGGCAGGTGCTCCACACTGCTGGGGGGTGGGGGTGCAGGGGGACATGAGTGGGACATGAGTGGGGGCCTGCTGGCAGGTGCACTGCACTGCTGGGGGTTGGGGGTGCAGGGAGACATGAGTGGGGGCCTGCTGGCAGGTGTCCCGCACTGCTGGTGGGTGGGGGTGCAGGTGGACATGAGTGGCACATGAGTGGGGGCCTGTTGGCAGGTGCCCCGCACTGCTGGGGGGTAGGGGTGCAGGGGGACATGAGTGGGACATGAGTGGGGACCTGACGGCAGGTGCCCCGCACTGCTGGGGGGTGGGGGTGCAGGGGGACATGAGTGGGACATGAGTAGGGGCCTGCCAGCAGGTGCTCCGCATTGCTGGGGTGTGAGGGTGCAGGGGGACATGAGTGGGACATGAGTGGGGGCCTGCTTGCAGGTGCCCTGCACTGCAGGGGGGTGGGGGTGCAGTAGTGCAAGCTGACATGTGGCTTGGCTGGGGGGCATGCCCATGGTGGATGGGCTTCCTGCGGGACATGACCAGGGGTGCAGGGTAGGCCCCTGTGGTGTGGGCTGCCTGCAGGGGCCGTGGAGGTTGTAGAGGGAACACCTGGGAGAACCCACACTGTCAATTCACATGTAGGACTCCCTGCGCACCCCCGTAATACACGTACCCTGCTCATATCGCGTGTGAAACTTCCCGCGAACCCCAGTAATGCACATACCCCACTCGCACAGGTCCTTTCGCGTGTGAAACTTCCCGCGAACCCCAGTAATACATGTACCCCACTCGCACAGGGCCAATCGCGTGTGAAACTTCCCGTGAACCCTAGTAATACACGTACCCCACTCGCACAGGCCCTTTTGTGTGTGAAACTTCCCGTGAACACCAGTAATACACGTACCCCACTTGCACAGGTTGTTTCGCGTGTGAAACTTCCCGCAAACCCCAGTAATACACGTACCCCACTCGCACAGGGCCAATCGCGTGTGAAACTTCCCGCGAACCCCAGTAATATAGGTACGCCACTCGCACAGGCCCTTTGGCGTGTGAAACTTCCCGTGAACCCCAGTAATACACGTACCCCATTCGCACAGGGCCAATCATGTGTGAATCTTCCCGCAAACCCCAGTAATACACTACCCCACTCGCACAGGCCCTTTCGCGTGTGAAACTTCCCGCAAACCCCAGTAATACACGTACCCCACTTGCACAGGCCCTTTCGCGTGTGAAACTTACCACGAACCCCAGTAATACACGTACCCCACTCGCACAGGCCCTTTTGCATGTGAAACTTCCCGCGAACCCCAGTAATACATGTGCCCCACTCACACAGGCCCTTCCGCGTGTGAAACTTCCCACGAACGCCAGTAATACATGTACCCCACTCGCACAGGCCCTTTCGCGTGTCAAACTTCCCGCAAACCCCAGTAATACATGTAGCCCACTCGTACAGGCCCTTTCGCGTGTGAAACTTCCTGCAAACCCCAGTAATACACGTACCCCACTTGCACAGGGCCAATCGCGTGTGAATCTTCCTGCGAACCTCAGTAATACACATACCCCACTCGCACAGGCCCTTTCGCGTGTGAAACTTCCCGCGAACCCCAGCAATACACATACCCCACACGCACAGGCCCTTTCGCGTGTGAAACTTCACGCAAACCCCAGTAATACACGTACCCCACTCGCACAGGCCCTTTCGCGTGTGAAACTTCCCGCGAACCCCAATAATACACGTACCCCACTCGCACAGGCCCTTTCGCATGTGAAACTTCCCGTGAACCCCAGTAATAAACGTTCCCGGCTTGCCGTGCTGGTACAGGGTTAGCGCAGCCCTTTGCGCTGGATTGGGGATTTTGATGGCTTTTCCCTGTGCGAGGGGCGTTCTTGGTGGCGTAACTGGCGCTGCTGCAGGGTCGCTGTGCCACTGTGCGCCACGGCTGGTTTTGGTAGCTAAAATCCATGAATACGCTGTGCGTGGAAATGGATTTTAGCGCACGCGGCTGGCGCAGAGATTTGCACGCGCACACTGTGCGCCAGTCGCGTGCACCACTTGTGCGCTAAATTCTATGAATTACCTTGTAAATACCTTAGAAAATTCAATCTCCAACCCAGCTGGTTTGGAAAAAATATTAAAATTATCCTTAAATTGTAGAATAATGCTTAAGCGTAACCTTGACATTGAGCAAGTGCTAGTTAATGGGGCACTGGGTACAGTTGTTGGCTTACAAACATACCCACGTGACAACAACATTCAGTTTGTCAATATTCACTTTTACAAACTTTCAGAAGTGAAAAGGATAGGGCGCTCAACTGCTCGATTCCTTCTCTTCAAAGACATGTATGTACGTAGAGAACAATTTTCTCTAACTCTTGCATATGCAGTCACCATTCATAAATCCCAAGGTCTTACCCTAGACAAATTAACACTCAATCACGGTCTATGGAGAAGTAATTCTATTGTACCTATTACATATGTATACTCAGTACACCATATACTTTTCACAACACTTACTAGGGGGCCGTCGCTCAAAGGAGGGATATGGCACCCCTAGTGTAGAGGAAGGAATGACGGTGACTAATTCCAATTCTTACATTCTTAGTTTTTTAATAACAAAAATTACTGAGAGCAATTTAGAAAAGATTTAGAAAAATGGGGCATTTTACATTAGATAATGCCTGGTTCTAGATTTTTTTAGGGCTTTCTATGCATAACGTTGTGTACAGTTTTATTTAATTAGACAGCGTGATGCTAGCGCCTATAACAATCTCAAACCTATCACTGATATAGCACACTTAAGGATCCTTAACAATAAGGTCCTTACGTACATATAAACTCGCTAAAACAGACCTACACCTCAGGTCACTTTAAATTCTTATTGACCATGTCAGATTGCTTTATAACATAGGTCATAAAAAAGCATGAGACCAGCTCATACTCTGATAAGGTCGACCGGTTTCATAACCACACTTGTTTAGGTCATCTTCTTCAGGACGTATGTTTCAAGAGGGGGTGACTCCCTGATGGAAAAACTTTTTCCAAGTATGTGTGTTCTCACTCCGCCATGTTCAAGCTTATGGCGCTGACTTACATTGCCTGTCCTAATGCGCATTGCGCAATTTGTCTTTATCCCAGTTCTTTTTTGTGCTTCTAATACGCGTTTCTCATCATGCGAAAAATAGAAGGGCTAAAGGCGCTGTGGGATCGACTAGGGTAGCGGCTGTGTTGCTGCTTTCCTTAAATCCTAACGTGTGTGAACACTGTCGGGTCTGCTGCTATTTTGAATACACAGTAGGAATGTAAGCTTGACCTTCTAGAGGTCAAAAAAAGAGAAAACACCCATTGTGTTACAGAACTTACCCTAGACAAAGCATTGATAGATATAGGAAACACAGTCTTTAAAGAAGGCATGAGCTACGTAGCACTATCACGCTTACGTAAACTTGACGGCCTATTTCTAATCAACTTTGATGTAAGTAAACTGAACGCTGAAATCCTTGCATTTTAAAATACAATAGACTGCGTTCACTGTACACCCCCCATCTGAAACCATATCCTATTCCAGAAAAAGTAAAACGTGGTAAAAGGAAACTAATTCAAACAGAAATGCAACAGAATCTGACGGCACATCCTTCAAAGAAAACAAAAGAAGCTAAAATGTCATCAATTACCACAAGCAAAGAAGAACCTATCAGGGAGAGTAAATCAGGTACTTCTTCAAAGAAGGAACAGAAATTCAGAAAAAAGGACCCAGAGACAGAACTAGGTGATGCATTCAAATTTTCAAATGAAACTGGTGTAAGTTGCTATGCAAATGTAGCAATGAATATTCTATTTCAATTGCCACAAATTGTTAACAATATTTACTTACACAGTACAGAACAATTGTGTTTGCAAATGTTAGTCCTTCATAGAAACACAACAAACAATCCTGACAACACGTACAGTGTTCACGGAATAAAGACAAGAATTGGACTACTGTGCTGGAATGGTGAGATTCACTATAAACTCACCAGAAGATCCACAAGAATTTCTAATGTACTTACTACAAGTACTGGAAAACATAAACATACCTATAAATGATATCTTCCACATTACATACATATGGAAACATACATGCACTCACTTCAACAATGTGATACAGGAACAAATCCCAAATGACCAATTTGTGTATGTATCCATAGCTAATTGTGAATCCACTCCATTTCAGCAACTTGTACAGAATGCAAACCATGGCAGATTATGTACTATGTGCAATTCAGATAATCGCTCCACCTTACTGATACAAACACATAGTAACTACATAATACTTATGCTTCTACGTTATAATGCAGATGGTACCAAAAACAACTGCAAGCTGACTGTATTCACACACGGTCAAGTGTCACATGGAAAGAAAACCTTTACAACAATAGGTATAATCTACCACGCAGGAGCTACAACCAATGCAGGTCACTTCACTGCATACATTAAAAAGAAATGTGGATGGATCGAATGTAATGATGGCACCATTACTCTAAAGCAGAGTTTGCCAGCCAATCTTACAAATGCCTAGTTAATCTTCTTAAAGCCAAAATTTAATAACTAGTGTGTACTTTAACATTATCAAAAATTCAAGTAACCGACTTTAAACAGTTAGAATACGCCAACAGGTATCTAACTGCCCAAGAGTGTATAACAACCACACAGATAAATGAATACCACCGATCTGTAACAACAAATGCACAGTTAGAATACGCCAATAGGTATCTAACTGTTTTTAAAAATCTGCAACAAGGCAACAGACATAACATTAATCATAAAGAACAAGGAAACACTCAAAGAAAACAAAGAAATAGTTTGTAGCATACCAAAGAAAGTGTTTCTTTTAATCTGACAAGGATTTTTTTTTCCCCCAGACCCAAGCATTTGAAAAACAAACACCGAAACTGAGCAAAAAGCACAGTACACTGGTTTGTAAACTAAATTTGAGGGTAACAAATAAAGCTAAAATGTCTATTGTACAATGTAATAAGTCTCCATAAAATACAAACACTAACATGCTCTATTCTTTTATCACAGAAATGTAAAAAAGGATATTTCTGCCAAGCTCTAAAGTCATGTAAGAAATATATGGATTCTCAACAAAGTAAACTGTAAGCATAATTACACTCATGTCATACATATTCGAATCTACACGTCTAAACTATGGCAGTAATATGGTGCAGTGGCTTTAGGCTGGGCCTAGCGTCTTGGATGTATAACCTACCACCCACACCCTGCTGCCAAGCAACCAAGACTATAGGTCCTACCCACAACCATCGCAGCATGTCAAAACCATGGTGCTTGTAATTTCACTACTTATAAGTTTACTCTTGGGTGCATGGTCTGCAGCCATGCACCTAAGACGCTAGGTTGTGCACACAACCACCGCACCACAGCACACCCATGTTCACTTATAACCTCACTGCTTATGACTTCAGTCCGGGGTGCCCATGCACCGAAGACTCTCGGTCCTGGCCAGAACCACCACAGCATATCGCACCCATTGTGGCTTCTAACTTCACTATATATAAAGTTGGGTTTGGGAGCAAGGCTTCGGCCATGCACCCAAAACGCTAGGCCCTCCCCACAACCACCTGAATGATGTTTGATACTACGGTGTACCTATACCTGTAATATGCTGCGGTAGTTGTGGCCACAGGCTACAGTCTTGGGTGTAAGGCCATAGATTTTTCAATGTATGGGTATGCAGTATATGAAACCCATAGTGGCTTATAACTCCAGTGCTTATAACTTTGTTCTTGGGTGCATGGCCTTCGGCCGTGCACCAAAGACTCTCCGTCCTGGCCACAACTACCACACCATATCACACCCATTGTGGCTTGTAACTACACCACGACAGCAGACCCTCCCCACAACCACCAGAGTGATGTTCGATACTAAAGGTTTATCTATAGCTGTGATATGCTGCAGTGGTTGTGGCCAGGGCCTAGAGTCTTAGGTGTATGTCCATACATTTATTTATTTATTTATTTATTTGTAAAGCGCTGAAAGCCCACGGGCATCAGAGCGCTGACAGGACAACGAATAGTGATAAACAGGACACAAGTAGATTGACGGATTTCCTCGGGAAGTTTTAGCCTGTTCCGCGGAGTTAATTGAAAAGTAATGTTTTCAATTTTTTATGGAATGAAATGTAGTTGGACTCGAGCTTCAGTGAGTTGGGAAGTACGTTCCATTTTTTTTATACTTAGAGTCGGAAAAGCTTTTCCAAGTCCATGCTGCTTTTTTGTTGTATATGTTTGTAGTTGGCCTGTATTAGAGGATCTGAGCCGCCTAGTTGGGGCATACCAGTTGAAATGTTTCTTAAGGTAGGCCGGCGCATTGTCGTATAGGCAGCGGTGAACCATTGTGAGAGATTTAAACGTGATTCTTTCTTTCATGGCCAACCAGTGGAGGGCCTTCCTTTCACCAGTGATGTGTTCCCTCCACGCAGTTGCTGTTTGCTCCTAGAAGTAGGGCATTACCATAATCCAATCTGGATAGTATTGTGGCCCTAGCGATGGTCTTGCTATTCTTTTGGTCTAGTAAAGGTTTGATTTTTTTTAGTAATATCTGATGATATTGACAGTTTTTCTTTAGGTAAGCTGTGTGGGCTTCTGCACCTAATGAAGCTTGAAGGTATACTCCTAAGGTCTTCACTTTTTCAGAGATCAGTGTTTGGGTGTTTTTAATGGAAAATGAGGAGTAGAGTGAACTCAATTTTCTTCTGGCCTGTGTGGAACCGAATATCATGAGCTCGGTTTTAGAGCCGTTTAGACACATCCAATTTGCTTTCATCCAGCATTCTATGATGTTATATAAAGATGAGAGCATGTCACTGTCCTTGTCGTAATCCCCACTGAGTTCTAAGACCAGCTGGGTATCATCAGCAAAGTTCGTAAAGAATATACCCATTTGGGAGAGCATGGTACAGAGGCAGTGCATGTAAAGGTTAAAAAGAAGTGGGGAGAAACTGGCTCCTTGTGGGACGCCACAGTCTACCGGTTTAGTATTAGATGTTTTATTCCCCCAGACAATCCTCGATTGCCTGTTTTGAAGGAATGAAGCTATCCATAAGGTTGCCCCTGATGAGCAATTACCTGATTTTTCCAGGGCTTCTCGGAGTTTTGTGTGGTCCAGCAAATCAAAAGCTGCCGAGAGGTCCAACAATATCAGTAGGCCTGATTTGCCTTTATCTAATATTGACAGCATTTCTGTCTGAAGATCTAACAGAGCAGATTCTGTACTGCTGGATCTAATTCCGGACTGCTGTGGGTATAGTAAATTATTTTCATCCACATATTTTTGTCGTTGTTCTGTAGCAACCTTATCCAAAATTTTCAACAGAAAATTACAGTTGGTTATAGGTCTAAGGTTGGCTGGGTCTTGCTGGTTAAGATCTGGTTTCTTTGGCAGGGGGGTGACTGTAACAGTTTTGATGATGTTGGGTACTGTTAAGTCCCTGAAAGAAGCGTTAACCATTCTAGTAAAGAAGGGGGCGAAGATAGCTATGTTGTCCAAAATAAATTTTAGGGATAATACATTTTCCGAACATGATGTGCATCTCATGCTGGAAAGCGTTTTTTTAATTTCATCAAGAGTGATGGACCTGAAATGAAATTTTGGGTTTTCTGATTTGGTCTTATTCTCTAGAAGATTGGTGTCAAATGAGGAATTTGTAGTCTGACAATTTATTATGTTTTCTCTAGCTTTGACATTTTTATTGTGAAATGCAGTTTGGACTTTCTCGCAGTCCATATCGGTTGGTTAGAATGGTGGGGTAAGAGTGGTAGGTTTGTCCAACGATTTTAAGATCTGGAAGAGCTTTCCAGTGGAGTTTGCTGCTGTACTAATGATGTTATTATAGTGATTTTTCTTCAGATCTATAATTTTGGATTTGTAAATGCGGTCTGCATTCTTCCAATTTGCTTTATTAGTTTCTGAGGGTTCTTTAATCCATTTCCTCTCAAGATTCCTTTTGTCCTTCTTGAGTTCAATTGCTTCTGCATTAAACCATTTTTGGTGGTTAGAGTTGGGTCGGACTTTCTTGTTCTTTAGGGAGGTGTGAAGGTCTAATAATTTTGTCATGCCTTCATTATATGTTGTTATTAAATAAAAAAATACATAGTTCAATGTATGGGTGTGCAGTGGCGTATAACTGCAATGCTTAGAACTTTGTGACTCTACACACACCCCACAACCATCTTATCGATAATAAATACTACAGGTGTATCCATTGCTGTGACATGGTGCGGTGGTTGTGGCCAGGGCCTAGAGTCTTGGAAGTATGGCCTACGGCCTACGGCCATGCACCCAACGCTCTAGGCCCTGGCCACAACCACCACAGCATATTACACCGATAGTCGCTTATACATCATTAGCAAGGCAGAAGTCAATTTATCACAGGCACAGATACAAATTACACTGCATTAATGCATAAGTTGATAGATAATTAAAAACACAGTAAAGATTGGATTTCAGATGTCAACGGTTGCATCTTGATTAATGTAAGTGAATAGTTAATAATTATCACCTACCTAAACCATATATATCTGTTGGAGTTTTCTAGTCAAAACAACAGGGGTTCTGGGAGTTTATCTACTACCGGTCTGTATCCTGGGTTACAGTCTCAACCAGAGTCTTTAGCTCACCACCTTTCACAGAAGAGAAATTTCCACATATCAGTCTTTGTCCTGCCCAATGGCAGTCCAGCAGCGAAAAGCCTAGCAATTTTCTTCTGGACAAGAGTACCAACAGCAACCAGAGACACATGTTTCAACCTGGTTGGGACCTGTCATTGAGGTGGAGCTGTGTCTCTCCAAGAACAGTGAGCAAGGTTTCCATGTCTGGATTACCCTAGTAATTTAGGGTGAAAACCCAAAGCTACTTAATATGCAAAAACAAGGGGTGGGGGGTTGAGAGCTTCTCTAATATGGGAGCTTTCAAGCCACCATGTAATATATTGCACAGGTACTTCATTGAGGAATCAGAATGCCAGAGGTCTGATTGACTTTAGTACGTCAGATTTCACTTCAGTTCAAGTCTTATGCTCTAAGTCTCAGAAAAACAGGAGACGCAAACCTCATTCAGTCAGAGCTTAGCCACAAGGGACACGCCCATAGACTGTTCAATCACTCTCTTAGAATTTTCTGAGCTGCACATGCATGCAACATTCATCAGCATTCTACCTTCAGTAAACATGGCCAGCAGGACACATGCATGGCACAACACTGTTCCACCCATCTGTGGAAAGCAGTTATATCTTTTAATATGAAGCAGGACACATTTGTTTTGATTTGTGGGATGATAGGATAACTGAAGTCAAATAGACCAGTTACAAGCATACAATGTTTGGGGTTCAGTGATATATGATACTTTTATTTACCCAATTCTGCCTTCCACGTATTTCTTCAATAGATGTAAATAATATGAAGTGATGTCAGGCATGCTAAGAAGATCATACTAGCAAGAACTTGACGTTAATATCTATGCGTAAAGCTTCACACCGCATTCTATACTCATGTACAAACTTTCATGTAGAAAGAGTTGACTGGAGGTCAGTTTGGAGAGAGGCAAGATTGTTCTAGTCTTATATTTTTCTGTTATTAACGTGGACGTTCTCCTTTAAACGTGTCAGACATAGTCAGTTACTTTAAAGCGCCATAGTCCGATAACAGAATTAGAACGTCTGAACATGTGGGGTTTTTGGAGGTGACATTTCTGATCTTCTGTGCTATTATGTTTCAGCATGAAAGATGGAAGTAATAAAATAGTTTACTCAGCCGACTGTACTCAGAGCTGTAAAATACATGAAAACATGTGTTCTCACTTGTCTGTATTACTTTAGATTGCATTTTAGCCAAGATTATTCTGTACGCATTTGAAACAGTGAAAAAGTCAACATAAAATGTTAATGTGTTCTGATATCTGTATAGATTTGTAATCTTTGAATCAGTGCATTCACTCCCTAAAGAAGTGCTTTACAGTTTGAAAGCAAGTGTTTTATACATGTATAAATACAGTTGTTTGTCACACAGTGTCTGTCTGCTCTCAAGAAAGACCACAAGGCTTAAAAGCCTTTACTTTCCATTCTCACATATTGTACTTTTCTTTACAAATCAAGTTTAAAAAATCTTTTGATCAAGAAGTAAGCTCCACATCCCAAAGTGCACAGCATCGGTGTCATAAACCAATAGCCAGTGGCTTACCGTGTATGAAGTCACTTTGTTATACTTTATAGCACTGCAAAGTCTTACAAAATTCCATTACTAGACTATGAAATTGAATCAGACATTCAGGACTGTGAAATGCAATGCCCTGCTCACATCTTAAACCTGTCATGGATATCCTAAACAAGCCCTGGCTGGTTCCCTTTTTGAAACAGTATTTTATCACATAAGTATAGCAAACAATTGCCTTCAGCTAGATTGGAGTCCTGCTATGCGATTAAAACATCGGATTTCAAAATACAACGCAGTGGCACTTTCACACTGAAGACAAAAAAGAGCAATCCTTGTATCTTTTTTGTTTGTTTATCATGAAAATAACAAGATGGTTCCAGGACAAGCACAGATGGTTTGTGTTTAACAGACCTTGTTGAACTTGTTGTATGCATACTGTTAATTGGAAAGCATGAACATAACTTTAAAATGCCAGTTATTTAAGAATGCCAAAATGTGAATGTATTATTGCTGTGGCTATCACTTGAGTAGCTGTATTTCATATGGGGAATTCGATTTCGGCAGCATCATGAATATCAAACAAGGGAAGTAGACGAAGGATAATGATAGAGCTATAAAGAACCTATCCCAACATAGTTACTACATATGTTCTAATTCTTAATGCAAATGTGATCACTTACACCATTGAAGCCATTTTGCTGTATTTATTTTATCATGGGTATATAATGAGTGCAATTCTACAGCATATTTCTTTTGAAACACACCACGTTTTGGCTTCAAATGTAGGCACACGCAAGTTGTCCTTACCTATGCCACATGTTGATGTTAAATTAAGAAAACTATCCACTCCCCTGTGCAGCCCTATTGGTAACAGAAATGAGGCTTGAGTAATGTTTAAACGTATGTAACATTGACAGTTGACTCCAGATAGGTTGATACTACTAGTGTGCTGACACTTGCCAGCACATGGGGCACATGCTGCCTACCTGCAGATCCTGCATACACCATAATAGGATGTATTTAGTCTAAGGCAGAAATCAGCTGATCAGAGCCCTTCCTAGTTTAGCAAAGTTACACACAAAGGTATGTCTAGAGTGCTGCACCCTGTTGTGTCTGGTAAAAGCCAGCAGGATGTTAATAAGACCAATTGAGGGAGCTAATTTCCTTTTTAAGCTATAGCATCCTCCTAAACCCAACCACAGTGGGCGGGTTGCTCCCTTGGTGCTGACTAATCAGTAGCAAGGACGGACCAAGAGAAACTATAGATTGTAAATAAATCCTAGACCCACACCATCTTGGAGAGATTCAGCTCGTGACCTGAGCTGCTACACCCACATGTTTAAAGTCATGATTACATTACTCTGAATCGCAAACCAATAGTTTCCTTCATAAATTTAAATACAGGGCCTATTCCAATCCTTAGAGAGAGACAATTTGCCTATTTAGAAAATTAAAATAAATATTCTTACTTAAATTGTTTCCTTCGCCGGACTTATGAATTGATACAGAGCAGAGTCAGACAGCTTTACAACTTATTCGCAGGGCAAATGGAATCTTCAGTTTCCTTTGGTTCTTTAGTAGTCTTTATGAAAGTAGAAGTGCATGGAGACTAAGGACCTGATTCGCAGAAGCGTTTTATAATGGAGCAATCCCATAGGAAAACGCTCTGTGAATCAGGCTCATAGTGACTTCCATCTAGCCGGGTGGTCTTAGAGAAAACTTTCTTCCTCGTTCCTCTTTCTGATCAAGGAACTACAACTTGACTTGCAACAGCCTTAAAACAGTTGATAGGAGGTACTTTATCCCATGTGTATGATGTATACAAGCTCTTATTCTTTGCAATAAACTGTGTTACACAGTCACGCATTACATCTACCACATGAGGGGAACTCTTCGGTCATGCTGTCAAAACATTTGTTTCTGGTATCATTATACTCACCATGAATTCCATTTCCATTTTGAAACACTGAATTTCAAAGTGAATGCCCCCAAGATGGACACACATTGTTATGATGGCAGCACATTGACGCCAACAATGCAATGACATCAGTCGTGTGGAGATGTCGTTGCATATCATGCTAGCATTTATTCCTTACAAATAAGTGAATCAATGGTGCTTGCCACGTTATTAGTCAAGAACCACTTGAATGAACTGTGAATTGCTTTCCAAAATAATGGATTTGGAAGTACTCTATTAATACATTCTCTCCCTCCCTCCCTTCCCAACCATCTAAGCCCATCTTCAAATGTAGGCCGTAAACTGGCCTTAACATGCCCATTTTATTCTACAGTTTATTCCTTTAATAAAAACTGTTATCAATGGGTAATTGGTGTTATCACGTCCTATATACATTAATAAGAAGGTGTACATGTTTAATCCCAATCACTATCAAAGCACACCTGACACAAGTTTACTGATAAGAAGCCACCTTCACAAAACAATATTAAGATTAACTCAGAAATTGTATTTTTATGACTAGTTCATTTGATGTTTTTTTTTTTGTAATGATACAGGGCACACTTATTTATGCCACAAACAACTAATCAATGGCTTAATGTGTTTTTGTGTTGTTGGCAAGAGGGCTGGGGAATGCCCTGCTTTCTGCATTAATGCAGATTTAAATTAAGTATGATGTGATTGAATCTGTATATATGGCAAAGTATGCATTAACTTTTCAAGTTTAGATGGATAATATAACTGACTCAAAAATGACTAGGAAAATTGGAGAAAACCCAGTATGGCAAATAAAGATCAGTATAGTACATTTCAGACCAGGTGTTCCTGTTAGTGGCCTCCAGGGTTGTGTTAGTAATACACTGTTCAAATGTGTCTCCTACCTTACAAAGAACCCCATATTATTCTAATTTCTGACTTCATTCTCTTGGTTTGAGCACATCAGATATTTTAGCTGCAATACAATGTATTGCTGTGCTCATGTCCCTGCCTGACCCTTTCTGGTGTGTGAGAACGGTACAGTGGACAAGGTACCACCACCTACTACGTCATGTGAAGCCTGTAGCAAATAAGTAGAATCCTTTAATTCACCCACACCATTGTGTTAAAAGGACATTGGCTTGTCATATGTGTGCACAGCCTTGCTATGGTCATTTTAGGGGTAAACAATATCATGTGTGTAAGTCTGCCAACCAAAACGATCAGGTTATGAAGCTATTAAGACATTTTAAAGCAATTTAATAACACTTTACCAAATAATGTTGCAGTAACTCTGAATATTGGGTCTTTGAAGCAGGCAGAATCCGTACAAGCAAAGGGTGTCAGGGAGAAGGTAGGCAGATTTCACACAAACAGTGCTTTCACTGCATGTGAAGCTCCTCATGTAGACATCACATGTCACCCACTTAGAAAACCAATATGGGTGAGCAGCCTCTTGAAAGTCTAAAGAGAATAGCAACGAACTGTGAAAATAATCCATACAGCTCATTAATCACTGACCATCTTTGCAAGAGGAAAAAGTTGTATTACATGCAAAAAGATCTCAGACGTTCTCAGAGAACTGAAGTGACGAAGAGCGTGTCACTTCCCAGATTAAATAGCGGTAAACTGCCACATTTCAATACATAGGTTAAAATGTTATCCACCTTCCTTTAGAGCTTGCTAATAGCCCCCTATAGTCCTTGGAAAAATTACCCAAACGTTGTATAAACCCATTCCCCACACATGTGGCTCAATACATTGCTACTATTGTACCCATGTGCAGGATTGGTAGTTTGAATTTTTGGCACATTAATTAATTGAGGCCATCACGTGATGTGCACCCCTCTGATCCAGACACGAACAAAGTAAACTGGCGAGGGCAAATCTGCTTTGATGAAACAATAGGACTTCTCATTATGCCGGATGCAGTGAAGCACACAAGCTGTACCCTCAAAACTGTACTAACTTTATTTACATCACCTCCACTCCTCATATCCCAAATCATGGAACATTCCAGACACGGCACCCCCCTTATCTCCTTCAACTCCAGGTGCCCAGTTATGATGTGACTAGGGCACCAATCTTGAGCCTGAATTTCAGAGATATATTTATTTTTGGTTGTTGGTGTGGTTGCAATTCAAATGAGATGGCTGCTCTTAGTTGAGGCAATAGGGCTCTAAATCTCATCCTTGTCCATTGGCATCACACCACCGGATGCCCTATTATCATGAATTTGTCTTTCAAAAGGAAAATCCCTTCCTGCTGTTCCCACAATAAACATTATGTTCCCACCACATCCAAGCCCTGCAGATGGATACAATTAGTATTTATCTGTGCATCGCAGGTGCCTCTGACCTCGACTTCTCTCCTAGGGAACGGCAAAGGGGATTTGTTTTTGGAGCCTTGACATCCAAAATGGCAACACTTCTTCCATGTGAACATGCTGGCTTCATTGTCACTGCAGTACCTTTCTAACATCTTCCACCCAATTCAGTTATTCCTGCGCACCTCACTAAAAACAATAACTTTGGATATGACAACTAAACACAGGACCTATAATATTGTCCTACCTATAACCTCTGCAACCACAACATTAATATGTTTGTTGCTCTTTCTGTGTTGCTATCTGTGAGTATCTAATGTGTGTGAAACCTAACTAAAAACAACTAAAAAACCTAAAAACAATACTCGCACCTTCTGCTGCACAAACCTCAGTATGCTTTCACAATGGTACATGCTGGTTTTTGTCAGCCTGAATGTTTTTTGCCTGGCTCGGTCACTGCAGTGCAACCCAACATTGACTGACAGTGCCCATCTTGGACAACCTATGTTTTTTCTCAGCTGATTCCACTAAGAATTATTCATGGTTAGTGTTTGCACAACCTGTACAATATTTAGAAAAAAACATATGTAGGCATATACATTTAGACTGTCTCTGTTTTGGAGGAAGAACCCTTTATGAAAGAGTAGCTGTCACAAGCTGCAATATTAGTTTGGAGTAGCAGAGCAAATACCAAGAGGGCAAGAGAGGTTCAAGAAGTGCTGGCGAATTTGGAGGTTCAAGAGAGTTTGGAGTTGTGCAAACAGTGTTAGAGCGAGGGGAGGTTAACGTTTGCAAGAGTAGGAGTAAGAGTTGGATTTGCAGGAGGAAAGGAGTGAACGATCAGATTAGAGGTTATAAGCTACTATAGAATTTGAAGGAGGCAGTTAGAGGGAGAAATAACTGACAGCAGATGTATAATTTCTGAAAGAGCAAGAGAGGTACGTCCAGAAGAATTGCTTGGCAGAGCCTCTTGCTCACTGCCATGTTTAAATAGTATGCCCTTGCAAAGTATAAAAACAGGTGCACGCCTAAAAACAAGCTTTAAAAAAGTAACACAGACTCTTACAGACTGCAACCATTTCTAAGGTCCTATTCAATACAGTTTTTTGGCAATGATAAAGACAAGCCCAAAATTCTGATTATTTAAACGGAGGCATCCTGTATATAAAACATACACTTGATCTTACTATTGAAGACAGACATGTCAATTGCACATTTTCTTTCGGCTACTGCTTTGCAGATTGGAAGGTCAAGAGGTAGAACCAAACAACAACTATATCCCAGAACTTCGGAGTGCATTTATTTTCCAAAAGAATTCAGCAATCTCAGAATATTCATTGAAGGATGATGCTAACCAATCTGATGTGTATTATATGACTCGCATTGCTATGTATATTACAGTACAGTATGTTACTGTACAAAATGATGTAAAATGGAAGGCCTACTGCAGCCTCAGGTGAAGGACCACAGTTGTTTTACCATATATTTACTTCACTTCGAATACATCTTTGATTTCTGTAAGCCAAAATACTTACTCGAACCGAACATATTATTGAATGTATTTTGGAGGCTATTTAAATCTGTTAGAGAATTCACCTTTCTGAAACAACTGCTCAGGAATGCAGAATGAAAAACATGGCCAGGCCAGAAAAAAGTCCTTGGTCATCAACATAAGCTGGTTCCAATGAAGACACTGCCAGATGCCAGCAAAGATGCTTGGGCTCTGAGCTTCAAAGACACCTATCAGCATTTATAAAACATAGCCTCATGAAAAAATGTATTAGCTGCATCAACGCTTAAGTTTATCTGATGTTCATGAGAGGCCAAAGACATCCTTTGGACTTATTGATATCATGAAAAGGGAGTATGCAGGAGATGTACAAATGGTGCCCAGTATAGGTCAGCCACGAATTTGGTGGGCAACATGTTCAAGGAAGGGACAGTCATCATGATTGCAGGATGTTTCAATGAGGGCCTAGCCAGACCGAATGCCCATACACAGAATGACCAGACACAGAATTTGCAGGAATTCTAGACCTCTGACAGGGCATACCACTGTTGAGTGAACTGCCTACCTGTCGTTGATCTATCCTCACGTAATTTGAGTGATATATAAATGTCAATATTACAATGTGGCCTTTCATTTGTGCCAACACAAACTCCTAGTGCCATGTAGCTAACTACTGAGATCAAGCAATCTTTGCATACAATTAGGCTTAACATCTTTTTTGCTAATAAAGAAATTGACTAGGAAATGGACAGCAGTGGTTGGGCTGTGCAGTCCACTTTCACACCTATTGTCTGAGATATACCTGCTGAACTGATCACATTTGAGAGATTAGTACTTGCTGACCTTGATAAAATAATTACTAACTGACACCATGCATTTAATCCCAACCTTGCTCTGGTTGAATTCCAAGCCATTGAGACATTGGCCCAAGATCAGTCAATAGTCACTAAAGCGGCAGATAAGGGTGTTGGAATTGTTGTGATTGATGTGACTAAATACTATCAAGAGGTCTATACATTCTTGGCCATTGCTGGCCACTATCGGGAACTTAATCAGAATCCATAAGAATCCATTAGGTCAAAAAATGATGGCCTTAAGTGAGAGTGGTTTAGGGGATGGTTTTATATCTAAAAGGGAACATGAATATATCAATCATTTTGAGAGTCACATCCTACTTTTTTACATCCACAAAGGTACTGTCATAACCCAGATAAAATAATGATTTAGCACAAATAATGTGTAAAGATTGCACACAATACTAACATCACTTATATGAAATATTTTTGTTTATGTTGAAAAACATAATTATTTTTCTGATTCCTGATAAAAAGAAGCATTTCTCAAAACAAGTGTCGGCTAATTGTACTTTAGGCTCAACAATTTCCAGTTAGAATGATTAAATACTGGTTTCATGCATACATTTTTTGGAGTGTATTCTGTATTTGAAATATTCCTTCATTTTTTGACCACTTCTTATACAGGAGGTTGAGCGCATTAGAGACTTGAACTTACAGTGATTTTTGTATTTCAACATGAAATGCTAAGAAAGCATCCCATATCAGGCTCAAGTTTATTGCAACACAAGCTAATATTACAGATGAGCTTTCAAGTGTGTCAATCAGGATAGGTTATCCCTAATATGTAGCTTTTTTACTGTCACAATATATTGACTATTTCATTAAGCCAATTATCATGGTTGCCCCAGCTTTCCTGCTAGATTCTAGAGATTTTTTCACTAGAGAGGAAAGTCTGCTGTTTAATACATAAAAGAAACTTCTGGCCACAACAGACATAGAAGCGCTATACACAAACAAGATAAAGTGATATGTAGCTAGAAATCATGTTAAATAAAATAAAATGTTGTCACCTCATGATGTACCAAAAGACTTTCTGACCGCCTGTGCGTCAATTATGATGGACAATTGTGGTTTCATGTTTAAAGATGACTCATTTTTGCAGTGGGAAGGCACAACCCTGGGCTGTACTTGTGCCACCAATTTGGCTATCATTTATGTGGTGCTGATTGAAGAGCAGCTTATTTTATGTGATGCAATCCTTTTCTCCAGTCCATCCTCCAGATCTGTCGTTATATTGACTGCATTATAATAATTTGGAATGGTGACACTGAGAGGGTGGGTCAATTTGTTGATGGATGAATCATATTTACCTGAAGTTACACTTGACATGTGACCATTCAGCACATGGAACATCTTTTTGGATTTTGTCAATTTTTACATAAATAGGGCAGTTTTCAAGTTGAATTGCTTAGAATTGTTACAGAAAGAATAACAACTCTACACTTCAGAACAGAACACTCAAAAAATCTATTAAACTGACAGAATTGCACAGACATTTCCAAATGTAATTCTCATGCAGCTATTCTGCAAACTAGAATCATGGAATGGGCATACCCCCAAACAATGGGTTTGACAGTGCAGGAAAACAGTGATATTCACTGATCAGGAAATGTTACGTCTCCATAAATAAAATGCCACTTTAATGGATCGGTTGGTCTGTTCCTCCGCTTTTTGTCAGCAAATTGAGTCAATTCAGGGAGCCATTCTTAGAAAAAAGGAGAATTTTGAGTACAGTAGGAGTGAAAATATAGAAACCTTTATTTTCTTTAAATAAAATCACAAATCTAAAATAGAAACTTACAAAGGCCAGTCGAACATCTACAAACCGAACAACTACTTTTAAGGTGTAGCATGCCACAATGGTTGGATATTACCCCAGCACTTCATGTGTGGCATGTAGATAGTCATTGAAAATACAATCTTTTGAACATGAGGGAAACTATGACAATTGCACCCTCTTACTACTTGAAAATGTAAAACTGTCATGTATGCTGTATTTTGTCCATGTGAAAAGATTTACATTAGAAAGACATCATGAGTAGTTCATTTAAAAATAAAAGAATATTGTGCTAAAATTCGAACAAGGACATTAAGTGCCCCTCTAGTAATTCATTTTGTGGAAATGGGTCACAAATTGGAAGAACTGCCCTAGTGTTGTGTGAACAGAATTCAGGAATCTACTGCTGTGAAAGAAGTCCAAATACTGGCTTATAAAGAACAGTCATGGATGTTTAACCTTAAGATATTTGAAATAGGCCTAAACTCCATGGAAGAATTGGACTTTAAAACATGGCTGCCTTTAGATCAAAAATCCTCAAATCCTATTGTGTATCATTCTGGTTAACCTGCAAACCATTCCACTGTAGTATGTGGTGACTAATGTGTCAGATTATAGTATGTAGTCCACTAAAAATATCATATGGGAAACTTGGCTCAGTGTACAATAATATGGATATCCTCCTCACCTATTAATACATATGAATGCTAAAAACTACAATACCATTTTACATTTTTCCTACTGATGAACCTGTTTTACTTATATATAATTTGGAGACAGTTGCTGTGTAATCATTATTTCAAAATGATTTCAGTTACACTTTATACCACTCAGGATATGATACCCACTGTGTAACAACATAAATGCCCACATTTCTTTCCTTCAGTTAGCTTGAGAGGTAGGCCGGTTTCCATTTCCATTGACCCACTGTGCAAATGGCCATCTTTTATATTCATGGACTTGCCGGTCAGATGAGGGGGCAGCCACGCTGGGGTCATGTGATTTGAGCATGCTTGGCCATCACACCAGCATAACTACGTTCTATAAAGGCAATTTGGCTGTGCAAGCACAGCATCGATACAATAGGGGCTCTTGAAGGAGATGCCAGCTCCTTGTAAGCAGGAAATAACAACAGGCAAGCAAAAAAAAGTTTAGCAGTTTCCTTGTTTGCTTTAAATATACTCACAGTGCGACCAATTGGGTCATGTTCTGCATTTGATTAAGCTTTTACAAATACTTGGTCATTTTGAAGAACAGTTATTCACCTACGTGAGTCCTCTTGCCGTGCAATAATTGAGGTAGCAACGCTGAACAAAGCGGGTCTTGTGCCAGCAAAGAATGTAACTGTTGCCACTAACATGCAACGTTTGGTTGAGTGCACCGTCTCTCTGCCACATAGATTAAAACACTAGCATATTGGCTCTTTTTGCTTGCTCAAGATATAGTAGCTTTGAGACCAATTTGGTAATTCATTGTATTCCATCAAGCTTTTTTAGACACGTGGTGATTTTGAACAAAACCTATTTACCTGTGCAAGTCAACTTGCCATGTATTAATTGATGCAGCAAGGCTGAGCAAAGTATATGCAGGTCCTGTGCCACCAAGGAATATACCCGCTGCCACCAATATGCAGTTATTGGTGAGTGCAGTGTCCCTTTGCTACCTATCTGCAAGACATTTATATTCCAACGCTTTTGGTCATCCAATGTATTTTAACTCGCCTCCACAGAAATCCAGTGAGGATTAACGGTGATGACATTTAAGCATACTGAATGAGAAATATATAATTTAAAACCATTCTGCATCAAACCTTCCTCTACATTTCATTCAGGTGGTAATGGACTCCATGCTCTACTTTATACCTACAATTGAAGAATAGGTGTTCACACTGCTAGGTAATGTATCTTCTTTTCTGGCTTCATAAGTGGCTCTCCTCACTCAATGGTTTTGAAATTACAATAATGACACTTCAGTGGTCCTTGCACTTAAATTAGGTATATGGTGCTTGGTTTCTCTGGTGTTTTGTGGTTACTCTTCGGGTTTTGGTTTGACTGGTCCGATAGCACAGCAAGTAGAGTGCTCGCTTTGACATCTGTGCACAGCCTGCTGATGCAGGTTGAATCCCGGCAGGGCCAAACTTAGCCTTTCATCCTTTCCGAGGTCAATAAATGAGCACTACACACTGTGGGTAATAATAAGCAGCACTCAGATACCTGAGGGTTTATAGTGCTATATAAATGCAAAATTATTATTATTACTCTGGCATCTAGATACTCTCTGGATTACTGGGATTCATTATCTGCTCCTGAGCATATGGATATACAATAGGGTTATAAATATTCCAATGTACAGTAAATTAATGTATCATATGTATATTGGGTAGGTTAAGGAAGTATTTAAATTTTAAGTGTAATCATTTTAGGATAATTGTGCTTTACCTGATGAAGACATGATGAAATTCATCCAAATATGTCAGTCCTGCCCATACATTTGTAAATGGGATTATGAAAACTAACTAGTGTCCATTCAAGGATACATGTGTTACTAAATCTGTCAATTGTTTTTTTTCGGTTTTATTGGTTTTCTGTGGATTACTTTGTATGGTGGATGCAAACATGGGTATGCTTGACTATATTCGGGAATGTTGTTCATTATGGTTGTAAGAGAGATTATTTTTCATTTTCCTGCATTATTTCAATTGCCTTGGATTTATTCTTGATTTAATCAACATTTTGTATTAATAAATAATATATATATATACTTTTGTAAATTGAGCTGTCTGGATTTTTCTCTTCTGTTGCTCAATTCTTTGTATCCCCCATCCAGAGCGTGGGAACCCCTGCTCTTCAGTATTTGCACTATATGATGATGCCAACATTTTGTCACTTCCAAAGTGGATAGGAAAATACATGTTACCTGTTAAAACCCATGTATTTAGTCATTATAAAACATAACTCTGTGATGCAAGGTCTGATCAAAATAACACCAATTGGATTGTGTAGCTATATGTTATATATACATAACCATGTAAGTATTCATACAGGGTCCCACATAAAGATTTGGCGATAAATAGAACAAATGCATAACTCCTCCAAATGTTCACAGCATAATTCTTCACACATTGTTTGTATGCAATATGCTATAGCATTTTATAGTATTAGTTTTATTAATCTTGCTTGTTCACACCCAAAGTAAACCCCCAAAAAACGAAATTGCCATTTTTTTGTAGGGATTATTTTACCCCTCCTTTTAGTGTCATGAGACTAGTAGAAACCATAGCTCTATGCTCTGTCATAAGATCTGGGAGGAAATTATATGTGCTTACTCATATAATAATTCTGAAAGAAATTTAGAAAGATGCAGCTGGAATGATCTTGGAAGAAAACTACATGGCTGTGGAAAGTGAAGACCCTTAGATATTGGTTTACAAGCAGGCTAGAGAGAAGCCCTTTACAGATATTGAAATTGGGTTCCAGACAACCAGCTGCCCTTGCTGAGGCATAATTTTAAGATGAGGGGGTCCATGATGATTCTCCAATAACAGGAATCATTTCTCTAAAAGTAACACAAACCCCAAATATAACTTCGAAATGTCCCCCTAGTCAGACCAGGGTGACTCTGGGGAAATTGATGACTGGGAGTCCGGGGCAATACAATTCAATAGCAGGAACACAGGGCTTGTAGTAAATATAATGTCTTGCGTTTTCTCTTTTACATTGAATATAAAGTGACATGTCATTTGCTTTAAGTCTATACATTTTATATGCAAATGAGCAGTTTAAAACTGATAGCAATGTCTACATTTGAATTCAGACTGTGGTTTCATAAATGCAACCCCTTCATCACACCGGCACAGACTCACACAGGCCATAGCATAGTTGACCATGCTATCATCTAATGTGATGCAGCCTGGGAGAGTCCATTCATACATATTTTGTTTACCATAGTACTTGCAATAATAACATTGTATCGACAACCATTTTACTGGAGAAGTTACATCTCCATCCTTAACTCGTACAGTTGTAGGCCACTGCATTAAGGAATAGAATTAAAGCAGTGTACACACACATGTGCATTTAAAGCTGCACACACGTGATTTAAAACAACACATACACACACACACATTGAAAGTAATACACACGTACACAGGATAGCTGAATAGAATGGATGTTTGTTTTTAAATATAATGTGTTCAAGTAATTTACTTGTTACCATATTTGCCTTGAAACTTGCAGAAAAAAATATTTTGAAAAATGGTTTGAAAAGTTTCCATTTCAATATGCATATACTGCCAGGGAAGCAAAAATTATACCATTGAAATAATTGTCATTGTTGTGATAGAAGAAGTTGCTATTTAGGAATCCATGTTAGAAGTAAGTGAATGCTTGTGTATGAACCAATACCAAGATTCATGCAGGCAGGTACCTTCTTGTCATTGGTCAATTGTTTTGGTATTTATAGCATTGTAGTTATTCCCACAGTAATTCTGGAGGCTACTTTTGTTGGAATTTGAGTCATTTATTAAAATAAATATCATGCTTTGAGAAACACTTTTTTTTTGCCAGAACTACGCTGTGGGATTGTGTAAACTGGGATGTTATATCGGTTTGTTGCGCTAATGGGAACCTATACTTAAAACATATAAAAAACACAAATATTCCTACATAAATACATAAAGACGGAGCAACATCAGTCAGTGAGGAGAGTAATAGAGCAAAGGAAAACGAAAACGTGAGGAATGAATGATAAAGAAGGGAAGTTGGGACTCACTTGTAGACAAAGGTACAGAGACATAGAGGACAAGACACGGAATAAGTGTGTAAATAATGTAGAAGTGGTGTAACAAGTACTCAATTAGACTTCAGGAAGGCCAGGCCTAAGGGAGTACAAGCATTGAGGGTGAGGATAAATGATAGGTCCATAGGGCTTAATATAATTGAGAAAGAGAGTAAGAGAGGATTGGGAATCTGTAGGGTTGGGACACTGGGCCAGAATTTGATCAGGAGCCTGGTAGACAGCCCTTAGACCCTCTTAGTCACCCTCATGCCAGGATGGTGTTGTGGAACCTCTTTACCAGAACCAGTAAAACACAAGATGACTTGTTGCTAGATCTTCTGCAACACATCCTTTTGATTGAAATACAGGGATGGTCCGTTGTGGCACGTTCCATGGTATTTGGGCCTAAAGTCAGGGGGGCATTGGAATTGACAATTCTGTAGGGAAGTCTTGGGTTGCAAGACATGGAGCACTGCACTTACATTGAATACACTATCATGTTGAGAAGTACACTCAGAGGCAGAAAGGATCTGAAGGTAGTTACACTGAAAAATGTTTCCAATTGCTATGTGAAGTTTTCTTTTCTTTTTCTCTTATATAATGTAGTGTAGCACATTCTTCCCCCTTGTTTCTTTCTTTCATTGTCTGAACCACACATATGTGTCTGTTCATGTTTTTCCACATGACTTGTGACTGTGACATTTCTTCGCTTTCTTAAGCAAGTGAATCAAAAATATCACATGGGAGTCTAAGTAAATATTAAAGCACAGTCGAATACAACGTTAGTGTTCCCACAATTAATTTCTCCTGCATAGCAATGTCCCCATGAAACCGCACGGCACTTATTCAGATGCTTAATAATTCTTTCCTTTGGCTGCTCTTCCCTGAGGGCAATTATGGGGGCCAAATGTAATTGCTGGATTACATTGATTATAGGCCAAGTCAAACATAAATCTCCCTCAGCTTTAAACACATCCTTAACCTAGTCAGTTTGGCAACACGAAATAGCAATGTATTGTAATATGTAATTATTAAATCCATTCTTGAAAGGTTTCTTAAATAGACTATATGCTGTCAGAGGAGTGGGTAGGGGCTTGGTCTTGTGGTTTTCAGAAGTCTGCAGATGAATTGTGTCATTGAGCCCACGTTTGATCATAGTGATCTAGGCAGCGAAGCTCAGTAGTCAGTGTATCTTGGCTCTTTCATCCCAGTTAGACAGCAATTGCCCACCTACTATTCTACAAAATGTGAGATGCTTCCCAATCCAATATGTTCAGAAACAATATAGCCTTATAGACTGACGGGTGAGCCTTTATCTTTATAGCTAGTAAATAAACAAGCTAAGTTAGTAAATGTCATGTGTTTTTATTTTGTAGCATTTAAATAACATGATTTTCTTAATAAGGTAAGCAATTTTAAATGCAACTTGGTCGAACTGGAAGAGTGTTAATATGTGCATGCATTAGGCATCATGTAAAAGTAAAAGTTGCACCATGAGAAATTAGAATCATTATCGAATGGTTTAGCGTTCTCTTTCATGTGTTAAAATCCATATTGCAAGAAAAAGGGAATAAAACTACTCCCAGAGAGGAATTGTCTTGTTGAAACGAAATCTTTCCTGAAAATTGCATTGTTGTACCCCAGTCTGCTTCTAATTCAGAATGCAGTCAATACCATCAGTTATTCAGATTGACTGAGAGGAGGTCAATAACGATTTCTGTGTGTTAATATTGTTTACTACAATCAATCCGTGTGTTTATGTTGTTTGCATTTTTTTGACTTTTTACATATCATTTTCAGTTAAAAAATATAACCTATACATAGCACCAAAAGGGAGATTTGAACCCCCTTCCATGACTGCATCCGTTTTCAATTTGAGTGTCCAAATGAATACACTGGCATTGCTCTGGTTATAATGGGTGCACAAGCTTAAACTTATATCAAGTGCCGTGTTGTGGGACTTGCCATCTTCAGGGTGGCATTGCGTATGGAGTTCAGTTCTAAAAAGCAAGACACAAGACACGAAAAGGAAAGGGATCAGGTTAAAAATAAATGCAAACTTGATGAAAGAAAATCCATATTAAAAGGACACACGTTCACAGGTAATTCACAGTCTATATGCCTGACACAGACATCAAAGAAGGATGATTTTGGTATGTCTGCTTTTCATACACAGTTGGAGTAAAAGAGCTTTCAATAGGCCTCATTCCGAGATTGGAGGTAGTCATGGCGCTATTTGCGCCATGACTGCCTCCAATAATGGGACCGGTACCGGTATGGTTCAATGGGGACTTACCGGTGTAGTCTGACCTTTGCGGGACCGGTAAGTCCCCATTGAAAAAGCCATTCCCCATTCCCATTTGAGCCCCAATATGGCTCAATGGGAATGGGGAAGGCGCTAATAACGAAACCGCAAATTTGGTACCGTTATTAGGTCTGAAGTCCCTTAACGGGTCCCGTCCATAACGCCTCGTCAGACCAGGCGTTAAAGGAGGGACCCGCTAAGGGAACTCGTAGTAGGGCAGTAAGAGATTACCGGCACCGGTCTCCTTACCGGTGCCCGGCATCCCTTAACGCCCTACTCGTAATGAGGGCCAATGTCTTCAAACTGTCAAAGCAGAACAACATTTTAGCATCACCACCCAGCACACATTCCAAGAGAAAACAGTGGAAGCTCTATAAAAAGAGAGACCTGCACAATATCACAATTAACAAGAATGCAGCATGTTGCAACATTGCCTTTGCAGATAATGGAATATTTAAAACAAATACAGTTTATGTTCCAAGAAAGCAAACGTGTAGGATACAGTGTTCACAAATGCCTTTTAAAGATAACATTTATGTGTACAGCTTCAAAGGCAATACAGGCTCATTCATTAGGCATTTTTTGAACAAGTGCCTGAAAAACGCATTTGTATATAATGAAAGCTTACGATTAGAATTCTGTGTTAACCTAATATAGATATAAATCTGTCACGATTTCTGCTGAATTATTTTTATTGTTATTTCCTTTGGCAAATTGCATTTTTTCATCTTCCTGTCATACGCTTAGAGAACGTTTCCATATCGGTCCGGAGCAGATTGCTGATATCATCGCAGATCTTGTTTTCAGATATGCTCAGGGTATAAGAAGCTAGAGGGTGCTGGGCCCATGAGGAGAAGAAACCAAATTAAGTAAGGCCAGAAGAGAGTTTCTACAGTGCATACTCTTATACATATACTTTATAAGTACAACTTCCTCCTTTGGACAATGGCTGATCCTGAGAGATGCAGAGAGATGGGGTCAAATGGTTTTATTTAATTAACAAATGCTTATAAATGGTGATAGGTGCCAAATGCATGTGGATTGCCATACCGTCGGGAGTGGCCGGGTGACCGGTGCGGTTTGATGTCTGTGAGAGGGATCATTCCTCTAGTGTTGCTGTGGAGCTGCTGTGGCTGTCGGCATCCTGTCAGCATCGTGTCAGCATTCTTTTGGAGCAGCTCTGAGCCGGTGTATGTATCTAAGTTGCTGCTCGTGTCTGTTGCTGTGATCTTTTTTGCAAATACCAGCTGTGCAGGCTACAGGAATTGCAGTACCTCAAGTGGGACGTGTTTCGTTCGACTACTATGTCCATTACTAGAGCATGTGCCTAAAAAGGGGCAACGAAATACCTAATGGAACCTAAGGTAAGGCTACTGATGCAGGGCCATCTATATGACCCCTACAACAACATGCATAGCCCAGAGTTGGGGGATCTGGCATCTCTGGATGCTGGCCCTCCAGATGGGAGCGTGACCCTGAGCCGATTGCCCATAATTCTTGCAAGGAGTTCCAGGAGAAGGCAGTGCATTCAGAAAGATTAAGTAAAGACAATCGATACTGATATAGGGACGGCATTTGTTGTGGCCAAGACCAGTTTTGAATCAGATAAGGAAGATGTTATTTGTCAGAAAAATGATGCAAACTAGCCTCTGGAAAAATCTGCGGACAGGTCTTCAGGAAATTATAGTCCATCATCACCTACCAAGAGTTTGGAAAATGTTACTTCAAAAGTTTGGCTACAGATGCCTCGGATAGATATTAATTGTTATTTTATGTTATTTGGCATTTATATAGCGTTCGTTCTATCATTGGTATGACCTCAAAATGCTTGTGGGGTTAATTGGTTAAAGATGGTAGTTAGATAGGGAGAACTGGCACCTCATTAAGGAGAACATCATTACTGGCCTTAACCAATGTCACAATAATATTGATTTTCACCATTGGATAGAATCTTTTCATATAGCCATGTTGCAAACATCTCCTGTCAGGACTGACAACCAGTGTGGAAATGATGGGGACACTAGTCAGATTTGTCCTTCGATGGCAAGCACAACCTGCCAAACAAGTGGGCTAATTTTGCAGCTTCTGTTGGGGGTGGGGGTAGTGAAGATAATGCTCCCCAAAAGGTTGTGATGGACATTGTTTGGTGTGTTGGGAAACCACTGTCTATAAGGACTGTAAGGAATCCTACTGGTATGCCTATGGTCCCTCCAGTGAGGAAGGGCACTCACCTTAATAAGCAGAGTCTGCCCAAGATTCTGGACCCTAACTTGAGAAGTTGTAACATGGATCAGAGAAACTTCAAACCAACTAATGTAAATAAAACTGAGCAAAGGGAATCTAGACTGTCTCTAAAAATATGTTTTTCCAATGGTTGCAAGCAGGATCAGGGCCTGGGTCTATCAGAACGCAAGACTTTAGATTCCTACGAAGGGTTCAAGTTAAGGTCTGGTCCACAGTGAATTTATTATTGTAGGTTTTGAACTCAGCAATCTCCGTGACATTTTGAGCCGCTGTAAAACTCTGCGGAACTGATCTTTTGTTTCCAAGATTAAGATCACTTTTGATGATGTGTGTTAAGTACTGAATAATGATTAAAACAACACCTATGTCTTGATTCTTTTTTGATGCTAATGGTCGAGTATGTTCTTGTTTTCTATCCTACTTGCCTTATTCTAAACTTATTTTTCAAAGACATTTGTTTTATGTTATGTCTTGTGCTTCATTTGTTTGTATAGTTTTGTGTCGATGTGTGCTGTGATGCCTGCGGGCTATAGGGCATAATAAATAAATACATACATTGATAAAATAAATAGAAAAATGGTTTTATGCATTTAAGAAGGTATATTGCAAAACCAATGCATTTGTTCTATGATATTCGTCTTTGCCTTGTTCTTTCTTGTATGTTCTTTTGTTTTTTGCTCATATGAGAAGGGATACTAAGATGCTTTGCACTTTCTTAGAAGTAACCTTCCATAAATTCCATGTCTAGCAGTCAGATATGCTAGTTAAAACAGTGTTGCGATCAGAACAAAAAGTGCCCAGACAACAACAGCTGGCCAATCAGACGAGAATACGACGCAGATGACAGACATTCTAGCAATACCTCCAACGACCTAAGTAACATCTCGTAACCACTAACCCAAAACAGAAAAAACTGGTTGCTATGATCATGGAACACAAGAGGAAATGCACACCTGCTTAAACATCCATCGCCTGAACTTGAACCATATCACATTATCTGCCTACAAGAAACATAGATCATAGACCCAGCCTGCTGTGATGGATTCCTAGCCTTCCTCAATCCAGCACCTGCAAGAACCCAAGGAAGACCATCATCAGGTCAACTGACGGTGATTAAGATTGACCCCGCATGGAGCATAATTTACTCAGAGAATATTAACCCCTGGACGCAAGACACTGTAATAAAAATACAAATCAACAAGAGCAACAAGTACACCGCTTATTCTCAACGATTTCAGGAAAGAGTAGTTTCGATCATAAATCTGTACTAGAACCGGACAGCCATAAATAACGACATCTTCCTCAACAGGGTGTTTTTTATTATTTGCTGAGATTTAAACATCCACCTGCATAAACTAACTGGCCAACTAATTGACCACAAAGACCTGACAACACGCGGCAAGAGATGGGTCAAAGAAACAACAATCTGCAATCTCAAGCTTGTCGAACATCCCACTGATGAGAGGAACAATACCATCCCAACCTGGTGACATTGAAAATCGACAGCTGTAATCGATTTTATCTACCTGTGAACAGAACTAAAATCATCAATAGAAAAAGCTTCCACCATTGCAACAACGAAAAGCGATCACAACCAGCTGGTTATACTAGGTCAAGGCATGGGACAACAATTGCAGTCAACCAAAAATCCAACTAGAGCTCACCACAACATGCAGAAGACTATGCATAAGCCAACAAGCAACCACTGCTCTTCTGAATCGATTTCGACAAGCAACCACGGATGACGCAGAGAAACTCAAATACCAATGGCTGCTCATTCCCTATTACAAGCATTCTCTGCCACAGGGTAGACAATTACATCTCCATACATACAACGCAGAACTAACAGAGAAAAAAAAAGACCCTGTGAAAGACACTCCGATTACTAAAGAACACTAACAAAAAAGACAATACCGCGAAAATATAAGCGTCCAAACAAGCCTCTACCAACTGGATGAACTTTACTGTACTATGAAAGTTCCCCAGTCAAGTTACTGAGACAAGATTTACTCAGCAAGTTAAACATGACAATATAATTTACTGATCGAGGGATTCCCTGTTCCACTCCCGGCATATGTGCCCTTAGAACAAGGTCTTGGCTAGAACAGTACCAGAGATCACCAGAAAGGAATGGAGAGTGCCATCTGATTTTGTTTTTTGTCCTATAGCTGCCCCCGAAATGGTTGCTGGTACAATATTATCTTTAGATCTAGAAGGAGTGCAAGTGTCTGCAAAAAGAATAGTGGCAATAGGGATGGACATACATGTATGTGAATGGCGCACAGTGTATTGACCCAAACATACCATTATGTGAGCTAAGTGATGAAGAACTGTTCATTGATGACAATAATGATGGGGAAATACATTTGGAAATAAGTATGCCATATGTAGTTATGGTACAGTACAGGAAGGTACCAAGACACCTCATGGCTGTCGTCAGTGCACCACCTTCTTTCTATGACAGAGATATGCAATGGGTGCCCCCTCATTTGTGGACCACGAATCCCTGTGATGTAGGCCTATTGAGAGAAGTGACCCCTATAAAAATAACTTTAAAAGAATGAGCAATACAGCCAGAGTTAAACAGTACCCCCTGTCCAGAGAGGCAGAGGAAGGAATTCAAGAAACAAGAGCAAGGGATAATTGTCCCCTCAAACTTACCATGCAATACGGCCGTGTACCTATCAAGAAAGCGACAGGGGGGTTGTGGCGTATGATACAAGACCTCCGCCCATATAGCGATATTATCCAGAAGGAGTTCCCTCTTGTTCCGAATCTTGCGTCTGTTTTGTGCAGCATTCCAAAACAGGCCACTCATTTCACTGTGGTCAATTTGAAGAATGCATTCTTCTCAGTACCAATCGACCCAGACTAACAGTATCTCATAGCATTCACACTGGGTGGAAGGAGGTATGAACACCACCGACTGCCCCAAGGGTACTGTGAAAGCCCCAGCATATTCAACAGATGAAGTTCTCAGCAATATTCAAGTCCCGAGCAGCATTATTCAGTATGTAGATGACCTCCTAGTATGCAGCGAGAGTGAAGAGAGATGTCAAAGGGATTCCATTGTCCTCCTTTAGTTCCTCGCCCAAAAAGGGTATAAGGTGGACAGGAAAAAACTGCAATACTGTCTGACTGCGGTCCTGTACTTGAGCCAATTGATTTCAAATGATGGCAAGATAATAATACCCAACTGGGCAGCAAAAGTAGACTACACACTGTAAAGGATATGCAGAAGGTTCTCGACATGTGCAATTACTGTAGGGCACAGATACTAGATGATGCTGCCCACACAAGGCCCCTCTTGCAAGGTCTAAAAGAAGCACAGAAAGACAAGAAACATATAATGTGAACAGCTGAAATGCAAGCAGCATTCAACAGTCTGAAATAATTGATTAGCATGGACCCAGTTCTAGCCACACCTGATTACGAGCGGGAATTTAATTTGTTCTTGCACTCAAATGGAACCCTAATGATAAATGTGTTGACACAAAAACTGGCGTATTACAGTGGCACACTTGATTCAGTGATGCAGGGTCACTTTTCTTGCATACAGGCCCTCGCAGCCGCTGCCTTTGCCATCGAAAAAAGCTTGACAATTGTCATGGGGTGCTCTGTCACCCTGTATGCCGAACACTCCCTATTCGCCATCATCGATAGATCAAAATCCACTCTAGCCACACAAAGATCGTCGGCCTATGAGATCATACTCTCGAGCCCAAGTATCCATGTGGTATGTTGCAAATCAGTAAATCCGGCCACCTTCCTCACAGACCAATGCACCGTGCAGGACCTGCAAGAGCATGATTGTGCTTCTTATGAGGGGGAGGGAGATGATATTCCTAAAGCAAGAAAAAAACACACTACACGAAGGGGAATTATTCTTCCTAGATGGATCAGCATCCATTTGCCCAAAAACAGGTGAAAAGCATGTTGGAGCAGCAGTAGTGAGACTGGAAGATGGAAGATATGAGGTACTACCTAAGAAACCTTTGCCCATGCACTATTCCGCCCAAGGAGCAGAGCTAGTAGAAATAATTGAGGCACTCCATGCTGCAAAAGGATGTGCAATAACAATATATTCTAATTCAGCATATATAACCACTATGGGACATGCTGGTCTGTCCAGATGGAGAAGGAGGGTTCTCAGAAGAGCTGATGGATCCCCAGTGCAATATGCAGAGTTACTAAATAATTGATTGCAGTCGTCTCAGAACCCTCTATAGTGGCATTAGTAAAATGCCAGGGCCATACACATAATTATGATGAAATATCTTTGTGAAATGCAGCTGCAGACACATCCGCCAAAGAGGCAGAGTATCTCCCTGTGCACATGAGTAGTGAATACATATTATTGACCAAACAAGAAGAGCAAAAAGCAGACAGTTACAACACACTTCCCCTTCTACAGATAATCGAATTACAGAAGAGAGCACCACCAGAAGAGCAGGAATTATGGGCCAAAAGAGGATGCACACAGTCACCCACTGACGTACTGTGGAGACAGGACACGACAGGGAAAGTTGTTATGCCCATATAACTGTTACATATGCCTTTTAAACAATTGCACTTCCCGGCACATACTTCAAAGCAGCACCTAGCAGCCGATCTCCAGAAATATTGGTTTATCCCAAATCTCCAAGAGTACCTCAACAAGATGGTGATTGAGTGCATGACATGTCAAGTATTCAATTCAGGAATGACTCTCAGAACACTGAGAGGAACATTGCCCTGCCCTGTAAGCCCCTTCCATGAGCTGCACATTGATTATGCAGACATGGGAGAGAGATGTAACAGAGCCAGATACCTGATTGCAGTGGTTTGCCCCTTCTCAAGATGGGTGGGAACAGGACTTTGCGCCCACCCAGATGCAAAGTGTGCTGCTAAATTACTTGATATAGAGCTGTTCCCTTGTTGGGGCATATTTCATATCATACAATCTGACAATGGAGCACACTTTGTAAACGACCTGTTTAAAGAGGTGACATCATTTCTAGGCATAAAACACAAACTGTGCTCGATTTATCACCCACACGCAAATGGAATTGTTGAGAAAATCAACAGCCTCCTTAAAAGTAGGTTGTCTTGTGATGTCACTCTCTAAAAAAGAAATGGGTATATAGCCTGCCTTTGCCCCTTTTCCAGCTCCGCAACCAGCCGAGCAAAGAACATCATCTGTCCCACCATGAGATAGTAACTGGCAGAAGCATGCAAATGCCCCAAACTGGCAGAAGCCTGCAAATGCCCCTGTCGCCAATTAGAAGATTATCTGATGAGCAGAGAACAGAAACTGTACTAGGCAAGGCATTTAAAGAATATTTGACAAAGCTCACACTTGCAGTAAGATGCATTGCCAAACAAATTGTCCCCCCTTCACGAGAGACAGTGAGACAAACACAACAACTGCAGCATCTGACAGCCCAGCTGAACAACAAATGCCTGGAGTGCTAGTGTATGTGCAGAGTTTTGTGCAGAAATGGAACTCACCAAGATTCCATGGACCGTACTAGGTGATCTATTGTACCCCCCTGGCTGTAAAGGTAAAGTGATTAAGGTACTGTAACCACCTCTTGGATATCATAAAGGCACAAGAACAGTGTAGCACCAGCACACTGAATAACAGTGAGAGAAATGCTGCAGTACCTTAAAAGGGTTAGTGGATATATGAAGCAAACGACAACTATGTAAAAATAAAGAGTAAGATGAAGTGCTAATATGTAATACATCTCAAATACAATGGGGGTCATTACGACCCTGGAGGTAGCCATGCCGCAATTTGCGGCATGGCTACCCCCATTCTGGGTACCGGTCCAGGTTCCCTGAATGGGGAAATACCGGGCTATTCTGACCTTGAAGGGCCTGGTATTTCCCCATTCAGGGTACCTAGACCCAGCACATCCCCATTCCGATTCGAAGCCCATAGGGTTCAATGGGAATGTGGAGCATGCTAACAACGGGCCCGTTAATAATGGGCCCGTTGTTAGCATGCTGGGCCGCTCGCGGGACCTGCAAGTGGACCTTGTAATGAGGCGCTAGGGGTTTAGCGGTCCGACAGCTCTACCGGCACCATTGAACCCCTTCCGCCAGGGTCGTAATGACCCCCAATGAGTGTTATCTTTCCCTCTCTATGGCTCTCTATATTTCACTCTCCTTCTCTTTTTTCTTGTTTCACACGCTCCTCTTGCACCCTTATGTCTAGTCCCATCTAAAATATTATTAATGCTTGCCTCATTATATCTTTTTTTATAGGTGCAACGATGTTGGAACTCACGCCACTAAATGATAACAATGTTAAGTCAGATAGCAGTAGGATTAGGATTAGGAGTTGCAACGATGTTGGAACTCACGCGACTAAATGATAATAATGTTAAGTCAGATAGCAGTAGGATTAGGATAAGAACTACTAGAGCATATAGTTATGATTGTGGTGTTCATTTTGTTGCAATTGTGTTTTCAATAGTGATGATTGTTTGAGGAATATATTGGGGAGCATCTTTTATCCCGGGCGCCCATATATAAGAAGGGTGGGAGGGGGCAAAACTAACATGGGATAACAAAACACTTTTGAAGATCACTACTCTGCACAAAAATATAACAAGTTTGACCCCAGAGCCCAGAGTATTTGTAAATACTGAAATTGAACATGTATCCAAACAGAAAATGTCACGTTGTCGCCCCTACCATGTTTACAGTTCTGAAAGTTACCTCACAACCTAACATAATGTCTACCTCAAGGTTTAATTAAATGTATACTATATACCCAACTACTGTCTCTCATATAATATCAAGTTCCTCCCCCACTATGGCATACTGGCAGTCAACTAGAGATACTGATCTAGACATAAATTCTGGTATTTTTCTTCAATGTACCGTTTGCAACCCATAAATGTACAGAAATAGTTCTGCGCCCCAGATAGACTGTGTAGAAGGGCACTAGGGAAATGACAATCTCTCTTGTGTGACAGTAGAAGGAAAAGGCAGACACATCAGTACAAGTACAATGCCTATCATGGATTGGGGTTAGACAAAGTAGAGGACCTCCAGCATCCTGGGCAGTGGAACAAGTGGTACTCGGATGTGAGCGCCTCAGGGAGACAAACAACCAATGGTAGTTGCTATGTGGGTTCCTTGATACCACATGCATCTAGGACACCCACATTTCTAGTGCCATAAGAGGCCCCTTTAGTAGAAGCACAATGTCTTATTCATCTTGCACTATTTAGGATAACAAGCACATTTCATGCACGCACAGTAAGAATGAAGCTTCTTCCACCAGATGAGAAGATTTGCAAAAAGGTTTACAAGGTGCAAAATGCTTCAAAGAACCATTCCTGGCTATAGAGGGAACAACATTCGCAGAAAACAAATGGTGAGACTCAACATTCATGTGCAAAGCTGAAGGACTGCGTGGCCTGTCGGATGAAAGACTAGAATGGATGGAAAACACATGTGCCTAAATATGGACTGAACATATCACAAAACTCTCATGGGTCACCACTCTTGTAAAACCGATCAAGGTCCAGCACGAAGAGAATTACAAACTTTGTTTCTATAGGGAAGGAAAATTGTCTACGGGTTGTAATACACGGTGCAACAAAACCCTCATCATTCCTGATCTTCGAAAAAGGCATTGCTGCTCTAATGGACTACTACCGTGTGTGTGGCAAACAGGAATACTTCCACCTCCCACCATCCTGGAGGGGCTACGGCACTTTGGTAATGCTGCATTCTGCACTGCTGGTAATACCAGAAAAGCATGTTAAGGGGGTAGGGGTGTCAACAGGACAGAAACTGGCATCACGGCCAACCGAAGCATCACTCCCCATCGTTTGCATACTGTCTAAGGAAGGGCAACAAGATCAGGTGTCCCAAAGGAAGCAAGCATCACACTACCTGTCTCAAGAATCATCTGACCTCCTTGCACAGATCCAACATTTTCAACTCAGCAGAAACATTTTTACATCACGTGTGCCCAGTGTCCAGACAAGAGCAAATGCAAAATGGCTGCAAATAATAAGATGGGAGCTGATCCAGCTGGTGAATGACACGGAAGAAAGTTTCAATGTCATCAAAGTGGAACTCAGATCACTTCGACTCATGACGATGCAGAATTGTTATGTGGTGGACCTCATCACTGCAATGGAAGGTGGTGTTTTCAAGTAAATCAGAAGTTCATGTTGCACATTTATATCTTCTTCAGATGCTGACAATAGGACATTATCACACGTGATCGCAGCAGTGCATGAACTTGGTGTCAAAATGAGAAAATAAGGAGGAGTTCAAGAAAATGACTGGTTCAGTATGGCATTCTGCTGAGTGCCCTTGTGTCTTAGCTCAAGAATGAAAATGCTGATCCCTATCATCGTATTCTTCCTGCTGATCTTCTGTGTGTGCCAGTTAGGGGCCGATGCTATGCAAAAGCTGTTCCTGGTAGTGCAATGATGATGGTATAATATGATATGATATGATATGATATGATATGATATGATATGATATGATATGATAGTTTATTTATATAGAGCATTTACACAATGTATTTCAAAGTGCCTCAAGGCAAAAGAGTGAATAAGGGAAACTACAATGACATTCTTAGAGGCCATGAACAATAAGAATGTGAAATTAACTATAGTACTCAGCCTGGCCACATTTCAAATAGTGCAAGAGCTAAAACATAGATAAGGAAGGGAGGGAGAGAGTGTGAAGGAAATGGAAACAAACAGGTGACTACCGTACTAGGCCTGACAACATTTCTGATAGAGCCGGAGATTAACAAAAGGTGACAGAGAGGGATGCAGAAAGGGAGGGGAGGAGCAAAACGCGCGACTAACGTACTAGGCCTGGCGACAATTCAGATAGTGCTGGGGGAGGGGGGAAGTAGGGTAGGGGGAGGAGACAAACAAGGTTGCTATGGTATCTAGTCAATTCATCGAAACCCATTCCATCTAATGCCACACCATCGAATTATATTCAACAAAAAGCACTACCATCGTATTACCTTTTCATTGACATTCGAAGGTATAATCGAAACTAGGGTTAGGGTTAGATTAAGGGTTACATTAGGGTTAGGGTTAGGGTTGGGGCTAGGGTTAGATTAAGGATTACATTATGGTTAGGGTTAGGGTTGTGGCTAGGGTTAGGGTTAGGGTTGTGGCTGGGGCTGGTGTGGGGGTTAGGGTTGGGGTTAGGGTTAGATTAAGGGTTACATTAGGGTTAGGGTTGGGACTAGGGTTATGGTTAGTGTTAGGGCTAGGGTTAGATTAAGGGTTACATTAGGGTTAGGGTTAGGGTTGGGGCTATGGTTAGATTAAGGGTTACGTTAGGGTTAGGGTTGGGGGAACCCCCCCAATATACCACAAAACAAGGACAGCTCCATGTGACATTTTAACATTACAAAAAAATGCATTGAAATGTTATCTTTTACATGTAAAAGTTCATTTCCATTGAAATCAGTCCATTTATATTTTCGATGGACTGGTTTTGATGGAAAGGCATTTTTACATGTAATAGATAGCCTGTCGCATTGGTAAACGTTGCTTTGGTTTCGGTGGTGTGGCATTTCGATGCTTCAGTTTCGATAAAATGACTTGGAATTGTTGCTTTCATACTAGGTCAAGGACAATTGTGATAGAGTAAGTGCATTGATGAAGGTAAGGGGATGAGGGGAGGCGATAGGACAAGTGAGAAAGGAAGAAGGAGAGAACAGTGAGCAGTGAAAAAGTGGAGAAACAAGAGGAGAGAGGGAATACAATTGCAGAAGTCAGTAGTAACTCATAATGTTGCGAGAGAACAGCAAATACAAGCCAGGATTCAAGATGAAAATGGGAACAGCATGATTCAGGGCCACCATGAGTACAAGATGCAAGGGAAATCTAGCATGAGAGTTGAGAGAGGTTGACGCAGCATGAGTCAATGAATTCCATAAAAGTCAAATCAAAGCAATGACAAAAAGCGTTGATGGTGAGACCAGAATGTATAAGGACAGACTCCTGCAGATGTAGGATATAGGGGGGAGGATTGGAGGGTAGCGAGGGGAAGCAGAGTAGAAGAATCAAGCAAAACAGGCAACTCCTCCTGATCCGAGAAGGGGGCACAACGGAACATCATGGGGGACCAGAGGTAGGGTTGGCCTGTGGGGACAGAGGGAGTACACACATGCTGGTGCATGCTTACCTGCTGTCTGAGCAGGAGTTTGGACCCTCTGTCCTTCTGGTCCAAACACAAATTGTCCTTTTCTTGGTATGCCATTTGATTTGGATGCCCGGGCGAGAGACACCTAGATCTAAGAGTTAAGAGCAAAAGGAAGAGGTAGGGCTACGTAGGTGAGTGGGGCTTAGGCCAAAAGAGAGGCAACCAGGAAGGCACCATGTGGGCATGGCTCAGGCCAGGTGACCTTGATCCACTTGCACCTGCTCCCCATCTGCAAAGCAAAAGAGGCTGGATGGCTGTTAAATAGGGAAAAAGACTGCCAACCAGGAAGGCACCAGGTGGGCGTGTCTTAGGCCAGGTGACCTAGATCCACTTGCACCTGTTCCCCATCTGCAAAGGAAAAGAGGTTGGGGGCTGCTTAAGTAGGGAAAAAGAGAGGCATCCAGAAAGGCACCAGTTGGGTGGGGCTTAGGCCAGGTGGGCGGGACTTAGGCCAGGTGGCCACTTGCAACTGCTCCCCATCTGGAAATCTGGAAAGGAAAAGAGGCTGGAAGGCTGCTTAAGTAGGGAAAAAGTGTGGCAACCAGGAAGGCACCAGGTGAGTGGTGCTTAGGCGAAAGAGTGGCAACCAGGTAGGCACCAGGTGGGCCGGGCTTAGGCCAGGTGACATAGATCCACTTGCACCTGTTCCCCATCTGTAAAGGAAAAGAGGCTGGAGGCTGCTTAAGTAGGGATAAAGAGCAGCAACCAGGAACGCACCAGGTGGGCAGGATTTAGGCCAAAAGAGCGGCCACCAGGAATGCACCAGGTGGGTGGGGTAAGGCCAAAAGAGCAGCAACCAGGAAGGTATCAGGTGGGTGGGGCTTAGAACATGTGACCTAGATCCACTTGCACCTGGTCGCCAGCTTCAAAGGAAAAGAGGCTGGAGGGCTGCTTAAGTAGGGAAAAAGAGCAGCAACTGGGAAGTCACGAGGTGGGCAGGGCTTAGCCCAAAAGAGCGGAACCAGGAAGGTACCAGGTGGGTGGGTTTAGGCCAAAAGAGCAGCAACCAGGAACTCATCAGGTGGGCGGAGTTTAGGACAAAAGAGCGGCAACCAGGAAGGCACCAGATGGGCGGGGCTTAGGCCAAAAGACCGACAACCAGGAAGGCATCAGGTGTGCGGGGCTTAGGCCAGGTGACCTAGATTCACTTGCACCTGCTCCCATCTGCAAAGGAAAAGAGGCTGGAGGGCTGCTTAAGTAGGGAAAAAGAGCAGCAACCAGGAAGGCACCAGGTGGGCGGGGCTTAGGCCAAACGAGCGGCAACCAGGAAGGCACCAGGTGGACAGGGCTAAGGGCAAAAGAGCGGAAACCAGGAAGTCATCAGGTGGCCGAAGCTTAGGCCAGGTGATCTTGATACACTTGCACCTGCTCCCCATCTGCAAAGGAAAAGAGGCTGTAGGAACGCTTAAGTAGGGAAAAAGAGCATCAACCAGGAAGGCACCGGGTCGGCAGGGCTTAGGCCAAAATAGCGGCAACCAGGAAGGCATCCGGTGGGCGGGGCTAAGACAAGGTGACCTAGATCCACGTGCACCTGCTCCCCGTCCACTTAAGTAGGGAAAAGGAGCAGAAACAAGGAAGGCATCAAGTGGGTGGGGCTTAGGCCAAAAGAGCAGCAACCAGGAAGGCACCCAATACTATTGGCAAGTGAAAAATTAATAACACGATGCCTCATGATACTAGGGAAGCACAGGTGCAAACTGGTGAAAATGATGATCCCAAATACCGCATGGTGGCAATATACCACTCAGAGGATGAAGTAGATACTTACGATCATACAGCCATAAAACAGCCCCAAGATCTTGAGAACTATAGGGAAGTGTGGGTTGACCTGGATGGGGATGTATTTACATGACCGGTACCCCTGAAGAATATGCACAACGTGGGGAAAGTTTAAGGAGTATGTGTAGGGCATGGATGCCCATCAACGGTACCCATGCATGGGTATAGGCAGTAAAAAGGGCTGATGAATGGCAAAATACTGGGGAAGGGTATTTGTTACTTTATGAGTAACAAAAGGGGGGGTGTTGGAAAGGAGATGGTCCTATCCCACCCCCTTCTTCTCTCCCACAGTAAATAGATCACACGTAGACCAAGAGGGGAGAGACACCCACCCAGAAAGCATGTTGTCATATTCTCATGATTTGTTCAATCTCCTCTTACCGGTTCACATGCAGCCGCTCACATTTCTTTTGACCCTCCTTCTTTCTCTTCTGTAGAATAATCTTCATCACTTCAAGCTCTGGGCCCTCTATGACATGCCACTCCTTGCCTTCTATGGATGCCATTAACCATGGTTGTAGGTCATTGTCAGGTTTCACCGGCCACTCTTGCTCAGATGCAGTTATCTTCTTTCTTCCTAGAGCCAACACCACCAGTTGTAATTTGCCATGCTGTGCTCTTCCCCCCAAACACTATAGAGTCATGCTGACACTTACCACCTCTTTTATTTGTGGGCCTGTCAGTGTCCTTCTCTGGTGCAAATGCCCTGAAACTGTCCTGTTGTGTTTTGACAGTTTCGGACATGCATTCATGTAGGTCGCCTGACATTACCCATTCCACTGGCCTTTTGCTCTCTTGTCCATTTAAGGTGCAGTAACGTTGTCACTGTGTTCATTCTCAGGATGGGCTCTTCATGCCCAGCAGTCTGAGGCATAACAGCATTCCACTGCCCTGCTGTGTTCTGCTCTGAACATCGCTCGGCATGGGTGTTCAGCTGTTAGGCCAGTCTCTTAGGCAAGTCTGTAGGCCAGTTCCATTTTATCTGATGTATCTCAAAGAAAACAAAAGAAAGTGGAGCATCAGAAACGGTAACACTGGTGACCCATAAATAGCTGATTGGTCCTTGCCATCTGTACTTGAGGGACGTTTTGACTCGCAAATCTCGTGTAAGATCCCTTAGGTCTAACAATACTAACCACCTGAAAATACCAGCCTGTAAGTTGACTCAGGTCATGAAAGGGGCTTCTTATCCCACCACACCAAAGGCATTGAATGCTCTGCTTCCAGATATAAGAACGTTGACATTGGGCCTCATTACATCTTTGCCGGTCCAGAAACAAGGGTGCTGGTAAGCTCACGACACCCTAGTTTCGGGACTGGCAAACTAGGAGTCTGCCTGCCATAGCCACTGTGTCTGGCAAGTCTGACCCTGCCGGGTGCAGTGACCATAGTAGGCAGACCATTCATGGAAACGCTGGCACCATTAGGAACGGTGCTGGCCCTTCTGTATCCCCATTCCCATAGAGTCCTATGGGACTCTGGGAATGGGGACTTACATTTTAACGGCGCCTGACTTCCCGGTCTGCTGGACTTGGAATCTCCCAGTGGCATGGGATGTCACGCACCAGTAAAATGTTTTGAGTCTGGCAGCAACCTGACGGTAGCACGAGCAGGGGTACCGCCCAACTCGTAATGAGGCCCATTGACTGCGAAATTGAGAAAGACGTTGAAGACCATATTGTTCAGATAATGTACATGGCTTTATTTTTTTGTATCTTGTGCCCTATGCTGGCATCAGAGTATGTACTTGTTATTTGTTTTATGTTTGGCACCATTAAGCCTCAGGGGCACTGTTGTGCATTATGAATTCATTAAAGTAAAGTAAAGTAAAGAACTGCAAGTTCATATCCTGCCCTTGCCGTTGGTGTTAGGATATCTTTTGGATCCTAAATTGCATGTAGGGTTGTCTTCCATGGCTAATAATAGGTGTTGCGTTATACCTTAATGTGGTGTGTGTTCTATCCAGGAAGAGTTCTCAAGAACCTCTGCACATTGTCTGCTTTAGGAGTCACCAAAAAGACATGTACAATATAGAAATACATTATAAACAAATTTAAACTAGCTACTGCTTTTAGTTAAAGTGTGTGATGGTCAATGTTAATGCCACAATTGTCATATTTGTATATATTGCAATGAATAATAATAATGACATATTATTGTAGCATCTTGTTATTCCTCAACTGCTCACTGATCTTTTCAAATTGCTCCTCACGATAAAACACAGTAAAGGTAGGTAGGTGGACATTGATGAGTTTTTCTAGTGCCATTTGCATGAAATTGATCTGCCATGGTGTAGAATGTTTAATATTAGTCAAAACTACCAGATCCACAGTGCCCTGATGTATAACATTGTCCTACAATATCACAATAAATGTGTCCCACTCTAGCAAGATCGTCCGGCACTTCGGGCACTTCTCAAGTATTCCATGGCCATTGAAAGCCTTTTTATATGTGTGCTTTGTAGGTTGACGTTTTAAGTACAAGCAAGTGTGACTCAGCCTTGTATTCTTAGTTGGATGATGATTCATTGATGACATATTGCTTTGGAGAATGTAGACCGTTCACACGTGGTGTTTGCATTAATCAGCAGCTCTTATCACATACAGACCTATCCCTGGGATTGGCCAAGCTCTATGGGTGATCATAAAATGGCTGTGAAAATCAGCATACATTAGTTCTTGTAGAAATGGTGCCTAATTCAAACAATGAAAAGGCTGTGTCCATAGGCAGTGGCAGGGAAATAGAGGATGCAGCTAGCAGTGGGCGACAGCATCCCAACCAACATATGTTTTCTTTGGGTATTAAGAGAAGAGGGAGGTGTTTGAACTGGGCAGGTGAATGATGAGTGTTGTAGCATGCATTTGATTACAACCGTTTATTAGTTGGAGGGGGTCTCATGTGGGCAATATGAAGGAAATTGTGTTTACCTCATGTATCCTATCCAAACCAATTACAATGTTGCTCCATGTGAAGTGTTCACAAGGTGCTATCAGATGTCAAACCTGTGAGGAGAAATTGAAACCGAAAGCATTTTACTAAAGCATGGTACCTTGCACAGGTTCATTTAAGTGCGGTGCATATGATTTCATTTTTATAGAGAAATAGTGTGCCTGTCAAGCAAACAGATAGGTGTTAAGTCATGTAGATGACAGCACCTAAAGTAACAGATGAAGGCTGCCACAATTTAAAGTGAGAGGCACCAACATATTATGTCATGTGAGTTCTGATTCCTGTTTCAGCTACCAAAAACAGGGTTACCAGTGGAAGGTTTTGTGCGCACTTTGCTTGCTAGGCCCAAGGATTATGAGCTGTGCATGCAGCATGGCAAATGCACGCCAATAAAGAACACACATGGGCTGCGGGAAATGCACTTTCTTTATTCAGCTTCCTCTTACACACTGCAGTGTTACACAGCAAAACCTTTCAACCCCTTCATTGGGCTCTGCCTTCATGACGAAGCTCTGCCTCGAACAGTTAACCGTGTCCTCTCTGGACACAAAAGAATGCATGTAGTTGTTAGCTCCTTCCTTGAGAGTTAGCCCCTGACAAACGACACAGATCTTCCCACACATGAGGAACTCTGCTGAACCGTAAGGCAAACATTTCGTCAAAGCCCATAAACTTGAATTTCCAGGATTATAAATGTACACCACGAAATGTGGAATGCACTAATTAAAAAGATGAAACTCTCTACAGTCATGAGAACAGTGCCCTTGTTGCTTTAAAGTAATATATAACCAGAATCTACAAACAATGCATCAGTGAAACATTTGAAAAGGCCCAGTGTGTTAAAAATGTTCCAATGTAAACTCTTTCTTTCAAAAGCAAGTGGCGCCTTGGCTCATTCCTTCAAGAACATATGTTTAAAAGATAACAGTGACATCACATATAAAACCTATGCTGAATATACATGGATTTAGATGGTTATCACTTCACACATCCCGTGAATTCCAATGGTTTTGTTAGATTCAATCCAATCACCTTAACACTCTCATAACTAAGGATATATTATACTATAGTTAAGTTGAGCCCGACTCCCATGAGAACCTCAAAAACATCTATTGTTAATAACTTTTGATTTGAGTAACAGGTTTGGCAAAATCTTGAAGATGACTAGGGATGTGCAGGGCCCCCCAAACTGCAATGATGTGTAAAGATGTCTTTAAAAAACATAAAAATTATTAAGAAGACAAAAACATGTTTTCCAAAGTTGCAGCCTAATTCCCTTTCATTTTCCCATAGCCAGACAAGGTCAATGATTACCGAACCGCACAGCCCAAAACCGGTAGGTGGATTTGGAGTTATTCCGTTGAGTAGTTTTAAAAAAAATATTTGACAGAGAAGGTGGTGTGTCCCTTCTCAAAAATAGATAGCTATATCTCACGTTAATTGCCAAAACCAGGTTTTTTTTAGAAATGAAACGACCGCTATCTCTTTTTCAATGCGAGAGATAGCCGTGACTATAGCCTAGGTCATGGGAAAATGAAATACAGGAAAAAAGCCATTTTCAGGTAAAAAACGTGCAAATGTCATCATTCTAGAGGTGGGGGTGGCTAGAGGGCACCAAGTGAAATTTGGGAGTTGCAGGGTGGTCTGGGGACGGAGTTTGCAACACAAAGCTTTTCTGTAACCTCAGCTTTATCCACAAATAGCCAACATAGCAATGCAACCTGTGTCACAGAAACAGTGTGTGTTGTGGGCGGGCAGGGTAGGTGAGGAGGCCAACTGAAGAGTGGGGAGCTGGCACCGATGATGGGGCACTTGGTGAGGTGCTGAGGGACAAGATATTTATTTTTTCCTGACGTTTTTCCAATATTCACGGCTTTGGAAAACTATAGATGTCCATGGCTATCTGTTGTTCCATACCAGCAGTTGTATGGTTTTAAAAATATATATATTTCTACAGTTACAGTGATGTTGGGGGTTAAAAACCACTGGCCATGGCCAATAGCAATCCAGCTGTCCCATCCATGCAGTAACTAGGACAGACCCAATTTAGCCCCAAAGTGCAGAAGGGACTAGCCCCATCAGGCCATATTGCCGAATGAATGAGCCGACAATAAAGGACCACTTAGAGAAACATGACTTGAGGGGGCCGACCCTTTCCTCGTGTTGAAGCTAAGCAGGGTCAGTCCTGCTTTCAAGCTAAGCAGGGTTGGCCTGGTTACTGCAGGAATGAGAGACAGTCCATAGTTCTTTGTTTTCATTGTTTTAAATATCTCATAACACACGGCAGCCACATTTTTTTTTAAACAGTGCTACTGTCAATCCTTGAAAGTTTTTCACTCAGCATTTTGTTTGCCTCTTACTGAATTGCATTCTGGTATTTGTAGTCTCCCAGTCAAAATGGGGGCAATAATGCCACAAATGTAAAATTGTTCCCTAACATAGTTCTATAAGGATTTATATATTTGAGTGACACCATGGTATGTGTACTTTTCAAGTTATGTTTATGAGTATTGATGAAAGCCAGATATGGGGGTGAGTAGGGATAATGATGAGAGGACAAGTAAGTCACAAGTATTTGCCCAGGAAGTGTCAAGAAAGTTTGCAATACTGGACACTGGTGCAGTTATTTTCCCCTGACTGTGGCTGCTTTTTAGGGCATAAGTAAAGGACACATGTGGGTGGAGAGCATAACCTTTTTTTCAGAGGGGGACACAACCCCTTGGTCTTTCTTTTAGGTTGCCAAGCTTGCTCAAATATTTGGGCTACCAGATTTTTTACACAAGATGTCGTGTTTCCAGTGCAGATGCTTACCCACAAGACCACAGGCGCTTGCTTCATATTGGTATTTTGTTTTCCATAGAATATTTCACGACAGATTGCTGGGTTTAAAATGTGAGCACCTTTTATACTTTGCCAGCATATGTATCGGAACATTTCCTCTCTCAGTTACAATGCTATTTTTTCCTTGCACACTTGCATAGGAGAACGTCTAATGAACTACATTTGTATGTTTCACTTTATTTTCACTTACTGTAATTGCTGATAACTCGGATGTTGCTGCTGCTTCAACTTTAGGAAATCCTGGTTGGGGTGACACAAACAGCTAACAGGAGGTACTTTTAGTTTCCTAAGGTAGGTGGTTGTGTACAAGTATGTCAATGGGAAGCATTAAGAATCGTTACACAAAGAAGTGTTAGGGCGTACACACCTAGCAGCTCTTTAAGGCATAATAGATTAATAATAATGGACTTAAAGTTCCATTTATGTTGAATTTAGATTCACAGTATACAGTCAGAAAATGAATTTACTTTTGCATTACAGACATGCTGGGTGGCTGTTATTGTGGTATGACGTCTGAGGGTATGTTATGCTGTTTACGAAAATCAGCACACCCAGAAGGACATTAATTGAATGCATCAGTGTGAATGTGTTAAATATTGTTCAATCTATTTATAACTAATATAAGGAAGGAGGCTTAGTGGGGTTGACAAAAAGACAAGACTGGCAAGGCATAATATGCTTATGACTGGGTGAAGGTGAGATGAAATTTCATCAAATCTTTTTGTGAGAAAGGTTTTAGAATGGTACATATCATTGGCACCTGGCATGCATGTCACAGCCAATCAGGCTGCCCAGATCACAGACTGCCACTATCCAAGATTACATTTTGAGCAAGCTGACTGCTGCTCGTACCTGCCCTGCCATCTTCCCACCTTCTCCCACTACCCTGAAATGTGCCATTGCCCTCATCATGCCCCACCTAGATTTTTTCTCTGCATCCCCACCCCCCAGCTGCCATACCTTACCTTTTCTGCTGCCTCTGTTCCTCTGAACAGAGGCAAGTAGCATTTTGAGGCTTTCGCAGCAATAACACCATAGATGACAGGATGCTGTATTGGCTGACAACCACACTCGGGCCCATTTTTAAGGCCCTTGCATTGCTTGGGACTAAAACTTGGGGCCTGAGCTGTTACGGGCTTAATAACTGCACCACTTAATTGCAGATGTGGCAAAGTTCTACTTTCCTTTCTTGTAAAAATACCTTTTTCCTGACCGTTAAATTGAAAGGAACTGTTTATGTTTTTATTTTATTGTTGTGTGTCATTTGTATGATATTGTCTCCTTTATTTCCACATAAAGCAAAATCACCAATTAATGTCTTTCAAAAAGATAATTTCTTGCATTTAACAGCCTCTGCTTCATTTTTGTTTATTCCTTATATAATATGTGTACTTTTTTTGTTTAATAATTTTTATTGGAATCATCACAATAGTACAATTGATCATAATGCAGATAATCATGAGGACAATGAGATACAAAGGAGAGAAAAGCGAACTATACAGTGTAATACGCCAATGCAGATAACCTATTAATGAGAAACTGTAACATGAATGTATTATCAATTGTACATAGACATTAAACATAAGAGCAGGTGCATAGTTCATACATTCTGCATAGCTAATACCAAAGTGGATAGGCCTAGTTGAGCAGGGGAACACAGACAGGATACAGAGTTGAGAGCATAGGATAAGAGAGGGCGGGGAAGAGAAATATAGAACAATATCATTTTTGCATGCAGTATTGACAAAATAAAATATAGCATCTGATGAAACATCAATACGGATGATTAGAGGATATGTTCATGTGCCATGTGAGGAAGCCTTAAAACAGTTAAAACAGTGCATATAAAAAGACCATTTTGCATTATATTTGGGAATAGAGTCTTGGTAGTTAGCCATACAAAATTCCTATCTTTGAATATGGCAAATGTTGTTCCACCATCCTCTGATGGAAAGGGAGTGTGAGTTCTTCCAAATTGCAATAATGAGTTTTAAAGCAATGATAATTAATAAATCATATAGTTTGGCTGAAGCATGCAAATCACAAGATGTTATTGCTGAACTCCCCAAAACGATGTTCATAAAGGAAAGCAGAATATCAACCTTGAAAATATGCTTTAGGTGTTTCCATATATCTTGCCAAAATGTGAACACAAACAGACATTTAAAAAAACATATGTTCATAAGAAGAAGGCGAGTGACCACATGACCAACATTTGTCATTGTTAGCATTTTTTGCTGTAGAAAGCTTCACAGGAGTAATACACGCTCTATGGATAAAGAAGAGGAAATGTTGTGTTATGTTGGCAGATACAGAGATGCGCCTTATTTTGGAGAATATTGAGGACCAAGTTTGGTCATCAAGGATACACCCAAAATCAGCTTCCCACAGCAAGTGCACAGGCTGAGCAACAGGCTTTGAGGCAAGGGCCCCATAAAATTTAGAAACCTTGAGATCGGAGACAATAGTAAGCTGCAGTAGTCTAAAGACATCAAGTGAAATAATATTGTTTGAGAAAAGGTGGATAGCATCAAGGCAAGAGTTTATCAATTTATTGAAAAAATTAAAATCTGAATTAGGAATGGAGCATAAATGCTTCAGTTGTTGGAAGGAAATAATGGAGGGACCATTTATAATGTGTTGGATTAATCTGATGCCTTTTATTTTACCATGATCTTCGACTTAGGGCCCTATTATTAATGACAATACATTTATTGTGCCACAGTAGAGGAGATAGGTTTTTATTGGGCGTTTTAGTATGTGATAAAAGAAAAAAACCCTTAGGGAAGAAATGGAGGCCTTAATGAGGTCAGATTGAGCAATAGAGTCATGGTTGAATAAGTAGATGAGGTCTGCTAATTGGAATGGATAAACCAAACATTTCTCTATAGTAAACCAAGAGGGCTTGTCTGAGATAAGAGTAAGGGTAAACCAAGACTGTGATTGTTTGATGAGGAATGCAGTGTGATATAATTTAAAGTCAGGAAACTAAACTCAACCCTTATTATAAGGATCGTTTAGCTTAACAACAGCAATTCTTTTACACCTTCCATGCCCCCATAAAAAATTAATCAGGACAGAATTGATGGATTTAGACAAGGACAGAGGGAGTGGAACCGGACGTAGCTGCAGGTAATATAGAATAATGGGGGCGAGCATCATCTTGATTGTATCAAGCCGGCCCCACCACAAAGGATAAAAGAGGACCACTTAGTGGTGAGATCTTTAAGGTTTTTCAGCAGTATTTGTGTGTTGAGTTTAATAGTGTCATGCATTGTGGGGGCAAAACAGGCCAAGATATTTGATAGAATCGCTGCACTATTTGAGGCCAAAGACATCTACATCGTGCTTAAGACAGAAGAAATTGAGGGGTAGGATTTTGGATTTGTTTTTGTTGAGTTTATATCCAGATACAAGACTAAATAAGTGGAGAGTATTAAGTAAGTGGGGAAGGTGGAGCTTGGGATTTTTAATAAAGATGAGGATATCGTCAGCATTTGCCACAATTTTGATATATGATGTCCCACCTAGAATTCCTGGAATATTTCTGTCAGATCTAATGAGTTCTAACAGGGGTTCTAATGAAATGATATACAGATAAGGGGAAAAGGGCAGCCCAGTCGTGTACCTTTAAGTAGTGGGAAAAAGGATGAAGATTGACCATTCATGTTGACACACAATTTGGGGCAAGAGTAGAGAAGTTCGACGAAGGATATACATTTTTCCCCACAACCGTGCCATTGGAGGGATTGAAACATAAAGTCCCAATTGACATGGTTGAAGGCTGTTTCTGCATTTAGTGCAATAGCTGCGTAACCCATGTATCTTTTTTTTTCCTTTAGAGACAACTTAAAGAGCATTAAGTAATATCCTAGCATTAGAGGAGATGTTGTGGCCTTTAACATATCCAACTTGGTCTGATTTAATCAAAGCAGGGAGAGAGAATTATATACTATTGGCCAGAAGTTTATCAAAGATCTTGCTTTCTACATTAATGAGGGATATATGGTGAAAGTTACAAGCTAGTGCAGGATCTTTTTCGGGTTTGGGGAATAGAATGAGTAAAGCTTCAGAGAAAGAGCCAGAAGAGGATTGTTGAGTAACTTACTGGCCTTATTAGATGTTTGGTATATCTTTGTTTTGTATTTTAGAATGCTACCAGCAACTAGGTCTGTACGTTTTTTGTTAATTTTGAGGATTAAGGACATGACCTGATGGAGATTCATTGCACTAGAGTTTTTGATAATAGCATTGTTCAGCAGATGTATACTGCGAGTATAGATCATCAAGTAGTTTTTTACGCAATTCTGTTTTCTTTCCTGAGTAAGCCATAATATGGTTTCTGAGTGCGGCCTTAAATGCATCCCAATTATTTGCTGTAGTTGTGTCACTATCTAGGTTTTCTAGATAACATTGTTGTATGAATGCTTGGACAGATTCAATAAACTGTTGTTCTTGTAATAAGTGATTGTTGAATTTCCAGCGAGATGAGGGTTTACTAATATCCTCCAACTCAAAGGAGGTACTTACGGGGGCATGATCAGAGATAATGATGTTAGAGATTGTGGAATCAACAATAGTACCTGTAAGTGTTGTGGAGGTAAAGCTATAGGGCCTCATTACGATCACGGCTGCCGCCGGTAATTACATTTTACCGGGTCCATGGAATGGGCAATTACTGGTAATTGCCCATTCAATGGACCCGGTAAAAATGTATCCCCATTCCCGTTTGAGACCCATAGGGCTCAATGGGAATGGGGAGGGAGCTAACAACAGGCCCGTTGTTAGCTCCTTGGTCCCCTTGCGGGAGGCAGAAAAGACGTAGACGTCCTTTCCGGGTCCAGCGAGGGAACCTTGTAATAGGGCGGAGTGGGTTTAACAGCACCGGCACCATTACCGGTGCCCTTAAACCCATTCCGCATGCCTCGTAATGAGGCCCATAGTCTAGACGAGAGAGTGTATTGTGCATAGAAGAATGAAATGTAACATCTAGTTGTGTAGGATGTGATAGTGTCCACGAGTCAATTAGACCAGTCTCAGCCAGGCAACTGAGGAAGGACTTGTGAGATTTTGCACAATTGGATTTACGATCTAGAAACAGGTCAAGGACCCGATTGACATCACCACATACAATACGATTTGTAAAGCTGTTCTTGAGAATCATTTCTTTGACAGTTGTCCAAAAACTAGGGTCGGGTAGGGTGGGTCCATAAATATTCAGGATGGATAGATGCATGGAGCCAACCAATAGCTTAACCCATACCCAACGCCCCTGGGTGAAAACATCCTGATCTATAATTTTAAAAGGTAATTTTTTACTTAGTAGTATGGCTATACAATTTTTCTTGGCTACAGCTGGGCTTGTGATAACCTCTTTGACCCATAAAGATTTAAGCTTTGTGGCCTCTTTGATAGTTAGATGGGTCTCCTGTATACATGCTACAGACTGTTTTAGTTTGTTTAGATGAGATAGAATCTTACATCTTTTCATGGGATTGTTGCAACGCTTGATATTCCATGTCACACATTTAAATAACATCATCTAGATTTTCTAGTGATAGAAATATAATAAAGAACCGTATTGACAGATAACAGAAATATGTCTCATGGGAAGATGTTTCATTAACACAACAAGTTTCAATACTGTTGAGAAACAATAACAATCCCTAAGGTCAAGACACAACAGGAAAACACATGAGGAATCAGGGAAAGGAGAGGGGTCTGATCAATACATGTTTGAACTGAGGTAGAAAAAGCAAGAACCTCAGCATTATAGAAAGGAGATCAGACCGGGAAATGGGAAAAAAAAGGTTAAAAAAGTAATAGAGGCGGGTGACACCTGCTGGGCCGTCAAAAAGAAAAAGACGGCACACAGTGGTCGAGGGACGCTGGCACAGCACCCGTCCCACCTAGGTTATGATAGAAGATAATAATGGCATTAGTGAAGGTTACATGAACAGGTAAAATGGAGAAGGCATCTTAAGTTCCCGAAGAGGTTGAAGGAACCAAGGAAGGGGAGGTACCCATGCTATCTGTTTTGATGATGTATATGAAGGTTTTTAACTCAGATGGGTCACTGAATAAGACAGAGCAAACTTCATATGTGCCCTTGAAGGAGCATGGATGATACAAGCCATATCGGACATTGAGCTGTTTCAGAGCTGGGTGAAGTGAAAGACATTCTTTCCTACGTAGAGCGGTGCTTCTAGCAACATCCTTTGATATATAGAGTTTGCTCCCATGCCAGGTAAGATATTTTTTTCCTTGGATGTTGATAGAATAAGTTGGAGCTAAGTGTATTTGAGTAAATAAAATTTGAGTGTCCTAGGAGGAGGAGGTTGAGAAGATCCAGAGGTTTTGGGTTGCCCAATGGGGTGCGCTCGCTGTATGTTAAAAGGCGTTTCTAAGGGTAAGTGAAGAATAGCTGGCAGTCATTTTTGCCAAAAAGCAATGGGGTTTGCACCTTCACAGCCTTCTGGCAGCCTAGAAATTCAAAGGTTATTGCTTCTGCTCCAATATTCGAAATCTTCATTATTTCTTTGAAGGTCTTTGATGGACTTTTCAAGCTGCGCCACTCGAGGGGATACATCTTCTACCACACCCACTCTTCTCTCCATTTCCTCCATTCTATTTTCGAAGCCCAAACACCTGTCATCTAATTGCTGCAGCGTTTGATTCATCATCTCAATGAAAGGTTTAAGCGCTGTTATTTCCAGTAAAATGAATTCGATAGCAGGATCAGAGATGGTAAGCAGAGGAGATGAATCACTTTTGGGTCTGTATAGGAGGAGCCAATATATATACCTCATAGATACATATGGACAAGTAAAGGATGAATGTTTCCATTACGTATAAATAGTACTGAACAACGAGGTAGGCCTCATTTTAGTGTTGCAGTTGAGAAAAGCAATTGAATTAAACAAAATACAGTTCAGCAAAGGAGTTGACTGAGCCAATAAAGCCAAGGCCTTATCAAACTGAAGTTGGCTGACATTACATACAATTAACATGAAAGAACAGAAGTTCCTGTTAAGGGAGGTCAAGTGAAAACAAAAGACGTCAGAAGACTATTGAAGAATAAAATCAAATACACGAAAATTTGGCGGTGGTCAGTCAAAATCTCGAAAACAAAATCTCGAATGACAAAAAGCCCGAAACAAAAATCTCGAAAAAAAAAATATCAATTTTTTTATTTATTTATTTATATATGTTTTTGGGGTCAGGTAAGTAAAGAAAAGGGGTAAAATAAAAAAAAAAATGAAAAAAGGGGGGTTGGGAGGGAACCCCCCCATTTTGGAAAAAAACACATTGAAAAAAAAATTCGACATTTTTTTTTTCGGCCTTTTGTATTCGATATTTTTGTTTTCGAGATATTTTGATTTGGTATTATCACTATGAACCCGAAAAGGCACAATTCATGGTGTCCAGTCAGAGCGAGATGATCACACCTACGCACGGAAGCAGGATAGTGCACATACTCCTTAAAAATAGTCAGAGAAAAGTACAGACTCAAGGCCAACTTCAAAGCACTTATTGACACTGGACCATTGAGGTGATGACGGATGATATTTTAATTGGTGGGAAGCTGGTATCAAGACAAGCTAACCCGCACCTGACTGTTCGGTCTGTGTGCAGCTCACATAGGTGGAAAATTACTGACGGGGTTAGTAGCCAACCAATTGTAGGGGACCATGTAGTTGGGGGTCCTATAGTTTGTCGTTCATAGTGGTCATTTTTAAGGGAGGGCTTAGTTGCCCCACCTGATGTTAACTATCCTATTACCTCTCTCCGTTACTCAATACAGATATAGAACCTATATCTAGTTATTCACTTATAACCAATCCCACTTCCCGATAGGTTTTAGTAGTTTGCCACGTAGGATGACGTTGGTACTGACGCATGCCAGCAAGTCAGTGATGACCACTTTTGGGTACAAAAGACCAACTTTTTTATCAAGTAGTTAGAGTATCGAGTGATTGCTGATGTTTGTTGTACTCCCTTTTTTAAGATACTTGATGTTAAAACAGACAAACTTTGCCTAACTATTTGTATCATCTTGGTTATTGATGTATGAATAAAATCTGCATCCCAATCTATCTGTAGGGTACCGCTACTCATCTTAAAGGGTTGGAAGCCTCCAGTTCACGTATTTTAAGATTAGTTGAGGGGATATTAGAGTCTTTTGTGACAGGTGCACTTTTATGAGAGTTTTTGTTGGTAACCATGTTTGTAGCAGTAAGCAGTAGAGTAGCACGCACACACTTAGTACCATATTTAGCAAAGGGAGAATTATTTGGAGAAAAAAAGCGAAAGAAACTAAAAGCAAAATGGCCTCATGTATACTTTTTGTCCATACAGTAAGCGGAAAAGGCCTGAGGTGGCGTTTACTGGAGGAGGAGCTGCTTGTGCCAAAGCCAGCACATCACGTGGGGTGTGTCGCCGAGCATCTCTACATGGAGGGTGGACACAGTGAGGATCAGCCACCGGCGGAATGGCGCAGATCCACGGAGCAGGCTCCGAAAGGGCACAGCAACATCTGAGTTTCAGCAAATGCCCGCCAAGCAAGCCCGAGATGCTCCGGCAGGCAAAGGATGAGAGAAATATGAAGGTAAGAACACTTAATGCCATATAAATGCGAAGGCGGGATGGAGCAGCTGCATCAGGCGGCCATCTTCTTTGTTCTTTATTCCTTTTTTTATTTCACTCCCTCTTCTCTTCTTCGCTCTCTCTTTCTCTCTCCTCTGTTCTTTTCTCTTCTCCTTTCTTATGTCCCTCTATAACTTCTCTTGCCTTTTCTTTAGAATCATCAATGCCTTTTCCATTCATCTTACGGATTACAAACCAGTTCAACAACACTCTAACCCCTGCTGCATGTAACAATGCCAGTCAGATGAACCATTATCATCATGGCCTGATCTGTTGCTGGACCTTAGATATCACTGAGTACCAGTCTTCATACCTAAGATGCACGTGTATGTCCGATAGAACAGAACTGAAGTAAATACACACTGAACAAGTATCATCCTATAAGCAACTGCAGAATCTACAAGATACAGGGATGACCATTGTCGCTGATGCTGGGCCTCAGGTCCACTAAACACCAGTCATCAAATCTAGTTAGCACTCGTAAGTCTGATAGAACAGAACTGGAGGTAACTGCTCAACAAGACTGTTTCATCCTTTAAACATTGGCAGACTCTATAAGACACAGGGTCAACCATAGACCTGCAATTCACTTAACCCAATAAAGCTTAGGAATAGGCCAAGTCAACACAATTCACACTGCCAAGTGGGGAAAGACAACCTCTAGCCTGATAATAATAACACACTCAAAGTATCCAAAAAGTTATACCCTGCACACCTTAGTAGCAATGTAATTACATGAATTTCCAGTAAGTGTAAGAATTACGTATTTAAGATATGATAATCTAGTTGGAGGTGCAGAGGAGAAAAAAGGTCAACCCTAGTTTATGGGTTGAAAACAGATATAGAACAAATAAAAGTTCCCTGTTGGGGAACTCCTGTCCTCCGCACACTGTCTTTATGCCCAATTATGAAGCCAAACCTTTTAGGAATTCAGTCCGTAAAGAGAACATTATCATATAATATTTTTATATACTTCAATTATTAACCATCAACAATTATATGACACAGATATGGCTTTGAATCAGATTTACATTAAACACAGTTTCTATTTATTCTTTAAGCCCAACGCGTTTCGAGATATTCTTTCTTTTCATCAGGGTCATATTTCCAGATAATTTCTACAAAATATTTTCAAATAGTGTAATTTTTGTAAATTAAAAAAACTGTCATTTGTTCGTACCAATCTCATTCCACATTACTTTCAAACAATAAATCCATACTTAGAAATCCTTAGTAATATCAGAGGTTCTAAGTTCATATTGTCCCTAGATCCCAGGTTCCTTCCAGCAATATATTTCTTATAATTACACTATCTATCATGACTAAAATCCATTATTTCTAGATCAATAAATATACCACTCAGTAGTAATGCTCATAGTACCTGTAGTGACACATGAGAAAAAATATATTTTTTAAACTTGTCAATCTCTATATTGCAACATAGTAAGCAGTCATAAAAATAAATACTTGCTAACCTTTAGGCAGGTCAACCCAACACCAAAGTCGGTGGTCATTATGCTAGTCTTCATCTTTAGTGCCAAAAGAATACGATTTGGCTTTTTGATGGTCTAAGGAACAAGATACAAATGTGTAAATCATTATCTAAGGGGAAAGTAAAAAGCGTATAAAACTTTCCTCACCCAAGGAAGGTTTGCGAGAATGAGCACTCATTCTTGTCGTAAAAAAGAGTTCCAAAAGAAGTCCACGTCCTATTCAGATCTGTAGACAGACTAAAGGTTTGAGGATCTGCTCCCGATTGTCTATATATATATTCAGTGAAAACACTTTGATAAAGGGATGTTATGGTTCCAAGTAAAACCGAAAAACCCTTGAAATTCACCAGTTATGGTAAGCTAAGCAACCATAACTCGCGCCACCACCGTGCACTGCTAAGCCTAACAACCAGGACATCAAAGATGACATCACAAACGTCATAAATTATTAATATATCTTAAATAAAGTTACATTTTTATATTGTGTTGTACGCGGACAGCGCGGGTGTTCTAAAATGTTCATAAATAAACGAAAATGGAGGTGTCCTCAAGAACACTGTACCTGTCCGTGGTGTTCGCTAGCAAGTTGAAACTGTTCTAAGAACACAATTGTTGTCCTGAAATGTTCGTAATTAAACAACATGGAGGTGGCCTAAAGAACACTATACCTGTCCGTACTGAGCGCTAGCAAGTTGAAACTGTTCTAAGAACGCAATTTCTGTCCTGAAATGTTCGTAAATAAACGAAAATGGAGGTGTCCTGAAGAACACTATACTTGTCCGTACTGTTCGCTAGCAAGTTGAAACTGTTCTAAGAACACACACGGTGTCCAGAAATGTTCGTAAAGAAACAAAAATTAAAGTGTCCTGAAGAACACTATACCTTTCCGTACTGTTCGCTAGCAAGTTGAAACTGTTCTAAGAACAAAATTGGTGTCCTGAAATGTTCGTAATTAAATGAAAATGGAGGTGTCCTAAAGAACACTATACCTGTCCGTACTGTTTGCTAGCAAGTTGAAACTGTTCTAAGAACACTAGTGGTGTCCTGAAATGTTTGTTTGACGTGTGACACACTTTTAATTACTTCAGAACCCGAACAGTGTCCCTAGAACATCAACGCGCATGCGCAAACCAATGTCCGTGCATTTGGTGTCCTGCGGACAGACGCTTCCTTCGCGGACATGTTCACGAAGAGATCATGTGACCGCGCCCACGCTAATTGCGTGTTCTGAATGCGGACACTAACAAAACAATTTAAAAGTACATTTTCAAGTAATCCATAATATTATTCAATAAAATCTCATCATGGCACAAGTCCCCCATAGTAATCCTGAGTTTCTACATACCTTTTGAAACTTTTTGAACCCTTTTTTGTGTTCGATCTGTCAGCGGATAGTGCGCATGTCCACGGACCGCGAACAAGCACCCCTATAAAAGACCACGCCCTAGATCGTATTTTCATTGTGTTTCTCAATATTCTTCAGAGCACTGCGATTTTTCCTGCCACTTGCAGATATCCATCATCAACCTGATGGCAACTATGGCTCCACTGCTGCCAGCCGGTGCTGTATCTGCCTCAGCACCACCCCCACCCCCTCCACCACCACCACCTTCCCAAGGGCCTGAAGAGGGGAACAGGAGTGAGGATGCAGAGGAGGAAGAAGAGGATGACGAGAATGAGGTAGAGGAAATCCCTACTACCCGCACTAGGCGTGAGACTTGGGTGTGGCAGTTGTTTACCATTCATGTGTATGGTCCTAAGGCTCGTGCGAACCGTGTCACCTGCAATGAGTGCAAAATGATAATCAGTCGCGGGAGGCATGTTTCGTACAGCTTTGGGACCACAACCATGAAGCGACACCTGAGGTCATTTCACTCTGGGGCTATTCGCAAGGTTGTACCTTGCGAAGATCGTAGTAGGTTGATTTCCTCTACTTCATCCTCCGTTTCTGATCCTGTCACCACAAGGACCACGTCTGTGGGACAGCGTCTTCCTCAAGCTGCCTCAAAGGCCATACAGAATTCTGATGACCCTTACCTTTCGAGGGTCACAGTTGTATGTATGTACTGTGACACAGTACTCTGCAGGGGGGAGCGACTTCAGAGTGATTTTGAGACTATCGTCTCAGAGCACGAGAAGACCTGCTCACTACCCAAATAAAACCCACTCTACATCTTCCTCTCTCAGCTCGCCCTTTTTTATCCCTGTGGTTGGTGTCCCCCCCTTTACCATCCTTTCCCCTCCTCTCCTAGTGTGTCGTGTATAAAAAACAAAAAAAAATACAAAATAACAAAAATAAAAAAAAATAAGGCTCTTTTCAGAGCCGCCTTTCACAGTTAAAAAATAGAAGTGAAGATAAATGAAGCAGGGCCCTTTGTATTTTTTAGAAGTCCACGGACAGTTCGCGAACATCTAAAAAATTGGGGTGCTACCCTATTATAACCATTGCAATTTTCTCTGGGAGGAATTGGTGGCTCTGAAAAGAGCCTTTGGGAGGTGTTGTATGTGAAAATACGTAACACCTACTTCAAAATGGATGCTGAAATTCTAAAAAAGGTTGCAATGCATTTTGAACATTTCTCAAAATCTGATTGCCAGCATAAGTAAGATGGACTCCATCTATGCGAAAAATGTATGTACTACGAAACATAATATTTTCATTGTGAAAAGAGGACATGCCAAAATCTCTTAGAAAGGCACAAACAGCCTTATTAACATTGCGCCATGCTTATTCCATTTGCGGACCAAATGAAGAAGAACAAAGCCACATTTGTCTCTCCGCAATCCGTGAAAATATCACTTGAGAATTAGGAAACATGTCCATGACCTTCCCAAGACCTTCTTTCATAGCAAATTGCAAAAAAAAATCCAGTCACATGTCCTAAACTGTTCCCTCCACAATGAATTACAATCATGTCTGGATGTTGCTCTGTCTCCAAAGTAGCAGAGAGGTAGCCAGTCCAACCACTTCATTCCACGTACTCCATGCCAGTGTACTTCCACATGTGGAAATCCAAGATCTACAGCTACTCCACAGCTTTCTGCATGCACCTTCAACCAATGTATCCACGAATCTCACAACATCCAAACAATCTGTTTTCTGAAACACACAGCCATAGCTATCTGTTGTTCTATCAGCAAAAAGAGTGTTAATATGGATTTCTGAACTCTGTCCTGGAGGGGCAGAGGTTCAGAATGCCAGCCCAGTTTCTTGGAACAGGGTAACCTCTGGACAAGCCAGACCAATCAAGGTAGCGAATGCGGCGGTCAAGACTAGGTCTCAAGTGGGGTGAGGGTGACTGAAAGCCCGCAATGAGCAAACAAAGCAAGGACACTTACAAATTACTCCAAGCAGGTGTTATATTAAAAATATAGACACATTTATTACAAGGCCTTTGTAATATTGACCATAGCAAAGAATCACGATAAAACTCAAGTAAACCAACACATCACAATCAAATACAAAATATACAATTACCGAAGGGTCTAAAGAGTTAGAAGCACGAAATATGCAGACCACCTAGATGGGGAGGAAAACAGGCAGTGCAAGTAATCATTTAGACCCAGTTTGCCTTCAGAGGCCACCTAACTAGAAGGAAGTCCGAGCCCTACGAAGAGTGGAGCCTTGTGCTCAAAAGTACCTGCACATGCTGGTGCCGATGGTCCAAGGGGAGTCTCTTCAAGGAAGTCAGGCAGTTCAGAGTGGTGAACAAAGGAGGGCGAACAGATCTCCGCTACTCAAGCGCGGCCTCCACTTGCGGGCAGAAGCAGAGCGCGAGTGCGAAAAAGGTGTGCTGTTGAACACAGTGAGGAAAAGCTACGGGCTACTTCAGGAGGGCGACCCCGGTGCAGGCAGACCCAGGCTTCTCCGCGTCAGTTTCAGTGCTGGCAGCTTCAGATGTGAGCAGGGGACGTCTTAGCGTCATGTAGATTCCACGGCAGCAGAAGTTAGAGTTGAGGATGTTCCAAACGCAGCGAACCTGCACAGTTTGTTACCACAGCAGGGCAACGGAGCGGCTGTGTGTATTTTAGCCCAATGTACACTTCTCACTTCAGACCTAGGAATGCCAAGTGTACGAATCGTGTGAGAGTGATAAGGACTCGGAATACAACACAACCTGATGTCGGTATCAGAGCAAGACTCCTGTGTAGGCTGGTCAGTCCACTGGATGGGCTAGAGGTGCTTCCGAAGGCTTACGTGCAGGAGATGATGAAGATGCCGAGAATAGTTGTTCCCACTATTCCAAAGGGTCGAAGTACCAAGTACCAGTACAGGCCTTCTCGTTCGATTAGAGGAAGAATGGTTTCACAGAGCGACAGCAGTGCAGAGGAGCAGTCATTCAGCGGGTCACCAGCGATTCCTCGGTTCAGCCTCTTGGTTGCAGGATACTTGGCTCCTGTATCCCTTGTTCGTGAGAACTCAGGAGATCAACATGGTAGTGGTGTTTCCAGCCTCCTCTTATGCAGAGTTCCGTTCGCGCCAAAACGGAGAGGACACAATGGGAGATCTGCTCACAAAACACTCACTCACACCATACGTGGACCTATCACGGACCACAGTGGTCCCAGGCATTCACGGCAAACTAAACTCTCTGGCACCCAGGATGTGTATTGGGACCAGACATCCCAACCCACATCCTGGAGGCACACACAAGGCCTGTAGAAGCCCGCGAAAGCATCTGTGTTTCGCAGTAAGTACATGCCCAAATAAGGAAGGCCCCGGGTCGGCTCGACCTGGGGGAGGTGAAGGGGGCAAGACGGTCAGCGGGCAGGACAAAGAGCCTCATCGTCTGGCCATTTTGGAAGCCAGTCTACCATTTTGGGCTAAGCGCGAGAAACGCGCTTAAACAGCCAAAAGGAGCTCAAAGCACAAAGAAACGGTTGCTGCCACCAGTCCCGTCCGTGATTCACTTGCACTGTTCGTTAACAATCCAAAGAGAGTGTTTAGGGCCTGTAGAGTGACTAGAGACCCAAGAGAGCAGTAACGTAGCTTACAGTGCCCTCTTGTGTCATGTTGCACGAAAGCTGCAACATGATAAAAGAACTACGGAAAACAATGTTTCCCGGTACTGACTGTCTTAAGGGCATGTCAGTTTCCCCGTACGAATGGAGCAAAAGCCCAGAGGAGTGCTGCAGAAGGCTGCGCTTCTCTGGCAAAGTCTAGATCAGGGTGAAAACAACAGCAATATGTTTAGGGGTTGCCGCATGGAAGGAAAATTACCTACAATTAAGAAATCTTTCCTAACAAAGAGTATCTGAGAAACTCTCTCCTGGCACAACACACCCACTAAACTTTAATGACCAATCCCTTTCAGTGTTCATTCTCATTTCCACGACTTCTGAACCAAAAAATCCCCGGATGTAACTCCCGATGTCCGCGAACTACCGCCATGTCCGCGGACATATCATAACATGAACAGCCCTTCTACCATTTCCACTTCACTCTCTGTGCCATTCCCTCATTTGATGTAGCTAAGAAATCACATGACCATGCACCAATCACATTCAAGACCTCTACATCTAACTGCATCATCATAGATCAGCACTGCAAATGTACTGTGAATCTCTCTGAGTACAAGTGTCATATCATTGGCAAGAACCATCTACAAGAAATACTGTACAAGTCTCCATAGATTTCTAATTGCAGCTCCATGCATATCCATATGCATGAACACAAACTACAGGTATGTATATTTTCTGTACAGTACAAGAACACATTTTCAAACTGACTTTTAGCTTGTGTAATCTGTCAAATGAATCTACTGTCTTTTTTCCAATTTCCTAAAATCAACTATCACTTATAAAACTTTATACTATTTACTTTCTTTATACACGCACACTCAAATCTTGTTAACTAACATTTTTTTAAATTAAATATATAGCCTACATATATTCAAACAAAATTGCATGCATGCACACTCTATGTTCAAATCTAAAAAAGAATACTTATACAATTACATATTTTTTAAATTTATTTATTTAATTACTTTAATTTAAGCATGACATTGAGGCACTATTACCTAGAACAGCTTAGTTACAGAAATAGTGGTATTTAGTGGTACATTATGAATTTCACAAGACATAGTAAAGATATTTTGTTTGCTACAGTTAGTCATTGCAATACAATTTGTTCATTAAGAAAATATCATATGTATTGAACTGGTGCGACATATTTTATGTAAATAAGATAGTTTTAATTGTTTTGTGGAAGGCGCTGAGGACTTCAATTAAAAAAATCAATGTCTAAATTAAAAACAGGCTATATACAAACAAAATTACTAATTTTTTTCTTTACAATTGCAGTGAAGATCATTCTCCTGAAAAGAAGCAGCCGAATTTGAAGAACAAAGAAGAACTAAGAAGTAAACTGTTCATTTTAGAAAAAAAGTAAGTAGAATATCACCATAATATTTGTATTATTACTCAAACACACTGTAAAGTTAATTCATGCTATTTCTGTGCCTAAAAATAGAGATTGTGCACCATTCTGTCAAAAAATCCCCATGTCAACAGCGATTTACAGCCAGAATGTCCCACAAATTCCTATTTTTGGACACACAAATTACCCAACTCAACCGCTAGAATTTTGATATTATAGAACAAACAACTGTTTTGATTGTATACATTAGATTTACTATTTGTACTTCTCCACACCACTAGCTTACTCTTTTCTGTCATCTGAACCCCAGTTTAGTAGCACATAAATTCAAGAATACCCATCCCTACTAGTTGTAGTTCGCAATGCACAATCGCACACCATTACATACATCTTTATCATCTTACTCAAACACTCATGCACACAGCACACATACATTGCAGAACACACCAACCCATACCATCTTTATTTTTTTCAACAGACCCTAAAGAATGCCTACCAAAAGTCTAGTCCATAGAAAGCAACGCAGAAGTAGAGCAAATGAAAATAAAAGTGTCCAACATAAGCATTCATCTCTAGCAGAATTTGTAAAAAAAGTTGAACAAAAAAAGCTAATACAGTCATTTAGTGAAACACAAGAAGTTTCAAATAAAAAAACTTTGCCTCCTCTATCAAAATGTAAAACAAACCAAAAACCAATTAACAGAAAATCAGCTATCACTACAGATAAAACTGCTTCTTTAAATTCTGATATAATGCAAAGTAAGCATACCAAGAAAAGTATTTTAGCCAAAATGTACCATCACAAAGTCCTTCAAAATCTTATAAAAACAGGAGAGAAATCAGGTTCAATGCTTAAAAACTATCATAGGAAATTAATCTTAGAAGCGTTGAGAGACAGTGCAATTCTTCTAAAAAAAAAGTTATATATTTTAGTGTTAAACAAAATGAAACCACTAACAAAACGAATAACTAAATTACAAAAGAGACTTCTCAATAAACGAAATGTCAACAGAAAGAACATCTTAAGCCTATGCAGAGGTGAATGGAATCACACTACGAGCACAGAACCATACTTTAATGAAGAAGCGTACAAACAAAAGCAAACAAATACAATTGCCCATACATAGCAGTGGTCGTGGTTATGAAAAAGTGAATAATACCATAATGGAACAAGAAGTACTCCTTACAAAAATATGCCCTGAAAACTTAGAATTACCCCTCCATTCAACTGAATCAGAAGATCTAGTGTACAGATGGCCATGCTTGTCAATGTGTAACATTCCCAAACAATTTTTCAAGTCTTTACGCCAATTCCTCAATCAATATGTAAAAAGCAAAGACAGAATCAAAATTAAACTACTGCAAAATATGGATACCTGTCCAGTGCGCAAGTACATAGGACTACACTGACATTCATTGGCCTGCATTACGGGACCTACTTGTAAAACCACCTTCCATGATATCAAAAGGATATCAACACATCATTCAACTATAAAAAATCTAGTCTATAAACTGTACTATGCTAAACGTCCTGCTTTAGCACTAGCAAATTTAAATAACATTCTTCTACATGGTACAGCAAAAGAACTACTTGAAGAAATTGAATATATTCAGAAAAAATATTTTGGAAGTGAAAGCCACTTACAGAATGAAATAGCTTTCAACCAAATTAGCAACAATTCTACACATGGCAACCTTCTACTAAACATATACAAAAAAGAAATAATAAAATGTAAAAGTACATTAGCTGAAGTATCAAACCATGTGTGTGTATGTTGCCGCAGAACTTTTTATAAAAGTAACACAAAAACTGTAGACCTATCATACAAAAGAGAAGACAATGAAGATTCTAAATGGTTTGAATTAGCTCTCTACCTTGTAGCAGAAAACAAATACGAAATAACTGACCCCTTAATACTTTGCAGTTACTGCACTACAAAACTTGACAACAACCAAATTCCTTCAAGTGCTATCACAAATAATTTGGAATTATACCCACTTCCAAAATCCCTACAACAACTTAATTTATATGAGAGCATCATAATTCAAACAGTGCACCCATTTCAAGCAATAATATACCTTCAAACAAAAACAGCAAAACTACCTCCCTGTGAAATGGTAAAAGGCATTTGTGGAAAAGTAGTTTATTTACCATTAGATTTAAAAGTAAATGTGCATACTCTAGGAGTGCAACGTCCAATGCAGCAATCTTTAATTATCTTAGTAAATGGAGTACCTACAAAAAACAAAAAAATATGGCAACAGCTGGTAGATTTACATAAAGTTAGACAAGTCTTGCAATATCTTAAAGAGAATAATGAATATTACAAAGAAATTAATATTGAAGAAAACTTGAATGATACAACTGAAATAATTCAAGAAACACAAGAAACTGGTCAATTTGAGCTCCTAGATCCTGCTACAATATCAAATACTTTAGACCATTATACAATTCATCCTTTGCACTCATAGACACCATAGAAGATGCAGTGGAAACATACCAAATGCGTCAAACAAAAGGATCACCAATCAGCATATGGGAAAAAAGTATAGCAGCACCTGCTTTTCCTCTACTATTTCCTACTGGCAAAGGAGGAAGGTACGAGGATAGACCTATTCAAATATCAGCATCAGAATACCGCTCATTACGGATGTTTTCTGAAGATCCCAGATTTAGACAAAATGTGGAATACATATTCCACCTACTCTTTGAAAGTGAACTAGCAACTTTAAGTTACAGAGTTGCACACATATTAAAATCAGGATCACACTTTCAAAATATGACAGCTACACAATTATTACAAAAAGTGCAACAAAAGGATGAGGTTTTACAATCAAATATTACAAATCTATTAGCAAATATGCGTGGTACTAAAGAGTACTGGTTTCGACGTCATGGAGATGCACATTGTATGATCAGAAACCTTGGCCCACCCACTTACATGATTTCCTACGCATATCAAACAAAAACAAAACAAACATAGATATACTAACACCTGGAGAACTTTGTTCTTTGGATCCTGTTAATGTTTCAAGATATTTTCACCATCGCTTCATTGCTATGCTACATTTTATTTGTAATAAAACTGTTCCTCCCCTTGGAGAAGTACAACACTTCTTTTGGAGAAAAGAATACCAAGCCAGAGGAACACCACATATCCACATGCTTTTATGGATAAAAGATGCTCCTAAATTTGGTCAAGACAGTGATGCCACTGTTTTACAGTTTATTGAAAAATATGTCATTTTTGAAATTCCATCAGAAGCCACAAATAGTGATCTTCATGTACAAATTTTACAATTTCAAAGTCACAAATGTGGAAAATATTGTTGTCGCAAATACAAAAACAAAGGGAAATACTACACCAAATGCTGATTTGGTTTCCCTAGACCGGTTACAAATACAGGTCAAGTGAACAACCTCATGTCTTCAGTTAGACATAGTGTTAAAGGTAAGTCACCTAAAAATACATATAACATAAAAAGAAAAGAATAAGAAAAATATACCAATGATTATAATGCAATCATTGCCCACTTATGGAATACAAACATCGATGTGCAGTACATTGCAGACAATTCTACTGCAGTTGCACGAAATGTCACAGCATACTTAACCAAAGCAGAAAAGACAGAACTCCAAGACCTCTGGAATGACATGTCATCAGATAAAACAGTGTCTCAGAAATGATACAGCTTGGGCATAAAAATGCTCTCCCATAAAGAATGTGGATCATATGAACAGCTGATCGTTTAACTGGTACTGCATTGTATGGTAAATCTGAAAATATAGTATGGCTAAGTCTTGGTCCAGCTAAATCTAGAAAAAGAGTTCTAAAATCATATGAAGATATAGAAACAATAGCCAATCATGATCCCAACAGCCAAGACATTTTAAAAAACAATTTAGTGGACACACTCTACCCAAACAGAAGTAATACTTTGGAAAACATGTGTCTATACCACATAGCCCAAAACTACACATACAAAAATAATATGAAACCTGATGAAACCAAAGGTAAATATAGAGATATTGGTAACACAGTCTTTAAAGAAGGCATGAGCTATGTAGCACTATCACGCTTACGTACACTTGACGGTCTATTTCTAATCAACTTTGATGCAAGTAAAATAAACGCTGATATTCCTTGCATTTTAGAATACAATAGACTTCACTCACTATACACCCCCCACCTAAACACATATTCTGTTCCACAAAAAGTAAAACGTTATAAAAGAAAAATAAATCAAACAGAAATGCAACAGGATGTCACTGCAAATCCTCCAAAGAGAGTAAAAGAAACTAATACTTCATCAAGTACCACAAGCAAAAAAGAATCAATTAGGGAAAGTAAACCAGGTACTTCTTCAAAGAAGGAAGACAAACTCCAAAAAAAAGCAGTCAGATACAGAACTGCCTGGTCCATTTAAACTCTCAAATATAGTTGGTGTAAGTTGCTACGCAAATGTAGCAATGAATTTTTTATTTCAATTACCACCAATTGTTGACAACATTTACTTACACAGTACAGACCCATTGTGTTTGCAAATGTTAGTACTTCACAGACATGCAGCAAACAATCCTGACAGCATGTATAGTGTTTTTGGAATAAGACAACAATTGGACTACTGTGCTGGAATGGTGAAATTCACTATACATTCACAGGAAGATCCACAAGAATTTCTAATGTACTTACTACAAGTACTGGAAAACAAAAACATACCTATAAATGAAATCTTTCGGATTTCATACATGTGGAAACATACATGCACTCTCTGCAACAATGTGACACAAGAAGAAATCCCCAATGAACGCTTCATATATATATATATATATATATATATATATATATATATATATATATATATATATATATCAATACCAAATTGTGAATCCATTCCATTTCAGCGACTTGTACAAAATGCAAACCATGGTAGATTATGCTCTACCTGCAATTCAGATAATCGCTCCACGTTAGTAATACAAACACATAGTATATACATAATCCTAATGCTTCTACGTTACAATGCAGATGGTACCAAAAACAACTGCAAGTTGACTGGATTCACACATGGTCAAATATCTCTTGGTAAGAAAACCTTCACAACAATAGGTATAATCTACCACGCAGGAGCCACAACCAATTCAGGGCACTACACTGCATATACTAAAAAGAAATGTGGATGGTTTGAATGTAATGATAGTACCATTACTCTAAAGCAGAGATTACCAGGACATCTTACAAACGCTTATTTGATGGTCTTAAAACCAAAATTTGATAACTAAACTGTATTTAAACCCTAAGTAAACTTCTGTTAAAAAATATAAACTGTTAGAATACTCCAAAAGCTATCTAACTGCTCAAAGATTCTACAACAACTAATCAGATAAATGAATACCACTAAATTAGACCAAATAATACACAGTTAGAATACGCCATTTGGTATCTAACTGTCCCAAAATTTAACAATATCCAAATAGATAAATCAACACCACTAAAATATATTAAAAAAAATAGACAGTTAGAATACGCCAATTGGTATCTAACTGCTCCAAAATTTTATAATATCAAAACAAATAAATAATATGTTACTGCTCCAAAAAAATAAAACTAGCCAAAGTATAAAGCATTAGCCAGAAACAAGTGAACACTGAAAACATACTAACAAATAAACTGTAGCATAACAGAAAAAGGTTTTTTTTTAATCAAACATGGATTTGTTTTTCTCCCACAGACCCAATGATTTTAGCAACAAATACAGAAACTGAGCAAATTGCACAGTACTCTGATTTGTAATCTACTAAATATGAGGGTCCAAAAAAAAAAGTATATTGATTATACAATGTAATAAGTCATTACAAAATACTAATACTAACATGCTATTTTCTTTTATCACAGAAATTAACAAGAAAAACATGGACTCCCGTTACTAGACCAAACAGTAAGTATACAATCATAAGGAGAACCATAGCAGCATATCACATCCATAGTATCTAACACCTTTGTTCCTTATACATTTGTTTTTCACCCAAAGTTATAAGCAAATACGAATGTGATATGCTGTGGTGGTTGTTGCCAGGGCATACAGTCTTGGGTGCATGTCCAATATGAATATATACATATATATATATTCAGTGAAAAAACTTTGTCAAAGGGACGTTATGGTTCCAAGTAAAACCGAAAAACCCTTGAAATTCGCCAGTTATGGAAAGCTAAGCAACCATAACTTGCGCCACCACCGTGCACTGCTAAGACTAACACCCAGGACATCAAAGATGACATCACAAATGTCATTGATGACATCACTGATGACATCACATGTATATGTACTTTTCATGAAATATATGTACAAGGGATTCTTATTATAATGTTGCGAAACAAGTGTCAAGGATCATTGCAATAAATATCATACCCTAATTAGTGCATTGAACGATGCATTGATATAAATAGCATTCTATTATGGGGTTCTTCTGGTATACTAAGCTACTCATCCAGAAACATATCATTGTGTGCATCGAACAAGCTGAAGGTATAATATTCGTAATGTTATTATGTTGAATATTGAAATGATAATTGTTTTCTTAATAGATTTTTGTGTACTGTGAAATATGTACTACGTAGCTATTAAAACACATGTATTACTTGATTGCATTACTATAGACAAAACACAAAGAGACAAGAACACATACCAATACGGGTATATACAGGGAAAGTGAAGTTAGCAAAAAAGCACATGTAGTAGCAGAAACAATTCATAACTTAACTGATTATTTTCATGCAAATAAATGATTGCTCCGTTTCAAAGCTGCTATTTACCCTATGTATATGCATCACTTGATGTGATTGGACCCACAGGGAAAGTACAGCCAAAAAAAAAAACAACAGAACTATCAGGAAGTGCTCATAAGTCTATTGATTATCTTTATGCACAAAAAGGATTGCTGTCTTTCAAGCGTGTGTCTTCCCGTATGTATGTTTCATATAATGTGACTGGACTCTAAGGGAATTACTGTAAGAACCTACTTGAAGGATACGTCTACAAATAAACTAACATTTTTAGTTTCTGACTGTTACTGAAGAAAACCATGTGGCCTAGACATGTCAGCAAAAGAAAAAAGAGCGAGCCAGACATGTGATGTCATCAGTGATGTCATCAATGACATTTGTGATGTCATCTTTGATGTCCTGGGTGTTAGTCTTAGCAGTGCACGGTGGTGGCGCGAGTTATGGTTGCTTAGCTTAACATAACTGGCGAATTTCAAGGGTTTTTCGGTTTTACTTGGAACCATAACGTCCCTTTGACAACGTTTTTTCAGTGAATTTCAAAGGTTTTTAGTAGCGCAACTTAACCATAACGTCCCTTTAACAACATTTTTCATTGAATTTCATAGGTTTTTATTAGTGCAACTTAACCATAACGTCCCTTTAACACAGTTTTTTCATTGAATTTCATAGGTTTTTATCAGTGCAACTTAACCATAACGTCCCTGTAACACAATTTTTTTTATGCATTTCATAGGTTTTTATTAGTGCAACGTCACCATAACATCCTTTTCAACAGATGAAGACCACTAGCATCTTAGGTTTCAAAGTAGGAAGCCCAGGTGGTAAAAAAAAATGTTTCTTCCCAAACAGGAAGGAAAATCTTTTACCAAGATGGCCACCATGGAAAGCGAAGGCAGGGTGTATAAAGAGAACACAACAGGGCATGAGCAGGGGGTGGGCGGGAGTGGATAGACAAACACAGGGCATGAGTGGGTGGGTGGGCGGGAGTGGATAGACACACACGGGGTGTGAGCGGGGGGTGGGCAGGAGGGGATAGACACACGGGGCATGAGCGGGGGGTGGGGCGGGAGGGATAGAGACACATGGGGCATGAGCGGGGGGCAGTCGGGATAGAGACACACGGGGCATGACCGGGGGGTGGGCGGGAGGGAGAGAGACACACGGTGCATGAGCTGGGGGTGGGCGGGAGTATATGAGACACACGGGGCATGAGCGGGGGGTGGGTGGGAAGGATAGAGACACACGGGGCATGAGCGGGGGGCGGGTAGGAGGGCTAGAGACACATAGAGTATGAGCGGGGGTTGGGTGGGAGGGATAGAGACACACGGGGCATGAGCGGGGAAGTAGGTGGGAGGGATAGGGGTATGAGCGGGGGGGTGGGCGGGAGGGATAGAGACACACAGGGCATGAGCGGGGGGCGGGGAGGAGTTGAGAGACACACAGGGCATGAGCGGGGGGTGGGGGGAGGGGAGAGACACACGGGGCATGAGTGGGGGGGGAGAGACACACAGGGCATGAGCGGGGGGTGGGAGGGAGCGGAGAGACACATGGGGCATGAGCGAGGGGTGGGTGGGAGAGGAGAGACACACGGGGCTTGAGCGGGGGGTGGGTGGGAGGGGGGAAACACACGGCGAATGAGGGGGGGGTGGGTGGGAGGGGAGAGACACACGGGGCATGAGCGGAGGGATGGTGGGAAGGGAGAGACAAACGGGGCATGAGCAGGGGGTGGGGGCGGCGAAGAGACACACGGGCGGTGGGACGGAGGCGAGAGACACACGGGGCATGAGCAGGGGGTGGGTGGGAGGGCTAGAGACACACGGGGCATGAGCAGGGGGTGGGGGGAGAGACACACGGGGCATGAGCAGGGGGTGGGTGGGAGGGCTGGCTTGAGACACACGGGGCATGAGCGGGGGGTGGGTGGGAGGGCTAGGGGCGTGAGCAGGGGGTGGGTGGGAGGTACTAGAGACACACGGGGCGTGAGCGGGGGAGGGAGAGACACACACGGGGCATGAGCAGGGGTGGGTGGGAGTGCTAGAGACACACGGGGCGTGAGCGGGGTGTGGGTGGGAGGGCTAAAGAAACACGGGGCATGAGCAGGGGGTGGGTGGTCCGGAGAGACACACACGGGGCATGAGCGGGGGTTGGGTGGAAGGGCTAGAGACACACGGGGCATGAGTGGGGGGTGGGTGGGAGGGCTAGAGACACACGGGGCATGAGCGGGGGGTGGGTGGGAGGGCTAGAGACACACGGGGCATGAGCGGGGGGTGGGTGGGAGGACTAGAGACACACTGGGCATGAGCGGTGGGTGGGAGGGCTAGAGACACACAGGGCATGAGCGGGGGGTGGGTGGGAGGGATAGAGACACACGGGGCATGAGCGGGGGTGGGTGGGAGGGATAGAGACACACGGGGCATGAGCGGGGGGTGGGTGGGAGGGGAGAGACAAACAGGACATGAGCGGGGGGTGGGTGTGTGGGCTAGGGGCATGAGCGGGGGGTGGGTGGTAGGGCTAGAGACACACAGGGCATGAGTAGGGGGTGAGGGGAGAGACACACGGGGCATGAGCAGGGGGTGGGGGAGGGAGAGACAAAGGGCATGAGTGGGGGTGGGTGGGAGGGATAGAGACACACGGGGCATGAGTGGGGGGTGGGTGGGAGGGATAGATACACACGGGGCATGAGCGCGGGGTGGGTGGGAGGGATAGAGACACACGGGGCCTGAGCGGGGGGGTGGGTGGGAGGGATAGAGACACACGGGGCATGAGCGGGGGGTGGGAGGGATAGAGACACACGGGGAATGAGCGGGGGGAGGGTGGGAGGCCCAGGGGCATGAGCGGGGGGTTGGTGGGAGGGCTAGAGACAAACGGGGCATGAGTAGGGGGTGAGGGGAGAGACACACGGGGTGTGAGCAGGGGGTGGGGGGAGGGAGAGACTAACGGGACATGAGCGGGGGCTAGACGGGAGGGATAGAGACACATGGGGCTTGAGCGGATGTGGGGAGAGAGACACATGGTGCGTGAGCTGGGGTTGGGGGGATTTCTAGAGACACACGGGGCATGAGCAGGGGGTGGGGGGAGAGACACACGGGGCATGAGCAGGGAGTGGGTGGGAGGGCTGGCTTGAGACACACGGGGCATGAGCGGGGGGTGGATGGGAGGGCTAGGGGCATGAGCAGGGGGTGGGTGGGAGGTACTAGAGACACACGGGGCATGAGCGGGGGGTGGGTGGGAGGGCTAAAGAAACACGGGGCATGAGCGGGGGGTGGGTGGTCGGGAGAAACACACACGGGGCATGAGCAGGGGTTGGGTGGAAGGGCTAGAGACACACGGGGCATGAGCGGGGGGTGGGTGCTAGGGCTAGAGACACACGGGGCATGAGCGGTTTTAGAGACACACGGGGCATGAGCGGGGGGTGGGTGGGAGGACTAGAGACACACTGGGCATGAGCGGTGGGTGGGTGGGAGGTCTAGAGACACACAGGGCATGAGCGGGGGGTGGGTGGGAGGGATAGAGACACACAGGGCGTGAGCGGGGGTGGGTGGGAGTGATATGGACACACGGGGCAAGAGCGGGGGTGGGTGGGAGGGATAGAGACAAACAGGACATGAGCGGGGGGTGGGTGGGTGGACTAGGGGCATGAGCGGGGGGTGGGTGGTAGGGCTAGAGACACACAGGGCATGAGTGGGGGGTGAGGGGAGAGACACACGGGGCATGAGCAGGGGGTGGGGGGAGGGAGAGACAAAGGGCATGAGTGGGGGTGGGTGGGATGGATAGAGCCACACGGGGCATGAGTGGGGGGTGGGTGGGAGGGATAGAGACACACAGGGCATGAGCGGGGGGTCGGTGGGAGGGATAGGGACACACGGGACCTGAGCGGAGGGGTAGGTGGGAGGGATAGAGACACACGGGGCATGAGCGGGGGGTGGGTGGGAGGGATAGAGACACACGGGGCATTACCGGCGGGTGGGTGGGAGCGATAGAGACACATGGGGAATGAGCGGGGGCTGGGTGGGAGGCCCAGGGGCATGAGCGGGGGTTGTGGGTGGGAGGGCTAGAGACAAACGGGGCATGAGCGGGGGTGGGTGGGAGTTATAGAGACACACAGGACATGAGCGGGGGGTGGGTGGGAGTGATAGAGACACACGGGGCGTGAGCAGGGGGTGGGTGGGAGGGCTAGGGGCATGAGCGGGGGTGGGTGGGTGTTCTAGAGCCACACGGGGCATGAGTAGGGGGAAAGGGGAGAGACACACGGGGCATGAGCGGGGGTGGGGGGAGGGAGAGACACACACAGGGCATGAGCGGGGGGTGGGCGGGAGTGATAGAGACACACGGGGCATGCACGGGGGGTGGGTGGGAGGATGGAGACAAACGGGGCATGAGCAGGGGGTGGGTGGGAGAGCTAGGGGCATGAGCGGGGGGTGGGTGGGTTTTCTAGAGACACATGGGGTATGAATAGGGTATGAGGGGAGAGACACACGGGGCATGAGCAGTGGGTGGGGGGAGGGAGAGACATGGGGCATGAGCAGGGGGTGGGGGGAGGGAGAGACAAAGGGCATGAGCGGGGGGTGGGTGGCAGGGATAGAGACACACAGGGCATGAGCGGGGGTGGGTGGGAGGGATAGAGACAAACGGGGCATGAGCAGGGGGTGGGTGGGAGAGCTAGGGGCATGAGCAGGGGGTGGGTGGGAGTTCTAGGGCTATGAGCGGGGGTGGGGTGAGGGAGAGACACACACGGGGCATGAGCGGGGGTGGGGGGGAGGGAGAGACACACACAGGGCATGAGCGGGGGTGGGCGGGAGGGAGAGACACACACGGGGCATGAGTGAGGGGTGGGCAGGAGGGATAGAGACACACGGGGCATGAGCGGGGGTGGGTGGGAGTTATAGAGACACACAGGGCATGAACAGAGGGTGGGCGGAAGGCTCAGAGACACACAGGGCATGAGCGGGGGTGGGGGGAGGGATAGAGACACACGGGACATGAGCAGGGGTGGGCGGGAGGGATAGAGACACACGGGGCATGAGCGGAGGGTGGGCGGGAGGGATAGAGACACACGGGGCATGAGCGGGGGTGGGGGGAGGGAGAGAGACACACGGGGCATGAGCAGGGGGTCGGTGGGAGGGATGGAGACACACGGGACATGAGTGGGGGTGGTGGGTCCCAGGGATAGAGACACATGGGGCATGAGCGGGGTGTCAGTGGGAGGGCTAGGGGCATGAGCGGCGGTGGGTGGGAGGGTACTAGAGACACACGGGGCATGAGTAGGGGGTGAGGGGAGAGACACACGGGGCATGAGTGGGGGGTGGGTGGTAGGGATAGAGACACACGGGACATGAGTGGGGGGGTGGGTCCCAGGGATAGAGACACATGGGGCATGAGCGGGGTGTCAGTGGGAGGGCTAGGGGCATGAGCGGCGGTGCGTGGGAGGGTACTAGAGACACACGGGGCATGAGTAGGGGGTGAGGGGAGAGACACACGGGGCATGAGTGGGGGGTGGGTGGTAGGGATAGAGACACACGGGGCATGAGCGGGGGGTGGGTTGGAGGGCTAGGGGCATGAGCAGGGGGTGGGTGAGAGGGCTAGAGACACACGGGGCATGAGTACAGGGTGAGGGGAGAGATACACGGGGCATGAGCAGGGCGTGGGGGGGTGGGGGAGAGACACACACAGGGCATGAGCGGGGTGTGGGTGGGAGGGCTAGAGACACACGGGGCATGAGCGTGGGGTGGGTGGGAGGGCTAGAGACACACGGGGCATGAGCGGTTCTAGAGACACACAGAGCATGAGCGGGGGTGGGAGGGCTAGAGGCACATGGGGCATGAGCGGGGGGTGGGTGGGAGGGCTAGAGACACACGGGGCATGAGCGTGGGTGGGTGGGCGGGCTAGAGACACACGGGGCATGAGCGGGGGGGTGCTTGGGAGGGCTAGAGACACACGGGGCATGAGCGTGGTGGGGGAGGCTTTAGAGACACACAGGGCTTGCACGGGGGTGGGTGGGATGGATAGAGACACACGTGGAATGAGCGGGGGTGGGGGGGAGGGAAGAGAGACACACGGGACATGAGCAGGGGGTGGGCGGGAGGGAGAGAGACACACGGGGCATGAGCGGGGGTGGGGGGAGGGAGAGACACACACAGGCATGAGCGGGTGGTGGGTGGATAGGCTAGAGACACACGGGGCAGAGCGGGGGTGGCGGGAGGGAGAGACACACACAGGGCATGAGCGGGGTGTGGGTGGGAGGGCTAGAGACACACGGGGCATGAGCGTGGGGTGGGTGGGAGGGCTAGAGACACACGGGGCATGAGCAGGGGGTGGGGGAGAGACACACGGGGCATGAGCAGGGGGTGGGTGGGAGGGCTGGCTTGAGACACACGGGGCATGAGCGGGGGGTGGGTGGGAGGGCTAGGGGCATGAGCAGGGGGTGGGTGGGAGCTACTAGAGACACACGGGGCATGAGCGGGGGAGGGAGAGACACACACGGGGCATGAGCGGGGGTGGGTGGGAGTGCTAAAGACACACGGGGAGTGAGCGGGGTGTGGGTGGGAGGGCTAAAGAAACACGGGGCGTGAGCGGGGGGTGGGTGGTCGGGAGAGACACACACGGGGCATGAGCGGGGGTTGGGTGGAAGGGCTAGAGACACACGGGGCATGAGCGGGGGGTGGCTGGGAGGGCTAGAGACACACGGGGCATGAGCGGGGGGTGGGTGGGAGGGCTAGAGACACACGGGGCATGAGCGGGGGGTGGGTGGGAGGACTAGAGACACACTGGGCATGAGCGGTGGGTGGGAGGGCTAGAGACACACAGGGCATGAGCGGGGGGTGGGTGGGAGGGATAGAGACACACGGGGCATGAGCGGGGGTGGGTGGGAGAGATAGAGACACACGGGGCAAGAGTGGGGGTGGGTGGGAGGGATAGAGACACACGGGGCATGAGCGGGGGTGGGTGGGAGGAGAGAGACAAACAGGACATGAGCGGGGGGTGGGTGGATGGGCTAGGGGCATGAGCGGGGGGGTGGTAGGGCTAGAGACACACAGGGCATGAGTATCGGGTGAGGGTAGAGACACACGGGGCATGAGCAGGGGGTGGGGGGAGGGAGAGACAAAGGGCATGAGTGGGGGGTGGGTGGAAGGGATAGAGACACACGGGGCATGAGTGGGGGGTGGGTGGGAGGGATAGATACACACGGGGCGTGAGCGGGGGGTGGGTGGGAGGGATAGAGACACACGGGGCCTGAGCGGGGGGTGGGTGGGATAGATAGAGACACACGGGGCATGAGCGGGGGGTGGGAGGGATAGAGACACACGGGGAATGAGCGGGGGAGGGTGGGAGGCCCAGGGGCATGAGCGGGGGGTGGGTGGGAGGGCTAGAGACAAACGGGGCATGAGTAGGGGGTGGGGGGAGAGACACACGGGGCATGAGCATGGGGTGGGGGGAGGGAGAGACAAACGGGACATGAGCGGGGGCTAGACGGGAGGGATAGAGACACATGGGGCATGAGCGGGGGTGGGGGGAGAGACACACGGGGCGTGAGCAGGGGGTGGGTGGGAGGGCTAGAGACACACGGGGCATGAGCAGGGGGTGGGGGGAGAGACACACGGGGCATGAGCAGGGAGTGGGTGGGAGGGCTGGCTTGAGACACACGGGGCATGAGCGGGGGTGGGTGGGAGGGCTAGGGGCATGAGCAGGGGGTGGGTGGGAGGTACTAGAGACACACTGGGCATGAGCGGGGGATGGAGAGACACACACGGGGCATGAGCGGGGGTGGGTGGGAGTGCTAGAGACACACGGGGCGTGAGCGGGGGGTGGGTGGGAGGGCTAAAGAAACACGGGGCATGAGCGGGGGGTGGGTGGCCGGGAGAAACACACACGGGGCATGAGCAGGGGTTGGTTGGAAGGGCTAGAGACACACGGGGCATGAGCGGGGGGTGGGTGGGAGGGCTAGAGACACACGGGGCATGAGCGAGGGGTTGGTGGGAGGTCTAGAGACACACGGGGCATGAGCGGGGGGTGGGTGGAGGACTAGAGACACACTGGGCATGAGCGGTGGGTGGGTGGGAGGGCTAGAGACACACAGAGCATGAGCGGGGGTGGGAGGGCTAGAGGCACATGGGGCATGAGCGGGGGGTGGGTGGGAGGGCTAGAGACACACGGGGCATGAGCGGGGGGTGGGTGGGAGGGCTAGAGACACACGGGGCATGAGCGGGGGTGTGCTTGGGAGGGCTAGAGACACACGGGGCATGAGCGGGTTGGGGGGAGGCTTGAGAGACACACAGGGCTTGCACGGGGGTGGGTGGGATGGATAGAGACACACGTGGAATGAGCGGGGGTGGGGGGGAGGGAAGAGAGACACACGGGACATGAGCAGGGGGTGGGCGAGAGGGAAAGAGACACACGGGGCATGAGCGGGGGTGGGGGGAGGGAGAGACACACACGGGGCATGAGCGGGTGGTGGGTGGGTAGGCTAGAGACACACGGGGCTTGAGTAGGTGGTGAGGGGTAGACACACGGGGCAAGAGCGGGGGTGGGGGGAGGGAGAGACACACACAGGGCATGAGCGGGGTGTGGGTGGGAGGGCTAGAGACACACGGGGCATGAGCGTGGGGTGGGTGGGAGGGCTAGAGACACACGGGGCATGAGCAGGGGGTGGGGGAGAGACACACGGGGCATGAGCAGGGGGTGGGTGGGAGGGCTGGCTTGAGACACACGGGGCATGAGCGGGGGGTGGGTGGGAGGGCTAGGGGCATGAGCAGGGGGTGGGTGGGAGCTACTAGAGACACACGGGGCATGAGCGGGGGAGGGAGAGACACACACGGGGCATGAGCGGGGGTGGGTGGGAGTGCTAGAGACACACGGGGCGTGAGCGGGGTGTGGGTGGGAGGGCTAAAGAAACACGGGGCATGAGCGGGGGGTGGGTGGTCGGGAGAGACACACACGGGGCATGAGCGGGGGTTGGGTGGAAGGGCTAGAGACACACGGGGCATGAGCGGGGGGTGGCTGGGAGGGCTAGAGACACACGGGGCATGAGCGGGGGGTGGGTGGGAGGGCTAGAGACACACGGGGCATGAGCGGGGGGTGGGTGGGAGGACTAGAGACACACTGGGCATGAGCGGTGGGTGGGAGGGCTAGAGACACACAGGGCATGAGCGGGGGTGGGTGGGAGGGATAGAGACACACGGGGCATGAGCGGGGGTGGGTGGGAGGGATAGAGACACACGGGGCAAGAGTGGGGGTGGGTGGGAGGAATAGAGACACACGGGGCATGAGCGGGGGGTGGGTGGGAGGGGAGAGACAAACAGGACATGAGCGGGGGGTGGGTGGGTGGGCTAGGGGCATGAGCGGGGGATGGGTGGTAGGGCTAGAGACACACAGGGCATGAGTAGGGGGTGAGGGGAGAGACACACGGGGCATGAGCAGGGGGTGGGGGGAGGGAGAGACAAAGGGCATGAGTGGTGGGTGGGTGGGAGGGATAGAGACACACGGGGCATGAGTGGGGGGTGGGTGTTAGGGATAGATACACACGGGGCGTGAGCGGGGGGTGGGTGGGAGGGATAGAGACACACAGGGCCTGAGCGGGGGGTGGGTGGGATAGATAGAGACACACGGGGCATGAGCGGGGGGTGGGAGGGATAGAGACACACGGGGAATGAGCGGGGGGAGGGTGGGAGGCCCAGGGGCATGAGCGGGGGGTGGGTGGGAGGGCTAGAGACAAACGGGGCATGAATAGGGGGTGAGGGGAGAGACACACGGGGCATGAGCAGGGGGTGGGGGGAGGGAGAGACAAACGGGACATGAGCGGGGGCTAGTCGGGAGGGATAGAGACACATGGGGCATGAGCGGGGGTGGGGGGAGAGACACACGGGGCGTGAGCAGGGGGTGGGTGGGAGGGCTAGAGACACACGGGGCATGAGCAGGGGGTGGGGGGAAAGACACACGGGGCATGAGCAGGGAGTGGGTGGGAGGGCTGGCTTGAGACACACGGGGCATGAGCGGGGGGTGGGTGGGAGGGCTAGGGGCATGAGCAGGGGGTGGGTGGGAGGTACTAGAGACACAACGGGGCATGAGCGGGGGATGGAGAGACACACACAGGGCATGAGCGGGGGTGGGTGGGAGTGCTAGAGACACACGGGGCGTGAGCGGGGGGTGGGTGGGAGGGCTAAAGAAACACGGGGCATGAGCGGGGGGTGGGTGGCCGGGAGAAACACACACGGGGCATGAGCAGGGGTTGGTTGGAAGGGCTAGAGACACACGGGGCATGAGCGGGGGGTGGGTGGGAGGGCTAGAGACACACGGGGCATGAGCGAGGGGTGGGTGGGAGGTCTAGAGACACATGGGGCATGAGCGGGGGGTGGGTGGGAGGACTAGAGACACACTGGGCATGATCGGTGGGTGGGTGGGAGTACTAGAGACACACAGGGCATGAGCGGGGGGTGGGTGGGAGGACTAGAGACACACTGGGCATGAGCGGTGGGTGGGTGGGAGGCCTAGAGACACACAGAGCATGAGCGGGGGTGGGAGGGCTAGAGGCACATGGGGCATGAGCGGGGGGTGGGTGGGAGGGCTAGAGACACACGGGGCATGAGCGGGGGAGAGACACACGGGGCATGAGTGGAGGGTGGGTGGTAGGGATAGAGACACACGGGGCATGAGCGGGGGGTGGGTGGGAGGGCTAGAGACACACGGGGCATGAGCGGGGGAGAGACACACGGGGCATGAGTGGGGGGTGGGTGGTAGGGCTAGAGACACACGGGGCATGAGTAGGGGGTGAGGGGAGAGACACACGGGGCATGAGCAGGGGGTGGGGGGAGGGAGAGACATGGGGCATGAGTGGGTGGTGGGTGGGAGGGATAGAGACACACGGGGCATGAGTGGGGGGTGGGTGGGAGGGATAGAGACACACAGGGCATGAGCGGGGGGTGTGCGGGAGGATAGAGACAAACGGGGCATGAGCAGGGGGTGGGTGGGAGAGCTAGGGGCATGAGCGGAGGGTAGGTGGGAGGTCTAGAGACACATGGGGCATGAATAGGTGGTGAGGGGAGAGACACACGGGGCATGAGCAGGGGGTGGGGGAGGGAGAGACATGGGGTATGAGTGGGTGGTGGGTGGGAGGGATAAAGACACACGGGGCATGAGCGGCGGGTGGGTGGGAGGGATAGAGACACACAGGGCATGAGCGGGGGGTGGGTGGGAGGATAGAGACACACGGGGCATGAGTGGGGGGTGGGTGGGAGGGATAGAGACACCGGGCATGAGCGGGGGGTGGGTGGGAGGATAGAGACAAACGGGGCATGAGCAGGGGGTGGGTGGGAGAGCTAGGGGCATGAGCGGAGGGTGGGTGGGAGGTCTAGAGACACATGGGGCATGAATAGGTGGTGAGGGGAGAGACACACGGGTCATGAGCAGGGGGTGGGGGAGGGAGAGACATGGGGCATGAGTGGGTGGTGGGTGGGTGGGAGGGATAGAGACACACGGGGCATGAGTGGGGGGTGGGTGGCAAGGATAGAAACACACAGGGCATGAGCGGGGGGGTGGGTGAGAGGGATAAAGACACACGGGGCATGAGCGGGGGGGTGGGTGTGAGGAATAGAGACACACGGGGCATGAGCGGCGGGTGGGTGGGAGGGATAGAGACACACGGGGAATGAGCGGGGTGTGGGTGGGAGGACCAGGGGAATGAGCGGGGGGTGGGTGGGAGTCCCAGGGGCATGAGCGGGGGGTGGGTGGGAAGGCTAGAGACACACGGGGCATGAGTAGGGGGTGAGGGGAGAGACACACGGGGCATGAGCAGGGGATGGGGGGAGGGAGAGACACACACGGGGCATGAGCGGGGGGTGGGCAGGAGGGATATAGACACACGGGGCATGAGCGGGGGTGGGGGGAGAGACACGGGGCATGAGCGGGGGGTGGGTGGGAGGGATAGAGACACATGGGGCATGCGTGGGCGGTGGGTGTGAGTGATAGAGACACACAGGGCATGAGCGGGGGGTGGGTGGGAGGGCTAGGGGCATGAGCGGGGGGTGGGTGGGTGTGATATAGACACACAGGGCATGAGCGGGGGTGGGTGGGAGGGATAGAGACAAACGGGGCATGAGCAGGGGGTGGGTGGGAGAGCTAGGGGCATGAGCAGGGGGTGGGTGGGAGTTCTAGGGGCATGAGCGGGGGTGGGGTGAGGGAGAGACACACACGGGGCATGAGCGGGGGTGGGGGGAGGGAGAGACACACACGGGCATGAGCGGAGGGTGGGTGGGAGGTCTAGAGACACATGGGGCATGAATAGGTGGTGAGGATAGAGACAAACGGGGCATGAGCAGGGGGTGGGTGGGAGAGCTAGGGGCATGAGCGGAGGGTGGGTGGGAGGTCTAGAGACACATGGGGCATGAATAGGTGGTGAGGGATAGAGACACACGGGGCCTGAGCGGGGGGTGGGTGGGATAGATAGAGACACACGGGGCATGAGCGGGGGGTGGGAGGGATAGAGACACACGGGGAATGAGCGGGGGAGGGTGGGAGGCCCAGGGGCATGAGCGGGGGGTGGGTGGGAGTCCCAGGGGCATGAGCGGGGGGTGGGTGGGAAGGCTAGAGACACACGGGGCATGAGTAGGGGGTGAGGGGAGAGACACACGGGGCATGAGCAGGGGATGGGGGGAGGGAGAGACACACACGGGGCATGAGCGGGGGGTGGGCAGGAGGGATATAGACACACGGGGCATGAGCGGGGGTGGGGGGAGAGACACGGGGCATGAGCGGGGGGTGGGTGGGAGGGATAGAGACACATGGGGCATGCGTGGGCGGTGGGTGTGAGTGATAGAGACACACAGGGCATGAGCGGGGGGTGGGTGGGAGGGCTAGGGGCATGAGCGGGGGGTGGGTGGGTGTGATATAGACACACAGGGCATGAGCGGGGGTGGGTGGGAGGGATAGAGACAAACGGGGCATGAGCAGGGGGTGGGTGGGAGAGCTAGGGGCATGAGCAGGGGGTGGGTGGGAGTTCTAGGGGCATGAGCGGGGGTGGGGTGAGGGAGAGACACACGCGGGGCATGAGCGGGGGTGGGGGGAGGGAGAGACACACACGGGCATGAGCGGAGGGTGGGTGGGAGGTCTAGAGACACATGGGGCATGAATAGGTGGTGAGGATAGAGACAAACGGGGCATGAGCAGGGGGTGGGTGGGAGAGCTAGGGGCATGAGCGGAGGGTGGGTGGGAGGTCTAGAGACACATGGGGCATGAATAGGTGGTGAGGGATAGAGACACACGGGGCCTGAGCGGGGGGTGGGTGGGATAGATAGAGACACACGGGGCATGAGCGGGGGGTGGGAGAGATAGAGACACACGGGGAATGAGCGGGGGAGGGTGGGAGGCCCAGGGGCATGAGCGGGGGGTTGGTGGGAGGGCTAGAGACAAACGGGGCATGAGTAGGGGGTGAGGGGAGAGACACACGGGGCATGAGCAGGGGGTGGGGGGAGGGAGAGACAAACGGGACATGAGCGGGGGCTAGACGGGAGGGATAGAGACACATGGGGCATGAGCGGGGGTGGGGGGAGAGACACACGGGGCGTGAGCAGGGGGTGGGTGGGAGGGCTAGAGACACACGGGGCATGAGCAGGGGGTGGGGGGAGAGACACACGGGGCATGAGCAGGGAGTGGGTGGGAGGGCTGGCTTGAGACACACGGGGCATGAGCGGGGGGTGGGTGGGAGGGCTAGGGGCATGAGCAGGGGGTGGGTGGGAGGTACTAGAGACACACGGGGCATGAGCGGGGGATGGAGAGACACACACGGGGCATGAGCGGGGGTGGGTGGGAGTGCTAGAGACACACGGTGCGTGAGCGGGGGGTGGGTGGGAGGGCTAAAGAAACACGGGGCATGAGCGGGGGGTGGGTGGCCGGGAGAAACACACACGGGGCATGAGCAGGGGTTGGTTGGAAGGGCTAGAGACACACGGGGCATGAGCGGGGGGTGGGTGGGAGGGCTAGAGACATACGGGGCATGAGCGAGGGGTGGGTCGGAGGTATAGAGACACACGGGGCATGAGCGGGGGTGGGAGGACTAGAGACACACTGGGCATGAGCGGTGGGTGGGTGGGAGTTCTAGAGACACACAGAGCATGAGCGGGGGTGGGAGGGCTAGAGGCACATGGGGCATGAGCGGGGGGTGGGTGGGAGGGCTAGAGACACACGGGGCATGAGCGGGGGGTGGGTGGGAGGGCTAGAGACACACGGGGCATGAGCGGGGGGTGCTTGGGAGGGCTAGAGACACACGGGGCATGAGCGGTGGGTGGGTGGGCGGGCTAGAGACACACGGGGCATGAGCGGGGGGTGGGTGGGAGGACTAGAGACACACTGGGCATGAGCGGTGGGTGGGTGGGAGGTCTAGAGACACACAGGGCATGAGCGGGGGGTGGGTGGGAGGGATAGAGACACACAGGGCGTGAGCGGGGGTGGGTGGGAGGGATATGGACACACGGGGCAAGAGCGGGGGTGGGTGGGAGGGATAGAGACAAACAGGACATGAGCGGGGGGTGGGTGGGTGGACTAGGGGCATGAGCGGGGGGTGGGTGGTAGGGCTAGAGACACACAGGGCATGAGTAGGGGGTGAGGGGAGAGACACACGGGGCATGAGCAGGGGGTGGGGGGAGGGAGAGACAAAGGGCATGAGTGGGGGTGGGTGGGATGGATAGAGCCACACGGGGCATGAGTGGGGGGTGGGTGGGAGGGATAGAGACACACAGGGCATGAGCGGGGGGTCGGTGGGAGGGATAGGGACACACGGGACCTGAGCGGAGGGGTAGGTGGGAGGGATAGAGACACACGGGGCATGAGCGGGGGGTGGGTGGGAGGGATAGAGACACACGGGGCATTACCGGCGGGTGGGTGGGAGCGATAGAGACACATGGGGAATGAGCGGGGGCTGGGTGGGAGGCCCAGGGGCATGAGCGGGGGGTGGGTGGGAGGGCTAGAGACAAACGGGGCATGAGCGGGGGTGGGTGGGAGTTATAGAGACACACAGGGCATGAGCGGGGGGTGGGTGGGAGTGATAGAGACACACGGGGCGTGAGCAGGGGGTGGGTGGGAGGGCTAGGGGCATGAGCGGGGGTGGGTGGGTGTTCTAGAGCCACACGGGGCATGAGTAGGGGGTGAGGGGAGAGACACACGGGGCATGAGCGGGGGTGGGGGGAGGGAGAGACACACACAGGGCATGAGCGGGGGGTGGGCGGGAGTGATAGAGACACACGGGGCATGTACGGGGGGTGGGTGGGAGGATGGAGACAAACGGGGCATGAGCAGGGGGTGGGTGGGAGAGCTAGGGGCATGAGCGGGGGGTGGGTGGGTTTTCTAGAGACACATGGGGTATGAATAGGGTATGAGGGGAGAGACACACGGGGCATGAGCAGTGGGTGGGGGGAGGGAGAGACATGGGGCATGAGCAGGGGGTGGGGGGAGGGAGAGACAAAGGGCATGAGCGGGGGGTGGGTGGCAGGGATAGAGACACACAGGGCATGAGCGGGGGTGGGTGGGAGGGATAGAGACAAACGGGGCATGAGCAGGGGGTGGGTGGGAGAGCTAGGGGCATGAGCAGGGGGTGGGTGGGAGTTCTAGGGGCATGAGCGGGGGTGGGGTGAGGGAGAGACACACACGGGGCATGAGCGGGGGTATGGGGGAGGGAGAGACACACACAGGGCATGAGCGGGGGTGGGCGGGAGGGAGAGACACACACGGGGCATGAGTGAGGGGTGGGCAGGAGGGATAGAGACACACGGGGCATGAGCGGGGGGTGGGTGGGAGGGATAGAGACACACAGGGCATGAACAGAGGGTGGGCGGAAGGCTCAGAGACACACAGGGCATGAGCGGGGGTGGGGGGAGGGATAGAGACACACGGGACATGAGCAGGGGTGGGCGGGAGGGATAGAGACACACGGGGCATGAGCGGAGGGTGGGCGGGAGGGATAGAGACACACAGGGCATGAGCGGCGGTGGGGGGAGGGAGAGAGACACACGGGGCATGAGCAGGGGGTCGGTGGGAGGGATGGAGACACACGGGACATGAGTGGGGGGGTGGGTCCCAGGGATAGAGACACATGGGGCATGAGCGGGGTGTCAGTGGGAGGGCTAGGGGCATGAGCGGCGGTGGGTGGGAGGGTACTAGAGACACATGGGGCATGAGTAGGGGGTGAGGGGAGAGACACACGGGGCATGAGTGGGGGGTGGGTGGTAGGGATAGAGACACACGGGACATGAGTGGGGGGGTGGGTCCCAGGGATAGAGACACATGGGGCATGAGCGGGGTGTCAGTGGGAGGGCTAGGGGCATGAGCGGCGGTGGGTGGGAGGGTACTAGAGACACACGGGGCATGAGTAGGGGGTGAGGGGAGAGACACACGGGGCATGAGTGGGGGGTGGGTGGTAGGGATAGAGACACACGGGGCATGAGCGGGGGGTGGGTTGGAGGGCTAGGGGCATGAGCAGGGGGTGGGTGAGAGGGCTAGAGACACACGGGGCATGAGTACAGGGTGAGGGGAGAGATACACGGGGCATGAGCAGGGCGTGGGGGGGTGGGGGAGAGACACACACAGGGCATGAGCGGGGTGTGGGTGGGAGGGCTAGAGACACACGGGGCATGAGCGTGGGGTGGGTGGGAGGGCTAGAGACACACGGGGCATGAGCGGTTCTAGAGACACACAGAGCATGAGCGGGGGTGGGAGGGCTAGAGGCACATGGGGCATGAGCGGGGGGTGGGTGGGAGGGCTAGAGACACACGGGGCATGAGCGTGGGTGGGTGGGCGGGCTAGAGACACACGGGGCATGAGCGGGGGGGTGCTTGGGAGGGCTAGAGACACACGGGGCATGAGCGTGGTGGGGGAAGGCTTTAGAGACACACAGGGCTTGCACGGGGGTGGGTGGGATGGATAGAGACACACGTGGAATGAGCGGGGGTGGGGGGGAGGGAAGAGAGACACACGGGACATGAGCAGGGGGTGGGCGGGAGGGAGAGAGACACACGGGGCATGAGCGGGGGTGGGGGGAGGGAGAGACACACACGGGCATGAGCGGGTGGTGGGTGGATAGGCTAGAGACACACGGGGCAAGAGCGGGGGTGGCGGGAGGGAGAGACACACACAGGGCATGAGCGGGGTGTGGGTGGGAGGGCTAGAGACACACGGGGCATGAGCGTGGGGTGGGTGGGAGGGCTAGAGACACACGGGGCATGAGCAGGGGGTGGGGGGAGAGACACACGGGGCATGAGCAGGGGGTGGGTGGGAGGGCTGGCTTGAGACACACGGGGCATGAGCGGGGGGTGGGTGGGAGGGCTAGGGGCATGAGCAGGGGGTGGGTGGGAGCTACTAGAGACACACGGGGCATGAGCGGGGAGGGAGAGACACACACGGGGCATGAGCGGGGGTGGGTGGGAGTGCTAAAGACACACGGGGCGTGAGCGGGGTGTGGGTGGGAGGGCTAAAGAACACGGGGCGTGAGCGGGGGGTGGGTGGTCGGGAGAGACACACACGGGGCATGAGCGGGGGTTGGGTGGAAGGGCTAGAGACACACGGGGCATGAGCGGGGGGTGGCTGGGAGGGCTAGAGACACACGGGGCATGAGCGGGGGTGGGTGGGAGGGCTAGAGACACACGGGGCATGAGCGGGGGGTGGGTGGGAGGACTAGAGACACACTGGGCATGAGCGGTGGGTGGGAGGCTAGAGACACACAGGGCATGAGCGGGGGGTGGGTGGGAGGGATAGAGACACACGGGGCATGAGCGGGGGTGGGTGGGAGGGATAGAGACACACGGGGCAAGAGTGGGGGTGGGTGGGAGGGATAGAGACACACGGGGCATGAGCGGGGGTGGGTGGGAGGAGAGAGACAAACAGGACATGAGCGGGGGGTGGGTGGGTGGGCTAGGGGCATGAGCGGGGGGTGGTAGGGCTAGAGACACACAGGGCATGAGTATCGGGTGAGGGTAGAGACACACGGGGCATGAGCAGGGGGTGGGGGGAGGGAGAGACAAAGGGCATGAGTGGGGGGTGGGTGGGAGGGATAGAGACACACGGGGCATGAGTGGGGGGTGGGTGGGAGGGATAGATACACACGGGGCGTGAGCGGGGGGTGGGTGGGAGGGATAGAGACACACGGGGCCTGAGCGGGGGGTGGGTGGGATAGATAGAGACACACGGGGCATGAGCGGGGGGTGGGAGGGATAGAGACACACGGGGAATGAGCGGGGGAGGGTGGGAGGCCCAGGGGCATGAGCGGGGGGTGGGTGGGAGGGCTAGAGACAAACGGGGCATGAGTAGGGGGTGGGGGGAGAGACACACGGGGCATGAGCAGGGGGTGGGGGGAGGGAGAGACAAACGGGACATGAGCGGGGGCTAGACGGGAGGGATAGAGACGCATGGGGCATGAGCGGGGGTGGGGGGAGAGACACACGGGGCGTGAGCAGGGGGTGGGTGGGAGGGCTAGAGACACACGGGGCATGAGCAGGGGGTGGGGGGAGAGACACACGGGGCATGAGCAGGGAGTGGGTGGGAGGGCTGGCTTGAGACACACGGGGCATGAGCGGGGGTGGGTGGGAGGGCTAGGGGCATGAGCAGGGGGTGGGTGGGAGGTACTAGAGACACACTGGGCATGAGCGGGGGATGGAGAGACACACACGGGGCATGAGCGGGGGTGGGTGGGAGTGCTAGAGACACACGGGGCGTGAGCGGGGGGTGGGTGGGAGGGCTAAAGAAACACGGGGCATGAGCGGGGGGTGGGTGGCCGGGAGAAACACACACGGGGCATGAGCAGGGGTTGGTTGGAAGGGCTAGAGACACACGGGGCATGAGCGGGGGGTGGGTGGGAGGGCTAGAGACACACGGGGCATGAGCGAGGGGTGGGTGGTCGGGAGAGACACACACGGGGCATGAGCGGGGGTTGGGTGGAAGGGCTAGAGACACACGGGGCATGAGCGGGGGGTGGCTGGGAGGGCTAGAGACACACGGGGCATGAGCGGGGGGTGGGTGGAAGGGCTAGAGACACACGGGGCATGAGCGGGGGGTGGGTGGGAGGACTAGAGACACACTGGGCATGAGCGGTGGGTGGGAGGGCTAGAGACACACAGGGCATGAGCGGGGGTGGGTGGGAGGGATAGAGACACACGGGGCATGAGCGGGGGTGGGTGGGAGGGATAGAGACACACGGGGCAAGAGTGGGGGTGGGTGGGAGGAATAGAGACACACGGGGCATGAGCGGGGGGTGGGTGGGAGGGGAGAGACAAACAGGACATGAGCGGGGGGTGGGTGGGTGGGCTAGGGGCATGAGCGGGGGATGGGTGGTAGGGCTAGAGACACACAGGGCATGAGTAGCGGGTGAGGGGAGAGACACACGGGGCATGAGCAGGGGGTGGGGGGAGAGAGAGACAAAGGGCATGAGTGGTGGGTGGGTGGGAGGGATAGAGACACACGGGGCATGAGTGGGGGGTGGGTGTTAGGGATAGATACACACGGGGCGTGAGCGGGGGGTGGGTGGGAGGGATAGAGACACACGGGGCCTGAGCGGGGGGTGGGTGGGATAGATAGAGACACACGGGGCATGAGCGGGGGGTGGGAGGGATAGAGACACACGGGGAATGAGCGGGGGGAGGGTGGGAGGCCCAGGGGCATGAGCGGGGGGTGGGTGGGAGTGCTAGAGACAAACGGGGCATGAATAGGGGGTGAGGGGAGAGACACACGGGGCATGAGCAGGGGGTGGGGGGAGGGAGAGACAAACGGGACATGAGCGGGGGCTAGACGGGAGGGATAGAGACACATGGGGCATGAGCGGGGGTTGGGGGAGAGACACACGGGGCGTGAGCAGGGGGTGGGTGGGAGGGCTAGAGACACACGGGGCATGAGCAGGGGGTGGGGGGAAAGACACACGGGGCATGAGCAGGGAGTGGGTGGGAGGGCTGGCTTGAGACACACGGGGCATGAGCGGGGGTGGGTGGGAGGGCTAGGGGCATGAGCAGGGGGTGGGTGGGAGGTACTAGAGACACACGGGGCATGAGCGGGGGATGGAGAGACACACACAGGGCATGAGCGGGGGTGGGTGGGAGTGCTAGAGAAACACGGGGCGTGAGCGGGGGGTGGGTGGGAGGGCTAAAGAAACACGGGGCATGAGCGGGGGGTGGGTGGCCGGGAGAAACACACACGGGGCATGAGCAGGGGTTGGTTGGAAGGGCTAGAGACACACGGGGCATGAGCGGGGGGTGGGTGGGAGGGCTAGAGACACACGGGGCATGAGCGAGGGGTGGGTGGGAGGTCTAGAGACACATGGGGCATGAGCGGGGGGTGGGTGGGAGGACTAGAGACACACTGGGCATGATCGGTGGGTGGGTGGGACTACTAGAGACACACAGGGCATGAGCGGGGGGTGGGTGGGAGGACTAGAGACACACTGGGCATGAGCGGTGGGTGGGTGGGAGGCCTAGAGACACACAGAGCATGAGCGGGGGTGGGAGGGCTAGAGGCACATGGGGCATGAGCGGGGGGTGGGTGGGAGGGCTAGAGACACACGGGGCATGAGCGGGGGAGAGACACGGGGCATGAGTGGGGGGTGGGTGGTAGGGATAGAGACACACGGGGCATGAGCGTGGGGTGGGTGGGAGGGCTAGAGACACACGGGGCATGAGCGGGGGAGAGACACACGGGGCATGAGTGGGGGGTGGGTGGTAGGGCTAGAGACACACGGGGCATGAGTAGGGGGTGAGGGGAGAGACACACGGGGCATGAGCAGGGGGTGGGGGGAGGGAGAGACATGGGGCATGAGTGGGTGGTGGGTGGGAGGGATAGAGACACACGGGGCATGAGTGGGGGGTGGGTGGGAGGGATAGAGACACACAGGGCATGAGCGGGGGGTGTGCGGGAGGATAGAGACAAACGGGGCATGAGCAGGGGGTGGGTGGGAGAGCTAGGGGCATGAGCGGAGGGTAGGTGGGAGGTCTAGAGACACATGGGGCATGAATAGGTGGTGAGGGGAGAGACACACGGGGCATGAGCAGGGGGTGGGGGAGGGAGAGACATGGGGTATGAGTGGGTGGTGGGTGGGAGGGATAAAGACACACGGGGCATGAGCGGCGGGTGGGTGGGAGGGATAGAGACACACAGGGCATGAGCGGGGGGTGGGTGGGAGGATAGAGACACACGGGGCATGAGTGGGTGGTGGGTGGGAGGGATAGAGACACCGGGCATGAGCGGGGGGTGGGTGGGAGGATAGAGACAAACGGGGCATGAGCAGGGGGTGGGTGGGAGAGCTAGGGGCATGAGCGGAGGGTGGGTGGGAGGTCTAGAGACACATGGGGCATGAATAGGTGGTGAGGGGAGAGACACACGGGTCATGAGCAGGGGGTGGGGGAGGGAGAGACATGGGGCATGAGTGGGTGGTGGGTGGGAGGGATAGAGACACACGGGGCATGAGTGGGGGGTGGGTGGCAAGGATAGAAACACACAGGGCATGAGCGGGGGGGTGGGTGAGAGGGATAAAGACACACGGGGCATGAGCGGGGGGGTGGGTGTGAGGAATAGAGACACACGGGGCATGAGCGGCGGGTGGGTGGGAGGGATAGAGACACACGGGGAATGAGCGGGGTGTGGGTGGGAGTCCCAGGGGCATGAGCGGGGGGTGGGTGGGAAGGCTAGAGACACACGGGGCATGAGTAGGGGGTGAGGGGAGAGACACACGGGGCATGAGCAGGGGTTTGGGGAGGGAGAGATACACACGGGGCATGAGCGGGGGGTGGGCAGGAGGGATATAGACACACGGGGCATGAGCGGGGGTGGGGGGAGAGACACGGGGCATGAGCGGGGGGTGGGTGGGAGGGATAGAGACACATGGGGCATGCGTGGGCGGTGGGTGTGAGTGATAGAGACACACAGGGCATGAGCGGGGGGTGGGTGGGAGGGCTAGGGGCATGAGCGGGGGGTGGGTGGGTGTGATATAGACACACAGGGCATGAGCGGGGGTGGGTGGGAGGGATAGAGACAAACGGGGCATGAGCAGGGGGTGGGTGGGAGAGCTAGGGGCATGAGCAGGGGGTGGGTGGGAGTTCTAGGGGCATGAGCGGGGGTGGGGTGAGGGAGAGACACACACGGGGCATGAGCGGGGGTGGGGGGAGGGAGAGACACACACGGGCATGAGCGGAGGGTGGGTGGGAGGTCTAGAGACACATGGGGCATGAATAGGTGGTGAGGATAGAGACAAACGGGGCATGAGCAGGGGGTGGGTGGGAGAGCTAGGGGCATGAGCGGAGGGTGGGTGGGAGGTCTAGAGACACATGGGGCATGAATAGGTGGTGAGGGATAGAGACACACGGGGCCTGAGCGGGGGGTGGGTGGGATAGATAGAGACACACGGGGCATGAGCGGGGGGTGGGAGGGATAGAGACACACGGGGAATGAGCGGGGGAGGGTGGGAGGCCCAGGGGCATGAGCGGGGGGTGGGTGGGAGTCCCAGGGGCATGAGCGGGGGGTGGGTGGGAAGGCTAGAGACACACGGGGCATGAGTAGGGGGTGAGGGGAGAGACACACGGGGCATGAGCAGGGGATGGGGGGAGGGAGAGACACACACGGGGCATGAGCGGGGGGTGGGCAGGAGGGATATAGACACACGGGGCATGAGCAGGGGTGGGGGGAGAGACACGGGGCATGAGCGGGGGGTGGGTGGGAGGGATAGAGACACATGGGGCATGCGTGGGCGGTGGGTGTGAGTGATAGAGACACACAGGGCATGAGCGGGGGGTGGGTGGGAGGGCTAGGGGCATGAGCGGGGGGTGGGTGGGTGTGATATAGACACACAGGGCATGAGCGGGGGTGGGTGGGAGGGATAGAGACAAACGGGGCATGAGCAGGGGGTGGGTGGGAGAGCTAGGGGCATGAGCAGGGGGTGGGTGGGAGTTCTAGGGGCATGAGCGGGGGTGGGGTGAGGGAGAGACACACACGGGGCATGAGCGGGGGTGGGGGGAGGGAGAGACACACACGGGCATGAGCGGAGGGTGGGTGGGAGGTCTAGAGACACATGGGGCATGAATAGGTGGTGAGGATAGAGACAAACGGGGCATGAGCAGGGGGTGGGTGGGAGAGCTAGGGGCATGAGCGGAGGGTGGGTGGGAGGTCTAGAGACACATGGGGCATGAATAGGTGGTGAGGGATAGAGACACACGGGGCCTGAGCGGGGGGTGGGTGGGATAGATAGAGACACACGGGGCATGAGCGGGGGGTGGGAGGGATAGAGACACACGGGGAATGAGCGGGGGAGGGTGGGAGGCCCAGGGGCATGAGCGGGGGGTTGGTGGGAGGGCTAGAGACAAACGGGGCATGAGTAGGGGGTGAGGGGAGAGACACACGGGGCATGAGCAGGGGGTGGGGGAGGGAGAGACAAACGGGACATGAGCGGGGGCTAGACGGGAGGGATAGAGACACATGGGGCATGAGCGGGGGTGGGGGGAGAGACACACGGGGCGTGAGCAGGGGGTGGGTGGGAGGGCTAGAGACACACGGGGCATGAGCAGGGGGTGGGGGGAGAGACACACGGGGCATGAGCAGGGAGTGGGTGGGAGGGCTGGCTTGAGACACACGGGGCATGAGCGGGGGGTGGGTGGGAGGGCTAGGGGCATGAGCAGGGGGTGGGTGGGAGGTACTAGAGACACACGGGGCATGAGCGGGGGATGGAGAGACACACACGGGGCATGAGCGGGGGTGGGTGGGAGTGCTAGAGACACACGGTGCATGAGCGGGGGGTGGGTGGGAGGGCTAAAGAAACACGGGGCATGAGCGGGGGGTGGGTGGCCGGGAGAAACACACACGGGGCATGAGCAGGGGTTGGTTGGAAGGGCTAGAGACACACGGGGCATGAGCGGGGGGTGGGTGGGAGGGCTAGAGACATACGGGGCATGAGCGAGGGGTGGGTCGGAGGTATAGAGACACACGGGGCATGAGCGGGGGTGGGTGGGAGGACTAGAGACACACTGGGCATGAGCGGTGGGTGGGTGGGAGTTCTAGAGACACACAGAGCATGAGCGGGGGTGGGAGGGCTAGAGGCACATGGGGCATGAGCGGGGGGTGGGTGGGAGGGCTAGAGACACACGGGGCATGAGCGGGGGGTGGGTGGGAGGGCTAGAGACACACGGGGCATGAGCGGGGGGTGCTTGGGAGGGCTAGAGACACACGGGGCATGAGCGGGGTGGGGGGAGACTTGAGAGACACACAGGGCTTGCACGGGGGTGGGTGGGATGGATAGAGACACACGTGGAATGAGCGGGGGTGGGGGGGAGGGAAGAGAGACACACGGGACATGAGCAGGGGGTGGGCTGGAGGGAGAGAGACACACGGGGCATGAGCGGGGGTGGGGGGAGGGAGAGACACACATGGGGCATGAGCGGGTGGTGGGTGGGTAGGCTAGAGACACACGGGGCATGAGTAGGGGGTGAGGGGTAGACACACGGGGCAAGAGCGGGGGTGGGGGGAGGGAGAGACACACACAGGGCATGAGCGGGGTGTGGGTGGGAGGGCTAGAGACACACTGGGCATGAGCGTGGGGTGGGTGGGAGGGCTAGAGACACACGGGGCATGAGCAGGGGGTGGGGGAGAGACACACGGGGCATGAGCAGGGGGTGGGTGGGAGGGCTGGCTTGAGACACACGGGGCATGAGCGGGGGGTGGGTGGGAGGGCTAGGGGCATGAGCAGGGGGTGGGTGGGAGCTACTAGAGACACACGGGGCATGAGCGGGGGAGGGAGAGACACACACGGGGCATGAGCGGGGGTGGGTGGGAGTGCTAGAGACACACGGGGCGTGAGCGGGGTGTGGGTGGGAGGGCTAAAGAAACACGGGGCATGAGTGGGGGGTGGGTGGTCGGGAGAGACACACACGGGGCATGAGCGGGGGTTGGGTGGAAGGGCTAGAGACACACGGGGCATGAGCGGGGGGTGGCTGGGAGGGCTAGAGACACACGGGGCATGAGCGGGGGGTGGGTGGGAGGGCTAGAGACACACGGGGCATGAGCGGGGGGTGGGTGGGAGGACTAGAGACACACTGGGCATGAGCGGTGGGTAGGAGGGCTAGAGACACACAGGGCATGAGCGGGGGGTGGGTGGGAGGGATAGAGACACACGGGGCATGATCGGGGGTGGGTGGGAGGGATAGAGACACACGGGGCAAGAGTGGGGGTGGGTGGGAGGGATAGAGACACACGGGGCATGAGCGGGGGGTGGGTGTTAGGGGAGAGACAAACAGGACATGAGCGGGGGGTGGGTGGGTGGGCTAGGGGCATGAGCGGGGGGTGGGTGGTAGGGCTAGAGACACACAGGGCATGAGTAGGGGGTGAGGGGAGAGACACACGGGGCATGAGCAGGGGGTGGGGGGAGGGAGAGACAAAGGGCATGAGTGGGGGGTGGGTGGGAGGGATAGAGACACACGGGGCATGAGTGGGGGGTGGGTGGGAGGGATAGATACACACGGGGCATGAGCGGGGGGTGGGTGGGAGGGATAGAGACACACGGGGCCTGAGCGGGGGGTGGGATAGATAGAGACACACGGGGCATGAGTGGGGGGTGGGAGGGATAGAGACACACGGGGAATGAGCGGGGGGAGGGTGGGAGGCCCAGGGGCATGAGCGGGGGGTGGGTGGGAGGGCTAGAGACAAACGGGGCATCAGTAGGGGGTGAGGGGAGAGACACACGGGGCATGAGCAGGGGGTGGGGGGAGGGAGAGACAAACGGGACATGAGCGGGGGCTTGACGGGAGGGATAGAGACACATGGGGCATGAGCGGGGGTGGGGGGAGAGACAGACGGGGCGTGAGCAGGGGGTGGGTGGGAGGGCTAGAGACACACGGGGCATGAGCAGGGGGTGGGGGGAGAGACACACGGGGCACGAGCAGGGAGTGGGTGGGAGGGCTGGCTTGAGACACACGGGGCATGAGCGGGGGGTGGGTGGGAGGGCTAGGGGCATGAGCAGGGGGTGGGTGGGAGGTATTAGAGACACACGGGGCATGAGCGGGGGATGGAGAGATACACACGGGGCATGAGCGGGGGTGGGTGGGAGTGCTAGAGACACACGGTGCGTGAGCAGGGGGTGGGTGGGAGGGCTAAAGAAACACGGGGCATGAGCGGGGGGGGGGGGCCGGTCGAAACACACACGGGGCATGAGCAGGGGTTGGTTGGAAGGGCTAGAGACACACAGAGCATGAGCGGGGGTGGGAGGGCTAGAGGCACATGGGGCATGAGCGGGGGGTGGGTGGGAGGGCTAGAGACACACAGGGCATGAGCGGGGGAGAGACACACGGGGCATGAGTGGGGGGTGGGTGGTAGGGATAGAGACACACGGGGCATGAGCGGGGGGTGGGTTGGAGGGCTAGGGGCATGAGCGGGGGGTGGGTGGTAGGGCTAGAGACACACGGGGCATGAGTAGGGGGTGAGGGGAGAGACACACGGGGCATGAGCAGGGGGTGGGGGGAGGGAGAGACATGGGGCATGAGTGGGTGGTGGGTGGGAGGGATAGAGACACACGGGGCATGAGTGGGGGGTGGGTGGGAGGGATAGAGACACACAGGGCATGAGCGGGGGGTGGGTGGGAGGGTAGAGACAAACGGGGCATGAGCAGGGGGTGGGTGGGAGAGCTAGGGGCATGAGCGGAGGGTGGGTGGGAGGTCTAGAGACACATGGGGCATGAATAGGTGGTGAGGGGAGAGACACACGGGGCATGAGCAGGGAGTGGGGGAGGGAGAGACATGGGGCATGAGTGGGTGGTGGGTGGGAGGGATAGAGACACACGGGGCATGAGTGGGGGGTGGGTGGCAAGGATAGACACACACAGGGCATGAGCGGGGGGGTGGGTGAGAGGGATAAAGACACACGGGCATGAGCGGGGGGGTGGGTGTGAGGAATAGAGACACACGGGGCATGAGCGGCGGGTGGGTGGGAGGGATAGAGACACACAGGGCATGAGCGGGGGGTGGGTGGGAGGATAGAGACACACGGGGCATGATTGGGGGGTGGGTGGGAGGGATAGAGACACACAGGGCATGAGCGGGGGGTGGGTGGGAGGATAGAGACAAACGGGGCATGAGCAGGGGGTGGGTGGGAGAGCTAGGGGCATGAGCGGAGGGTGGGTGGGAGGTCTAGAGACACATGGGGCATGAATAGGTGGTGAGGGGAGAGACACACGGGGCATGAGCAGGGGGTGGGGGAGGGAGAGACATGGGGCATGAGTGGGTGGTGGGTGGGAGGGATAGAGACACACGGGGCATGAGTGGGGGGTGGGTGGCAAGGATAGAAACACACAGGGCATGAGCGGTGGGGTGGGTGAGAGGGATAAAGACACACGGGGCATGAGCGGGGGGTGGGTGTGAGGAATAGAGACACACGGGGCATGGGGGCGGGTGGGTGGGAGGGATAGAGACACACGGGGAATGAGCGGGGTGTGGGTGGGAGGACCAGGGGAATGAGCGGGGGTGGGTGGGAGGCCCAGGGGCATGAGCGGGGGGTGGGTGGGAAGGCTAGAGACACACAGGGCATGAGTAGGGGGTGAGGGGAGAGACACACGGGGCATGAGCAGGGGGTGGGGGAGAGGGAGAGACACACATGGGGCATGAGCGGGGGTGGGCAGGAGGGATATAGACACACGGGGCATGTGCGGGGGTGGGGGGAGAGACACGGGGCATGACCGGGGGGTGGGTGGGAGGGATAGAGACACATGGGGCATGAGCGGGGGGGGGGTGGGAGTGATAGAGACATACAGGGCATGAGCGGGGGGTGGGTGTGAGCGGTAGAGACAAATGGGGCATGAGCAGGGGGTGGGTGGGAGGGCTAGGGGCATGAGCGGGGGGTGGGTGGATGTGATATAGACACACAGGGCATGAGCGGGGGTGGGTGGGAGGGATAGAGCCAAACGGGGCATGAGCAGGGGGTGGGTGGGAGAGCTAGGGGCATGAGCAGGGGGTGGGTGGGAGTTCTAGGGGCATGAGCGGGGGTGGGGTGAGGGAGAGACACACACGGGGCATGAGCGGGGTGGGGGGAGGGAGAGACACACACAGGGCATGAGCGGGGGTGGGCGGGAGGGAGAGACACACACGGGCATGAGCGAGGGGTGGGCAGGAGGGATAGAGACACACGGGGCATGAGCGGTGGGTGGGTGGGAGGGATAGAGACACACGGGGCATGAACAGAGGGTGGGCGGAAGGCTCAGAGACACACGGGGCATGAGCAGGGGGTGGGGGAGGGAGAGACATGGGGCATGAGTGGGTGGTGGGTGGGAGGGATAGAGACACACGGGGCATGAGTGGGGGGTGGGTGGCAAGGATAGAAACACACAGGGCATGAGCGGTGGGGTGGGTGAGAGGGATAAAGACACACGGGGCATGAGCGGGGGGTGGGTGTGAGGAATAGAGACACACGGGACATGGGGGCGGGTGGGTGGGAGGGATAGAGACACACGGGGAATGAGCGGGGTGTGGGTGGGAGGACCAGGGGAATGAGCGGGGTGGGTGGGAGGCCCAGGGGCATGAGCGGGGGGTGGGTGGGAAGGCTAGAGACACACAGGGCATGAGTAGGGGGTGAGGGGAGAGACACACGGGGCATGAGCAGGGGGTGGGGGAGAGGGAGAGACACACATGGGGCATGAGCGGGGGGTGGGCAGGAGGGATATAGACACACGGGGCATGTGCGGGGGTGGGGGGAGAGACACGGGGCATGACCGGGGGGTGGGTGGGAGGGATAGAGACACATGGGGCATGAGCGGGGGGTGGGTGGGAGTGATAGAGACATACAGGGCATGAGCGGGGGGTGGGTGTGAGCGGTAGAGACAAATGGGGCATGAGCAGGGGGTGGGTGGGAGGGCTAGGGGCATGAGCGGGGGGTGGGTGGATGTGATATAGACACACAGGGCATGAGCGGGGGTGGGTGGGAGGGATAGAGCCAAACGGGGCATGAGCAGGGGGTGGGTGGGAGAGCTAGGGGCATGAGCAGGGGGTGGGTGGGAGTTCTAGGGGCATGAGCGGGGGTGGGGTGAGGGAGAGACACACACGGGGCATGAGCGGGGGTGGGGGGAGGGAGAGACACACACAGGGCATGAGCGGGGGTGGGCGGGAGGGAGAGACACACACGGGCATGAGCGAGGGGTGGGCAGGAGGGATAGAGACACACGGGGCATGAGCGGTGGGTGGGTGGGAGGGATAGAGACACACGGGGCATGAACAGAGGGTGGGCGGAAGGCTCAGAGACACACAGGGCATGAGCAGGGGTGGGGGGAGGGATAGAGACACACGGGGCATGAGCGGGGGGTGGGCGGGAGGGATAGAGACACACGGGCATGAGCGGGGGGTGGGCGGGAGGGATAGAGACACACGGGGTATGAGCGGGGGTGGGGGGAGGGAGAGAGACACATGGGGCATGAGCAGGGGGGCGGTGGGAGGGATAGAGACACACGGGACATGAGCGGGGTGGGTCCCAGGGATAGAGACACATGGGGCATGAGCGGGGTGTCAGTGGGAGGGCTAGGGGCATGAGCGGCGGTGGGTGGGAGGGTACTAGAGACACACGGGGCATGAGTAGGGGTGAGCGGAGAGACACACGAGGCATGAGTGGGTGGTAGGGATAGAGACACACGGGGCATGAGCGGGGGGTGGGTTGGAGGGCTAGGGGCATGAACAGGGGGTGGGTGAGAGGGCTAGAGACACACGGGGCATGAGTACAGGGTGAGGGGAGAGACACACGGGGCATGAGCAGGGCGTGGGGGGGAGGGGGAGAGACACACACAGGGCATGAGCGGGGTGTGGGTGGGAGGGCTAGAGACACACGGGGCATGAGCGTGGGGTGGGTGGGAGGTCTAGAGACACACGGGGCATGAGTGGTGGGTGGGTGGGTGGGAGGGCTAGAGACACACAGAGCATGAGCGGGGGTGGGAGGGCTAGAGGCACACGGGGCATGAGCGGGGGGTGGGTGGGAGGGCTAGAGACACACGGGGCATGAGCGGGGGTGGGTGGAAGGGCTAGAGACACACGGGGCATGAGCGGGGGGGGTGCTTGGGAGGGCTAGAGACACACAGGGCTTGCACGGGGGTGGGTGGGATGGATAGAGACACACGTGGAAAGAGCGGGGGTGGGGGGGAGGGAAGAGAGACACACGGGACATGAGCAGGGGGTGGGCGGGAGGGAGAGAGACACACGGGGCATGAGCGGGGGTGGGGGGAGGGAGAGACACACACGGGGCATGAGCGGGTGGTGGGTGGGTAGGCTAGAGACACACGGGGCATGAGTAGGGGGTGAGGGGAGAGACACACGGAGCATGAGCGGGGGTGGGGGGAGGGAGAGACACACACAGGGCATGAGCGGGTGGGGGTGGAGTGATAGAGACACACGGGGCATGCACAGGGGGTGGGTGGGAGGATAGAAACAAACGGGGCATGAGCGGGGGGTGGGTGGGAGAGCTAGGGGCATGAGCGGGGGGTGGGTGGGAGGTCTAGAGACACATGGGGCATGAATAGGGGGTGAGGGGAGATACACACGGGACATGAGCAGGGGGTGGGGGAGGGAGAGACATGGGGCATGAGTGGGTGGTGGGTGGGAGGGATAGAGACACACGGGGCATGAGCGGGGGGTGGGTGGGAGGGATAGAAACACACGGGGCATGAGCGGGGGGGTGGGTGAGAGGGATAGAGACACACGGGGCATGAGCAGGGGGGTGGGTGTGAGGAATAGAGACACACGGGGAATGAGCGGGGTGTGGGTGGTTGTCCAGGGGAACGAGCGGGGGTGGGTGGGAGGCCTAGGGGCATGAGCGGGGAGTAGGTGTGTGGTATAGAGACACTTGGGGCATGAGTAGGGGGTGAGGGGAGAGACACACGGGGCATGAGCGGGGGTGGGGGGAGGGAGAGACACACACAGGGCGTGAGCGGGGGGTGGGTGGGAGTGATAGAGACACGGGGCATGCACGGGGGGTGGGTGGGAGGATAGAGACAAACGGGGCATGATATGGGGGTGGGTGGGAGAGCTAGGGTCATGAGCGGGGGGTGGGTGGGAGATCTAGAGACACATGGGGCATGAATAGGGGGTGAGGGGAGAGACACACGGGGCATGAGCAGGGGGTGGGGGGAGTGAGAGACATGGGGAATGAGTGGGTGGTGGATGGGAGGGAAAGAGACACACGGGGCATGAGCGGGGGGTGGGTGGGAGGGCTAGAGACACATGGGGCATGAGCGGGGCGTGGGTGGGAGTGATAGAGACACACAGGGCATGAGCGGGGGGTGGGTGGGAGCGATAGAGACAAATGGGGCATGAGCAGGGGGTGGGTGGGAGGGCTAGGGGCATGAGCGGGGGGTGGGTGGGAGTGATATAGACACAGAGGGCATGAGCGGGGGTGGGTGGGAGGGTTAGAGACAAACGGGGCATGAGCAGGGGGTGGGTGGGAGAGCTAGGGGCATGAGCAGGGGGTGGGTGGGAGTTCTAGGGGCATGAGCGGGGGTGGAGTGAGGGAGAGACACACACGGGGCATGAGCGGGGGTGTGGGGAGGGAGAGACACACACAGGGCATGAGCGGGGGTGGGCGGGAGGGAGAGACACACACGGGGCTTGAGCGAGGGGTGGGCAGGAGGGATAGAGACACACGGGGCATGAGCGGGGGGTGGGTGGGAGGGATAGAGACACACGGGGCATGAACAGAGGGTGGGCAGAAGGCTCAGAGACACAGAGGGCATGAGCGGGGGTGGGGGGAGGGATAGAGACACACGGGGCATGAGCGGGGGGTGGGCGGGAGGGATAGAGACACACGGGGCATGAGCGGTGGTGGGCGGGAGACATAGAGACACACGGGGCATGAGCGGGGGTGGGGGGAGGGAGAGAGACACACGGGGCATGAGCGGGGGGTGGGTCCCAGGGATAGAGACACATGGGGCATGAGCGGGGTGTCAGTGGGAGGGCTAGGGGCATGAGCGGCGGTGGTTGGGAGGGTACTAGAGACACACGGGGCATGAGTAGGGGGTGAGCGGAGAGACACACGGGGCATGAGTGGGGGGTGGGTGGTAGGGATAGAGACACACGGGGCATGAGCGGGGGGTGGGTTGGAGGGCTAGGGGCATGAACAGGGGGTGGGTGAGAGAGCTAGAGACACACGAGGCATGAGTACAGGGTGAGGGGAGAGACACACGGGGCATGAGCAGGGCGTGGGGGGGAGGGGGAGAGACACACACAGGGCATGAGCGGGGTGTGGGTGGGAGGGCTAGAGACACACGGGGCATGAGCGTGGGGTGGGTGGGAGGGCTAGAGACACACGGGGCATGAGCGGTGGGTGGGTGGGAGGGCTAGAGACACACAGAGCATGAGCGGGGTGGGAGGGCTAGAGGCACACGGGGCATGAGCGGGGGGTGGGTGGGAGGGCTAGAGACACACGGGGCATGAGCGGGGGGTGGGTGGAAGGGCTAGAGACACACGGGGCATGAGCGGGGGGTGCTTGGGAGGGCTAGAGACACACAGGGCTTGCACGGGGATGGGTGGGATGGATAGAGACACATGTGGAATGAGCGGGGGCGGGGGCGAGGGAAGAGAGACACACGGGACATGAGCAGGGGGTGGGCGGGAGGGATAGAGACACACGGGGCATGAGCGGGGGTGGGGGGAGGGAGAGACACACACAGGGCATGAGCGGGTGGTGGGTGGGTAGGCTAGAGACACACAGGGCATGAGTAGGGGGTGAGGGGAGAGACACGAGGGGCAAGAGCGGGGGTGGGGGGAGGGATAGACACACACAGGGCATGAGCGGGGGGTGGGTGGGAGTGATAGAGACACACGGGGCGTGCACAGGGGGTTGGTGGGAGGATAGAGACAAACGGGGCATGAGCGGGGGTGGGTGAGAGAGCTAGGGGCATGAGCAGGGGGTGGGTGGGAGATCTAGAGACACATGGGGCATGAATAGGGGGTGAGGGGAGAGACACACGGGGCATGAGCGGGGGTGGGGGGAGGGAGAGACACACACAGGGCGTGAGCGGGGGGTGGGTGGGAGTGATAGAGACACGGGGCATGCACGGGGGGTGGGTGGGAGGATAGAGACAAACGGGGCATGATATGGGGGTGGGTGGGAGAGCTAGGGTCATGAGCGGGGGGTGGGTGGGAGATCTAGAGACACATGGGGCATGAATAGGGGGTGAGGGGAGAGACACACGGGGCATGAGCAGGGGGTGGGGGGAGTAAGAGACATGGGGAATGAGTGGGTGGTGGATGGGAGGGAAAGAGACACACGGGGCATGAGCGGGGGGTGGGTGGGAGGGCTAGAGACACATGGGGCATGAGCGGGGCGTGGGTGGGAGTGATAGAGACACACAGGGCATGAGCGGGGGGTGGGTGGGAGCGATAGAGACAAATGGGGCATGAGCAGGGGGTGGGTGGGAGGGCTAGGGGCATGAGCGGGGGGTGGGTGGGAGTGATATAGACACAGAGGGCATGAGCGGGGGTGGGTGGGAGGGTTAGAGACAAACGGGGCATGAGCAGGGGGTGGGTGGGAGAGCTAGGGGCATGAGCAGGGGGTGGGTGGGAGTTCTAGGGGCATGAGCGGGGGTGGGGTGAGGGAGAGACACACACGGGGCATGAGCGGGGGTGTGGGGAGGGAGAGACACACACAGGGCATGAGCGGGGGTGGGCGGGAGGGAGAGACACACACGGGGCTTGAGCGAGGGATGGGCAGGAGGGATAGAGACACACGGGGCATGAGCGGGGGGTGGGTGGGAGGGATAGAGACACATGGGGCATGAACAGAGGGTGGGCAGAAGGCTCAGAGACACAGAGGGCATGAGCGGGGGTGGGGGGAGGGATAGAGACACACGGGGCATGAGCGGGGGGTGGGCGGGAGGGATAGAGACACACGGGGCATGAGCGGTGGTGGGCGGGAGACATAGAGACACACGGGGCATGAGCGGGGGTGGGGGGAGGGAGAGAGACACACGGGGCATGAGCGGGGGGTGGGTGGGAGATCTAGAGACACATGGGGCATGAATAGGGGGTGAGGGGAGAGACACACAGGGCATGAGCGGGGGGTGGGTGGGAGTGATAGAGACACACGGGGCGTGCACAGGGGGTTGGTGGGAGGATAGAGACAAACGGGGCATGAGCGGGGGTGGGTGAGAGAGCTAGGGGCATGAGCAGGGGGTGGGTGGGAGATCTAGAGACACATGGGGCATGAATAGGGGGTGAGGGGAGAGACACACGGGGCATGAGCAGGGGGTGGGGGGAGGGAGAGACATGGGGCATGAGTGGGTGGTGGGTGGGAGGGATAGAGACACACGGGGCATGAGCGGGGGGTGGGTGGGAAGGATAGAAACACACGGGGCATGAGCGGGGGGGTGGGTGAGAGGGATAGAGACACACGGGGCATGAGCAGGGGGGTGGGTGTGAGGAATAGAGACACACAGGGCATGAGCGGCGGGTGGGTGGGAGGGATAGAGACACACGGGGAATGAGCGGGGTGTGGGTGGTAGGTCCAGGGGAACGAGCGGGGGTGGGTGGGAGGGCTAGGGGCATGAGCGGGGGGTAGGTGTGTGGTATAGAGACACTTGGGGCATGAGTAGGGGGTGAGGGGAGAGACACACGGGGCATGAGCGGGGGTGGGGGGAGGGAGAGACACACACAGGGCATGAGCGGGGGGTGGGTGGGAGTGATAGAGACACGGGGCATGCATGGGGGGTGGGTGGGAGGATAGAGACAAACGGGGCATGATCGGGGGGTGGGTGGGAGAGCTAGGGTCATGAGCGGGGGGTGGGTGGGAGGTCTAGAGACACATGGGGCATGAATAGGGGGTGAGGGGAGAGACACACGGGGCATGAGCAGGGGGTGGGGGGAGGGAGAGACATGGGGAATGAGTGGGTGGTGGGTGGGAGGGATAGAGACACACGGGGCATGAGCGGGGGGTGGGTGGGAGGGATAGAAACACACGGGTCATGAACGGGGTGGTGGGTGAGAGGGATAGAGACACACTGGGCGTGTGCGGGGGTGGGTGTGAGGAATAGAGACACACGGGGCATGAGCGGCGGGTGGGTGGGAGGGATAGAGACACACGGGGAATGAGTGGGGTGTGGGTGGTAGGTCCAGGGGAACGAGCGGGGGTGGGTGGGAGGGCTAGGGGCATGAGCGGGGGGTAGGTGTGTGGTATAGAGACACTTGGGGCATGAGTAGGGGGTGAGGGGAGAGACACACGGGGCATGAGTGGGGGTGGGGGGAGGGAGAGACACACACAGGGCATGAGCGGGGGGTGGGTGGGAGTGATAGAGACACGGGGCATGCACGGGGGTGGGTGGGAGGATAGAGACAAACGGGGCATGAGCGGGGGGTTAGGTCTAGAGACACATGGGGCATGAATAGGGGGTGAGGGGAGAGACACACGGGGCATGAGCAGGGGGTGGGGGGAGGGAGAGACATGGGGAATGAGTGGGTGGTGGGTGGGAGGGATAGAGACACACGGGGCATGAGCGGGGGGTGGGTGGGATGGATAGAGACACACGTGGAATGAGCGGGGGTGGGGGGAGGGAAGAGAGATACACAGGACATGAGCAGGGGGTGGGCGGGAGTTAGAGAGACACACGGGGCATGAGCGGGGGTGGGGGGAGGGAGAGACACACATGGGGCATGAGCGGGTGGTGGGTGGGTAGGCTAGAGACACATGGGGCATGAGTAGGGGGTGAGGGGAGAGACACACGGGGCGTAAGCAGGGGGTGAGGGGGAGGGAGAGACACACACAGGGCATGAGCGGGGGGTGGGCGGGAGGGATATAGACACACGGGGCATGAACGGGAGTGGGGGGAGAGACACAGGGCATGAGCGGGGGCGGGTGGGAGGGGTAGAGACACATGGGGCATGAGCGGGGGTGGGCGGGTTGGAGAGACACACACGGGGCATGAGCGGGGGTGGGTGGGAAGGAGAGACACCGTTGGGGCATGAGCGGGGGTGGGTGGGAAGGAGAGACACCGTTGGGGCATGAGCGGAGGTGGTTGGGAGTTAGAGACACACACGGGGCATGAGCGAGGGGTGGGCAGGAGGGATAGAGACACACGGGGCATGAGCGGGGGGTGGGTGGGAGGGATAGAGACACACGGGGCATGAACAGAGGGTGGGCGGGAGGGACAGAGACACACAGGGCATGAGCGGGGGTGAGGGGAGGGATAGAGACACACGGGGCATGAGCGGGGGGTGGGCGGGAGGGATAGAGACACACGTGGAATGAGCGGGGGCGGGGGGAGGGAAGAGAGATACACGGGACATGAGCAGGGGGTGGGCGGGAGTTAGAGAGACACACGGGGCATGAGCGGGGGTGGGGGGAGGGAGAGACACACATGGGGCATGAGCGGGTGGTGGGTGGGTAGGCTAGAGACACATGGGGCATGAGTAGGGGGTGAGGGGAGAGACACACGGGGCGTAAGCAGGGGGTGAGGGGGAGGGAGAGACACACACAGGGCATGAGCGGGGGGTGGGCGGGAGGGATATAGACACACGGGGCATGAACGGGAGTGGGGGGAGAGACACAGGGCATGAGCGGGGGCGGGTGGGAGGGGTAGAGACACATGGGGCATGAGCGGGGGTGGGCGGGTTGGAGAGACACACACGGGGCATGAGCGGGGGTGGGTGGGAAGGAGAGACACCGTTGGGGCATGAGCGGGGGTGGGTGGGAAGGAGAGACACCGTTGGGGCATGAGCGGAGGTGGGTGGGAGTTAGAGACACACACGGGGCATGAGCGAGGGGTGGGCAGGAGGGATAGAGACACACGGGGCATGAGCGGGGGGTGGGTGGGAGGGATAGAGACACACGGGGCATGAACAGAGGGTGGGCGGGAGGGACAGAGGCACACAGGGCATGAGCGGGGGTGAGGGGAGGGATAGAGACACACGGGGCATGAGCGGGGGGTGGGCGGGAGGGATAGAGACACACGGGGCATGAGCGGGGGGTGGGCGGGAGGACCAGGGGAATGAGCGGGGGGTGGGTGGGAGGGCCAGGGGCATGAGCGGGGGTGGGTGGGAAGGCCAGGGGCATGAGCGGGGGTGGGTGGGAAGGCTAGAGACACACGGGGCATGAGTAGGGGGTGAGGGGAGAGACACACGGGGCATGAGCAGGGGGTCGGGGGGAGGGAGAGACACACACGGGGCATGAGCGGGGGGTGGGCGGGAGGCATATAGACACATGGGGCATGAGCGGGGGTGGGGGGAGAGACACGGGGCATGAGCGGTGGGTGGGTGGGAGGGATATAGACACATGGGGCATGAGCGGGGGGTGGGTGGGAGTGATAGAGACACACAGGGCATGAGCGGGGGTGGGTGGGAGCGATAGAGACAAATGGGGCATGAGCAGGGGGTGGGTGGGAGGGCTAGGGGCATGAGCGGGGGGTGGGTGGGAGTGATATAGACACACAGGGCATGAGCGGGGGTGGGTGGGAGAGCTAGGGGCATGAGCAGGGGGTGGGTGGGAGTTCTAGGGGCATGAGCGGGGGTGGGGTGAGGGAGAGACACACACGGGCATGAGCGGGGGTGGGGGGAGGGAGAGACACACACAGGGCATGAGCGGGGGTGGGCGGGAGGGAGAGGCACACACGGGGCATGAGCGAGGGGTGGGCAGGAGGGATAGAGACACACGGGGCATGAGTGGGGGGTGGGTGGGAGGGATAGAGACACATGGGGCATGAACAGAGGGTGGGCGGAAGGCTCAGAGACACACAGGGCATGAGCGGGGGTGGGGGGAGGGATAGGGATAGAGACACACAGGGCATGAGCGGGGGGTGGGCGGGAGGGATAGAGACACACGGGGCATGAGCGGGGGGTGGGCGGGAGGGATAGAGACACACGGGGCATGAGCGGGGGTGGGGGGAGGGAGAGAGACACACGGGGCATGAGCAGGGGGTCGGTGGGAGGGATAGAGACACACGGGACATGAGCGGGGGGTGGGTCCCAGGGATAGAGACACATGGGGCATGAGCGGGGTGTCAGTGGGAGGGCTAGGGGCATGAGCGGCGGTGGGTGGGAGGGTACTAGAGACACACGGGGCATGAGTAGGGGGTGAGCGGAGAGACACACGGGGCATGAGTGGGGGGTGGGTGGTAGGGATAGAGACACACGGGGCATGAGCGGGGGTGGGTTGGAGGGCTAGGGGCATGAACAGGGGGTGGGTGAGAGGGCTAGAGACACACGGGGCATGAGTACAGGGTGAGGGGAGAGACACACGGGGCATGAGCAGGGCGTGGGGGGGAGGGGGAGAGACACACACAGGGCATGGGCGGGGTGTGGGTGGGAGGGCTAGAGACACACGGGGCATGAGCGTGGGGTGGGTGGGAGGGCTAGAGACACACGGGGCATGAGCGTTGGGTGGGTGGTAGGGCTAGAGACACACAGAGCATGAGCGGGGGTGGGAGGGCTAGAGGCACACGGGGCATGAGCGGGGGGTGGGTGGGAGGGCTAGAGACACACGGGGCATGAGCGGGGGGTGGGTGGAAGGGCTAGAGACACACGGGGCATGAGCGGGGGGGTGCTTGGGAGGGCTAGAGACACACAGGGCTTGCACAGGGGTTGGTGGGATGTACAGAGACACACCTGGAATGAGCGGGGGTGGGGGGGAGAGAGACACACGGGACATGAGCAGGGGGTGGGCGGGAGGGAGAGAGACACACGGGGCATGAGCGGGGGTGGGGGGAGGGAGAGACACACACGGGGCATGAGCGGGTGGTGGGTGGGTAGGCTAGAGACACACGGGGCATGAGTAGGGGGTGAGTGGAGAGACACACGGGGCTTGAGCGGGGGTGGGGGAGGGAGAGACACACACAGGGCATGAGCGGGGGGTGGGTGGGAGTGATAGAGACACACGGGGCATGCACAGGGGGTGGGTGGGAGGATAAAGTCAAACGGGGAATGAGCGGGGGGTGGGTGGGAGAGCTAGGGACATGAGCGGGGGGTGGGTGGAAGGTCTAGAGACACATGGGGCATGAATAGGGGGTGAGGGGAGAGACACACGGGGCATGAGCAGGGGGTGGGGGGAGGGAGAGACATGGGGCATGAGTGGGTGGTGGGTGGGAGGGATAGAGACACACGGGGCATGAGCGGGGGGTGGGTGGGAGGGATAGAAACACATGGGGCATGACCGGGGGGGTGGGTGAGAGGGATAGAGACACACGGGGCATGAGCAGGGGGGTGGGTGTGAGGAATAGAGACACACGGGGCATGAGCGGCGGGTGGGTGGGAGGGATAGAGACACACAGGGAATGAGCGGGGTGTGGGTGGTAGGTCCAGGGGAACGAGCGGGGGTGGGTGGGAGGGCTAGGGCCATGAGCGGGGGGTAGGTGTGTGGTATAGAGACACTTGGGGCATGAGTAGGGGGTGAGGGGAGAGACACACGGGGCATGAGCGGGGGTGGGGGGAGGGAGAGACACACACAGGGCATGAGCGGGGGGTGGGTGGGAGTGATAGAGACACGGGGCATGCACAGGGGGTGGGTGGGAGGATAGAGACAAACGGCATGAGCGGGGGGTGGGTAGGAGAGCTAGGGTCATGAGCGGGGGGTGGGTGGGAGGTCTAGAGACACATGGGGCATGAATAGGGGGTGAGGGGAGAGACACACGGGGCATGAGCAGGGGGTGGGGGAGGGAGAGACATGGGGAATGAGTGGGTGGTGGGTGGGAGGGATAGAGACACACGGGGCATGAGCGGGGGGTGGGTGGGATGGATAGAGACACACGTGGAATGAGCGGGGGTGGGGGGGAGGGAAGAGAGACACACGGGACATGAGCAGGGGGTGGGGGGAGGGAGAGACACACACGGGGCATGAGCGAGTGGTGGGTGGGTAGGCTAGAGACACACGGGGCATGAGTAGGGGGTGAGGGGAGAGACACACAGGGCATAAGCAGGGGGTGAGGGGGTGGGAGAGACACACACAGGGCATGAGCGGGGGATGGGCGGGAGGGATATAGACACACGGGGCATGAACGGGGGTGGGGGGAGAGACACAGGGCATGAGCGGGAGGTGGGTGGGAGGGGTAGAGACACATGGGGCATGAGCGGGGGTGGGCGGGTTGAAGAGACACACACGGGGCATGAGCGGGGGTGGGTGGGAAGGAGAGACACCGTTGGGGCATGAGCGGGGGTGGGTGGGAGGGAGAGACACACACGGGGCATGAGCGAGGGGTTGGTGGGAGGGATAGAGACACACGGGGCATGAACAGAGGGTGGCCGGGAGGGACAGAGACACACAGGGCATGAGCGGGGGTGGGGGGAGGGATAGAGACACACAGGGCATGAGCGGGGGGTGGGCGGGAGGGATAGGGACACACGGGGCATGAGCGGGGGGTGGGCGGGAGAGATAGAGACACAGGGGGCATGAGCGGGGTGGGGGGAGGGATAGAGACACACAGGACATGAGCGGGGGGTGGGTCCCAGGGATAGAGACACATGGGGCATGAGCGGGGTGGGTGGGAGTTATAGAGACACACAGGGCATGAGCGGGGGGTGGGTGGTCCTGATAGAGACACACGGGGCATGAGCGGAGGGTGGGTGGGAGGGCTAGGGGCATGAGCGGGGGGTGGGTGGGTGTTCTAGAGCCACACGGGGCATGAGTAGGGGGTGAGGGGAGAGACACACGGGGCATGAGCGGGGGTGGGGAGAGGGAGAGACACACACAGGGCATGAGCGGGGGGTGGGTGGGAGTGATAGAGACACACGGGGCATGCACGGGGGTGGGTGGGAGGATAGAGACAAACGGGGCAGTAGCGGGGGGTGGGTGGGAGAGCTAGGGGCATGAGCGGGGGGTGGGTGGGAGGTCTAGAGACACATGGGGCATGAATAGGGGGTGAGGGGAGAGACACACGGGGCATGAGCAGGGAGTGGGGGGAGGGAGAAACATGGGGCATGAGTGGGTGGTGGGTGGGAGGGATAGAGACACACGGGGCATGAGTGGGGGGTGGGTGGCAGGGATAGAAACACACGGGGCATGAGCGGGGGGGTGGGTGAGAGGGATAAAGACACACGGGGCATGAGCGGGGGGGTGGGTGTGAGGAATAGAGACACACGGGGCATGAGCGGCGGGTGGGTGGGAGGGAGGGATAGAGACACACGGGGAATGAGCGGGGTGTGGGTGGGAGGACCAGGGGAATGAGCGGGTACCAGGGGCATGAGCGGGGGGTGGGTGGGAAGGCTAGAGACACACGGGGCATGAGTAGGGGGTGAGGGGAGAGACACACGGGGCATGAGCAGGGGGTGGGGGGAGGGATATAGACACACGGGGCATGAGCGGGGGTGGGGGGAGAGACACGGGGCATGAACGGGGGGTGGGTGGGAGGGATAGAGACACATGGGGCATGAGCGGGGGGTGGGTGGGAGTGATAGAGACACACAGGGCATGAGCGGGGGGTGGGTGGGAGCGATAGAGACACACAGGGCATGAGCGGGGGTGGGTGGGAGGGATACAGACACACGGGGGATGAGCGGTGGGTGGGTGGGAGTGATAGAGACACACGGGGAATGAGCGGGGTTTGGGTGGGAGGACCAGGGGAATGAGCGGGGGGTGGGTGGGCGTTCCAGGGGCATGAACGGGGGTGGGTGGGAAGGCTAGAGACACACGGGGCATGAGTAGGGGGTGAGGGGAGAGACACACGGGGCATGAGCAGGGGGTGGGGGGAGGGAGAGACACACACAGGGCATGAGCGGGGGGTGGGGGGAGGGATATAGACACACGGGGCATGAGCGGGCGGTGGGTAGGAGTGATAGAGACACACAGGGCATGAGCGGGGGGTGGGCGGGAGGGATAGAGACACATGGGGCATGAGCGGGGGGTGGGTAGGGGTGATAGAGACACACAGGGCATGAGCGGGGGGTGGGTGGGAGCGATAGAGACAAACGGGACATGAGCAGGGGGTGGGTGGGAGTTCTAGGGGCATGAGCGGGGGGTGGGTGGGAGTGATAGAGACACACAGGGCATGAGCGGGGGTGGGTGGGAGGGATAGAGACAAACGGGGCATGAGCAGGGGGTGGGTGGGAGAGCTAGGGGCATGAGCAGGGGGTGGGTGGGAGTTCTAGGGGCATGAGCGCAGGTGGGGGGAGGCAGAGACACACACAGGGCATGAGCGGGGGTGGGCGGGAGGGAGAGACACACACGGGGCATGAGCGGGGTGGGTGGGAAGGAGAGACACCGTCGGGGCATGAGCGGGTGTGGGCGGGAGGGAGAGACACACACGGGGCATGAGCGAGGGGTGGGCGGGAGGGATAGAGACACACGGGGCATGAGCGGGGGGTGGGTGGGAGAGATAGAGACACACGGGGCATGAACAGAGGGTGGGCGGGAGGGACAGAGACACACAGGGCATGAGCGGGGGTGGGGGGAGGGATAGAGACACACGGGGCCATGAGCGGGGGGTGGGCGGGAGGGATAGAGACACACGGGGCATGAGCGGGGGGTGGGCGGGAGGGATAGAGACACACGGGGCATGAGTGGGGATGGTGGGAGGGAGAGAGACACACAGGGCATGAGCAGGGGGTCAGTGGGAGGGATAGAGACACACGGGGCATGAGCGGGGGGTGGGTGAGAGGGATAGAGACACATGGGGCATGAGCGGGGTGTCAGTGGGAGGGCTAGGGGCATGAGCAGCGGTGGGTGGGAGGGTACTAGGGACACACGGGGCATGAGTAGGGGGTGAGGGGAGAGAAACACGGAGCATGAGTGGGGGGTGGGTGGTAGGGATAGAGACACATGGGCATGAGTGGGGGGTGGGTGGGAGGGATAGAGACACACGGGCCATGAGCGGGGGGTTGGTGGGAGGGGAGAGACACACGGGGCATGAGCGGGGGGTGGGTGGGAGGGCTAGGGGCATGAGCGGGGGGAGGGTGAGAGGGCTAGAGACACATGTGGCATGAGTACAGGGTGAGGGGAGAGACACACGGGGCATGAGCAGGGGTGGAGGGGAGGGGGAGAGACACACACAGGGCATGAGCAGGGTGTAGGTGGGAGGGCTAGAGACACACGGGGCATGAGCGTGGGGTGGGTGGGAGGGCTAGAGACACACGTGGCATGAGCGGTGGGTGGGTGGGAGGGCTAGAGACACACAGGGCATGAGCGGGGGTGGGAGGGCTAGAGGCACATCATGGGGCATGAGCGGGGGGTGGGTGGGAGGGCTAGAGACACACGGGGCATGAGCGGGGGGTGGGTGGGAGGGCTAGAGACACACGGGACATGAGCGGGGGGGTGCTTGGGAGGGCTAGAGACACACGGGGCATGAGCGTGGGTGGGGGGAGGCTTGAGAGACACACGGGGCTTGCACAGGGGTGGGTGGGATGGATAGAGACACACGGGGCATGAGCGGGGGTGGGGGGGAGGGAGAGAGACACACGGGGCATGAGCAGGGGGTGGGCGGGAGGGAGAGAGACACACGGGGCATGAGCGGGGGTGAGGGGAGGGAGAGACACACGGGGCATGAGCGGGGGGTGGGCAGGAGGGATAGAGACACACGGGGCATGAGCGGGGGGTGGGGGGACAAACAAAAACACGGACATGCCGCATGTACATGAGTTTGTGCGGCAGATCCCGCTCCTCGGCCCTCCGCTGGCCACCGACACGGGGCATGAGCGGGGGTGGGGAGGAGGGAGAGAGACATACGGGGCATGAGCGGGGGTGGGGGTGAGGGAGAGAGACACACGATGAGCCGGGGTGGGGGAAGGGACAGAGACACGCGGGGCATGAGCGGGGGTATGGGGGAGGGAGAGAGACACACAGGGCATGAGCGAAGGGTGGGAGGGCTAGAGACACACGGTGCATGAGTGGGGGGTGGATTGGACGGCTAGAGACACACAAGGCATGAGCAGGGGGTGGGTGGGAGGGCTAGAGACACACGGGGCATGAGCGGGGAGTGGGTGGGAGGGCTAGAGACACACGGGGCATGAGCGGGGGGTGGGTGGGAGGGCTAGAGACACACGAGGCATGAACGGGGTGTGGGTGGGAGGGCAAGAGACACACAGGGCATTAGCGGGGGGTGGGTGGGAGGGCTAGAGACACACGGGGCATGAGCGGGGGGTGGGTGCGAGGTCTAGAGACACACAGGGCATGAGCGGGGGTGGGGGGAGGGAGAGAGACACACGGGGCATGAGCGGGCGTGGGGGGGAGGGAGAGAGACACACGGGGCATGAGCAGGGGTGGGGGGAGGGAGAGAGACACACGGGGCATGAGCGGGGGGTGGGCGGGAGGGAGAGAGACACACGGGGCATGAGCGGGGGTGGGGGCGAGGGAGAGACACACACGGGGCATGATCGGGGGTGGGGGGGACAAACAAAAACACGGACATGCCGCACAGACATGAGTTTGTGTGGCAGATCCCGCTCCTCGGCCCTCCGCTGACCACCGACACGGGGCATGAGCGGGGGTGGGGGGGAGGGAGAGAGACACACAGGGCATGAGCGGGGGTGGGAGGGAGGGAGAGCAACACACGGGGCATGAGCGGGGTGGGGGGGAGGGAGAGAGACACACGGGGCATGAGCGGGGGTGGGGGGAGAGGGAGAGAGACACACGGGTCATGAGCGGGGGGTGGGCGGGAGGTTTTTAGAGACACACGAGGCATGAGCGGGGGGTGGGGGGGACAAACAAACACACGGACATGCCGCACGGACATGAGTTCGTTTGGCAGATCCTGCTCCTCGGCCCTCCGCTGGCCACGTGTGCGATGGCGTGAGTGGGGGGGCTGGAGGAACAGGGGACACACGGAGAATGAGTGCGTGTGGGGGGGACAGGAAGGACACACGGGGCATGAGCGGGGGTGGGTGGGACAGAAAGGACACACGGGGCATGAGCAGGGGGTGGGGCAGGCACGGGCATGAGCGGGGGTGGAAGGAACAAGAGACAGACACACTCCTGCTGACCTGACAAAGCCTCTCATGCGGCAAAGAAAGATGGCGGGCGTCTCTGAAGCCAACGCACTGCACGCTTTCACTGCATCCAATGAGAGAGCACGTCAGATGTCCGCGGACATCACGCAAGCTGCTGGCCCTATCACCGTCCTGTCCGCGGAGCGAACAGGGAAGTCCGTCCGCAGACCGAACACAGATATCACTAATTTTTTTTTACCTACTTTTTGGTCATTTTTTAAAAAACTACTGAACGGATTTTCACCAAATTTGCAAAAGAACGCTTTCGGGACCAAGCCGCTGCTCCTGGTCCAAATTTGGTGAAAATCCATCCAGCGGTTTGGGCTGTAGACGCGAGCAAAAAATGTTTCCCATTCAGTCTATGGGAAAAAAAAAGTTTTAGGACCCCCCCTATAGCTTTGCCCCCCCCGGACGAATCCTCACCAAACTTTGCAAAAAAATTCAGAGTGACCCGAATACTTTTTCTGCAAAGTTTGGTGAGGATTCGTCCTGGGAGAGTGAAGTTATAAGCCACCCAAAAAGTGCTCTTCCTATGGAAACAGCAACTTTACCATAACTACATGGCCACTACCGTGGCCATGTAATATATATATATATATATATATATTCAGTGAAAAAAACTTTGTTAAAGGGACGTTATGGTTAAGTTGCGCTACTAAAAACCTATGAAATTCAGTGAAAAAACTTTGTTAAAGGGACGTTATGGTTCCAAGTAAAACCGAAAAACCCTTGAAATTCGCCAGTTATGGTAAGATAAGCAAACATAACTCACGCCACCACCGTGCACTGCTAAGACTAACACCCAGGACATCAAAGATGACATCACAAATGTCATTGATGACATCACTGATGACATCACATGTCTGGCTCACTATTTTTTCTTTTGCTGACCTATCTAGGCCACATGGTTTTCTTCAGTAACAGTCAGAAACTAAGAATTTTATTTTATTTGTAGACGTATCCTTCTAGTAGGTTCTTACAGTAATTCCCTTAGAGTACAGTCACATCATATGAAACATATACATATGGGAAAACAAAAGCTTGAAAGACAGCAATCCTTTTTGTGCATAAAGATAATCAATAGACTTATGAGCACTTTCTGATAATTCTGTTGTTTTTTTATGGCTGTACTTTCCCTGTATATGGTCATATTTGTATACATTGTACTCACACTACTTTCCTTAGGGTCCAATCACATCAAGTGATACATATACATAGGGTAAATAGCAGCTTTGAAACAGAGCAATCATTTATTTGCATGAAACTAATCAGTTAAGTTATGAATTGTTTCTGCTACTACTTGTGCTTTTTTGCTAACTTCACTTTCCCTGCATATACCCATATTGGTATGTGTTCTTGTGTCTTTGTGTTTTGTCTATAGTAATGCAATTATGTAATACATGGGTTTTATTAGCTACTTATTACATATTTCACAGTACACAAAAATCTATTAAGAAAACAATTATCATTTCATTATGCAACATATTAGCATTACGAATATCATACCTTCATCTTGTACGCTGCACACGATGTTATGTTTCTGTATGAGTAGCTTAGTATACTAGATAGAACCCCATAATAGGATGCTATTTATATCAATGCATCGTTCAATGCACTTATTAGGGTATATTTCTTGCAATGGTTCTTGACACTTTTTTCGTAACATAATAAGAATCCCTTCTACACATACTTCATGAGAAGTACATACACATGTGATGTCATCAGTGATGTCAACAATGACATTTGTGATGTCATCTTTGATGTCCTGGGTGTTAGTCTTAGCAGTGCACGGTGGTGGCGTGAGTTATGGTTGCTTAGCTTACCATAACTGGCGAATTTCAAGGGTTTTTCGGTTTTACTTGGAACCATAACGTCCCTTTAACAAAGTTTTTTCACTGAATTTCATAGGTTTTTAGTGGCGCAACTTAACCATAACGTCCCTTTAACAAAGTTTTTTTCACTGAATTTCATATGTTTTTAGTAGCGCAACTTAACCATAACGTCCCTTTAACAAAGTTTTTTGACTGAATTTCATAGTTTTTTAATAGCACAACTTAACAATAATGACTTTGACTTTATATACATGTCATATGGAACTGACTAGATCTCTTCTTATGAACTTGATGTCCGCGAACTTATTTAATGTTCGCGGACATGTTCGGAGAACAGTACCACCACCTATGAACTCTGGGGAGGTATGATGTGTAATAGTTATATCATAACATAGGAACATTTAACAAATTCACAAAGCAGCACACATACAAAGTATATGTAGTAATACTTAAAAAATGTTACCCATATATGTAACACACTAACCATGCATGTAAATACAATATGTTTTAAAATGGAATATACCAAAAGAAGATAAAGTGGCTTCCACCATAATTACCTCACAGACGCTCCACAACCAACAGCAAGACCAGACGTATACACTACTGATTACATATCTCACCAGACATAGTAAGTGCACTTCTTTTTACTCATATATTTATAAACTTTCTATATTAGGAAAACATTAAACATATTACTTCTTTGTTTTCTCACAGAAATGTGTAGTACTCTGGACTGGCTAGAGGACCATTTCCCATTAGACGAAATGTTAGAAGATAGTCCACCTAATGGTACACACTTAACTGTATAAACCAATTGATAAATATTATTTTGTATACATTCAACATATACATTTTTTTTTACAGACCCTACAAAAATTGCAACTTCCAAAGAAAAAGTGGTGGATAACACTCTTGAACACATTACCCACAAAATGGACCAACTTATGGCAAATTTTATGGATTTAAAGAACTTTGTGGAAGATCACCTAAAACCACCAACAACATACCATTGTCCCACCTGTACTTGTCCCCCCTCACCATATCCCATCCATTTATCCCCAAACTCTCTCCATGGACCACAACGTTTTGATGAGATTTCCATCCCTTCTTCACCTGATCCCACTAATATTGAAAACCCTAATTCTCCTGTTTTTGTTTCTGTTTCTGCCTCACCTTCTCAGTCATAAATTGTTTATATATGTTAAATAAAGTTACTTTTTTATATTGTGTTGTAATTACTTTTAGTTCCTTGTAATAAAACCAATTTAGGTGTCCACGGACACCGCGGTTGTTCGGAAATGTTCGTAAAGAATCGAAAATGTAACTGTCCTGAGGACACTACATCTGTCCGTAATGTTCTCATGCAAGTTCAAAATGTTCTAAGAACACTCGTAGTGTCCTGAAATGTTCGTAAAGTAACAAAAATTAAAGTGTTCTAAAGAACACTATATCTGTCCGTAATGTTCGCTATCAACTTAAAACTGTCCTAAGAACACAATTGGTGTCCTGAAATGTTCGTAAATAAACAAAATGATGTGTCCTGAACAACAGTACAACTGTTCGTAATGTTCGCTACCCAATTGAAAGTGTTCTAAGAACACAATTGGTGTCCTGAAATGTTTGTGCATAAACTAAATTACACGTGTCCTGAAGAACACTATATCTGTCCTTACTCTTCGCTACCAAGTTTAAACTGTTCTAAGAACACACGCGGTGTCCTGAAATATTTGTTTCACGTGTGACGCACTTTTAATTACTTCAGAACCCGAACAGTGTCCGTAGGACATCAATGCGCATGCGCTAACCAATCTCTGTGCACTTGGTGTCCTGCGGACAGGCGCTTCCTTCGCAGACTAGTTCGCAAACAGATCATATGACCGCGCCCACGCTCATCGTGTGTCCTGAAATGCCGACACCGTTCGTGTCCCCGAACAATTTAAAAGTACATTTTCAGTTAATCCATAATATTTTTCAATAAAATCTCACCATGCCACAAGTCCCACATAGCAATCTTGAGTTTCTATATACCTTTTAAAACTTTCAGATCCTTTTTTTGTGTTCGATCTGTCCGTGCACAGTGCGCATGTCCGCGGACCGTGCACAAGCACCCCTATAAAAGACCACGCCCAAGAGCTTATTCCCATTGTGTTTCTGGCTATTCTTCAGAACACAGTGATTTTTGCTGCCAGCTGCAGCCTACTCAATCATCGACATGGCATCCTTGGCTGCTGAACTGCCACTTGGTGCTACACCTGCTTCAGCACCACCACCACCCCCTCCACCACCACCACCTCCCGCACTAGGCGTGAGTCTTGGGTGTGGCGGTTATTTACCATTCATGGGAATGGTCCTAAGGCTCGTGCGAACCATGTTACCTGCAATGAGTGCAAAATGATACTCAGTCGCGGGAAGCACGTTAACTAAAGCTTTGGGACCACTACTATGAAGCGACACCTGAGGTCATTTCACTCTGGGGCTATTCGCAGGGTTGTACCTTGCGAAGAACGTAGCAGGTTGATTTCCTCTACTTCATCCTCTGTTTCTGATCCTGTCACCACAAGGACCACCTCTGTGGGACAGCATCTTTCTCAAGCTGCCTCACAGGTCATACAGAATGCTGATGACCCTTACCTTTCGAGGGTCACAGTTGTATGTATGTACTGTGACACAGTACTCTGCAGGGGGGAGCGACTTCGGAGTGCTTTTGAGACTATCGTCTCAGAGCACGAGAAGACCTGCTCACTACCCAAATAAAACCCACTCTACATCTTCCTCTCTCAGCTCGCCCTTTCTTATCCCTGTGGTTGGTGTCCCCCCTTTACCCTCCTCTCCTAGTGTGTCGTGTCTGAAAAACCAAAAAAAATACAAAATTACAAAAATAAAAAAAAATAAGGCTCTTTTCAGAACCGCCTTTCCCAGTTAAAAAATAGAAGTGAAAATAAATGAAGCAGGACTCTTTGTATTTTTTAGAAGTCCGCGGACAGTTCACGAACATTAAAAAAATTGGGTTACTACTCCATCACAAACATTGTAATTTTCTCTGGAAAGAAGTGATGGCTCTGAAAAGAGCCTTTGGGTGGTGTTTGTAAGTCAAAAATTGTAAATGCTTAACATCTACTTCAAAATCGTTGTTGTAATTCCAAAAAAGGTCACAATGCATTTTGTGAAACACGGAGCATGAGTGGGGGGTGGGTGGTAGGGATAGAGACACATGGGCATGAGTGGGGGGTGGGTGGGAGGGATAGAGACACACGGGCCATGAGCGGGGGGTTGATGGGAGGGGAGAGACACACGGGGCATGAGCGGGGGGTGGGTGGGAGGGCTAGGGGCATGAGCGGGGGGAGGGTGAGAGGGCTAGAGACACATGTGGCATGAGTACAGGGTGAGGGGAGAGACACACGGGGCATGAGCAGGGGGTGGAGGGGAGGGGGAGAGACACACACAGGGCATGAGCAGGGTGTAGGTGGGAGGGCTAGAGACACACGGGGCATGAGCGTGGGGTGGGTGGGAGGGCTAGAGACACACGTGGCATGAGCGGTGGGTGGGTGGGAGGGCTAGAGACACACAGGGCATGAGCGGGGGTGGGAGGGCTAGAGGCACATCATGGGGCATGAGCGGGGGGTGGGTGGGAGGGCTAGAGACACACGGGGCATGAGCGGGGGGTGGGTGGGAGGGCTAGAGACACACGGGACATGAGCGGGGGGGTGCTTGGGAGGGCTAGAGACACACGGGGCATGAGCGTGGGTGGGGGGAGGCTTGAGAGACACACGGGGCTTGCACAGGGGTGGGTGGGATGGATAGAGACACACGGGGCATGAGCGGGGGTGGGGGGGAGGGAGAGAGACACACGGGGCATGAGCAGGGGGTGGGCGGGAGGGAGAGAGACACACGGGGCATGAGCGGGGGTGAGGGGAGGGAGAGACACACGGGGCATGAGCGGGGGGTGGGCAGGAGGGATAGAGACACACGGGGCATGAGCGGGGGGTGGGGGGACAAACAAAAACACGGACATGCCGCATGTACATGAGTTTGTGCGGCAGATCCCGCTCCTCGGCCCTCCGCTGGCCACCGACACGGGGCATGAGCGGGGGTGGGGAGGAGGGAGAGAGACATACGGGGCATGAGCGGGGGTGGGGGTGAGGGAGAGAGACACACGATGAGCCGGGGTGGGGGAAGGGACAGAGACACGCGGGGCATGAGCGGGGGTATGGGGGAGGGAGAGAGACACACAGGGCATGAGCGAAGGGTGGGAGGGCTAGAGACACACGGTGCATGAGTGGGGGGTGGATTGGACGGCTAGAGACACACAAGGCATGAGCAGGGGGTGGGTGGGAGGGCTAGAGACACACGGGGCATGAGCGGGGAGTGGGTGGGAGGGCTAGAGACACACGGGGCATGAGCGGGGGGTGGGTGGGAGGGCTAGAGACACACGAGGCATGAACGGGGTGTGGGTGGGAGGGCAAGAGACACACAGGGCATTAGCGGGGGGTGGGTGGGAGGGCTAGAGACACACGGGGCATGAGCGGGGGGTGGGTGCGAGGTCTAGAGACACACAGGGCATGAGCGGGGGTGGGGGGAGGGAGAGAGACACACGGGGCATGAGCGGGCGTGGGGGGAGGGAGAGAGACACACGGGGCATGAGCAGGGGTGGGGGGAGGGAGAGAGACACACGGGGCATGAGCGGGGGGTGGGCGGGAGGGAGAGAGACACACGGGGCATGAGCGGGGGTGGGGGCGAGGGAGAGACACACACGGGGCATGATCGGGGGTGGGGGGGACAAACAAAAACACGGACATGCCGCACAGACATGAGTTTGTGTGGCAGATCCCGCTCCTCGGCCCTCCGCTGACCACCGACACGGGGCATGAGCGGGGGTGGGGGGGAGGGAGAGAGACACACAGGGCATGAGCGGGGGTGGGAGGGAGGGAGAGCAACACACGGGGCATGAGCGGGGTGGGGGGGAGGGAGAGAGACACACGGGGCATGAGCGGGGGTGGGGGGAGAGGGAGAGAGACACACGGGTCATGAGCGGGGGGTGGGCGGGAGGTTTTTAGAGACACACGAGGCATGAGCGGGGGGTGGGGGGGACAAACAAACACACGGACATGCCGCACGGACATGAGTTCGTTTGGCAGATCCTGCTCCTCGGCCCTCCGCTGGCCACGTGTGCGATGGCGTGAGTGGGGGGGCTGGAGGAACAGGGGACACACGGAGAATGAGTGCGTGTGGGGGGGACAGGAAGGACACACGGGGCATGAGCGGGGGTGGGTGGGACAGAAAGGACACACGGGGCATGAGCAGGGGGTGGGGCAGGCACGGGCATGAGCGGGGGTGGAAGGAACAAGAGACAGACACACTCCTGCTGACCTGACAAAGCCTCTCATGCGGCAAAGAAAGATGGCGGGCGTCTCTGAAGCCAACGCACTGCACGCTTTCACTGCATCCAATGAGAGAGCACGTCAGATGTCCGCGGACATCACGCAAGCTGCTGGCCCTATCACCGTCCTGTCCGCGGAGCGAACAGGGAAGTCCGTCCGCAGACCGAACACAGATATCACTAATTTTTTTTTACCTACTTTTTGGTCATTTTTTAAAAAACTACTGAACGGATTTTCACCAAATTTGCAAAAGAACGCTTTCGGGACCAAGCCGCTGCTCCTGGTCCAAATTTGGTGAAAATCCGTCCAGCGGTTTGGGCTGTAGACGCGAGCAAAAAATGTTTCCCATTCAGTCTATGGGAAAAAAAAAGTTTTAGGACCCCCCTATAGCTTTGCCCCCCCCGGACGAATCCTCACCAAACTTTGCAAAAAAATTCAGAGTGACCCGAATACTTTTTCTGCAAAGTTTGGTGAGGATTCGTCCTGGGAGAGTGAAGTTATAAGCCACCCAAAAAGTGCTCTTCCTATGGAAACAGCAACTTTACCATAACTACATGGCCACTACCGTGGCCATGTAATATATATATATATATATATATTCAGTGAAAAAAACTTTGTTAAAGGGACGTTATGGTTAAGTTGCGCTACTAAAAACCTATGAAATTCAGTGAAAAAACTTTGTTAAAGGGACGTTATGGTTCCAAGTAAAACCGAAAAACCCTTGAAATTCGCCAGTTATGGTAAGATAAGCAACCATAACTCACGCCACCACCGTGCACTGCTAAGACTAACACCCAGGACATCAAAGATGACATCACAAATGTCATTGATGACATCACTGATGACATCACATGTCTGGCTCACTATTTTTTCTTTTGCTGACCTATCTAGGCCACATGGTTTTCTTCAGTAACAGTCAGAAACTAAGAATTTTATTTTATTTGTAGACGTATCCTTCTAGTAGGTTCTTACAGTAATTCCCTTAGAGTACAGTCACATCATATGAAACATATACATATGGGAAAACAAAAGCTTGAAAGACAGCAATCCTTTTTGTGCATAAAGATAATCAATAGACTTATGAGCACTTTCTGATAATTCTGTTGTTTTTTTATGGCTGTACTTTCCCTGTATATGGTCATATTTGTATACATTGTACTCACACTACTTTCCTTAGGGTCCAATCACATCAAGTGATACATATACATAGGGTAAATAGCAGCTTTGAAACAGAGCAATCATTTATTTGCATGAAACTAATCAGTTAAGTTATGAATTGTTTCTGCTACTACTTGTGCTTTTTTGCTAACTTCACTTTCCCTGCATATACCCATATTGGTATGTGTTCTTGTGTCTTTGTGTTTTGTCTATAGTAATGCAATTATGTAATACATGGGTTTTATTAGCTACTTATTACATATTTCACAGTACACAAAAATCTATTAAGAAAACAATTATCATTTCATTATGCAACATATTAGCATTACGAATATCATACCTTCATCTTGTACGCTGCACACGATGTTATGTTTCTGTATGAGTAGCTTAGTATACTAGATAGAACCCCATAATAGGATGCTATTTATATCAATGCATCGTTCAATGCACTTATTAGGGTATATTTCTTGCAATGGTTCTTGACACTTTTTTCGTAACATAATAAGAATCCCTTCTACACATACTTCATGAGAAGTACATACACATGTGATGTCATCAGTGATGTCAACAATGACATTTGTGATGTCATCTTTGATGTCCTGGGTGTTAGTCTTAGCAGTGCACGGTGGTGGCGTGAGTTATGGTTGCTTAGCTTACCATAACTGGCGAATTTCAAGGGTTTTTCGGTTTTACTTGGAACCATAACGTCCCTTTAACAAAGTTTTTTCACTGAATTTCATAGGTTTTTAGTGGCGCAACTTAACCATAACGTCCCTTTAACAAAGTTTTTTTCACTGAATTTCATATGTTTTTAGTAGCGCAACTTAACCATAACGTCCCTTTAACAAAGTTTTTTGACTGAATTTCATAGTTTTTTAATAGCACAACTTAACAATAATGACTTTGACTTTATATACATGTCATATGGAACTGACTAGATCTCTTCTTATGAACTTGATGTCCGCGAACTTATTTAATGTTCGCGGACATGTTCGGAGAACAGTACCACCACCTATGAACTCTGGGGAGGTATGATGTGTAATAGTTATATCATAACATAGGAACATTTAACAAATTCACAAAGCAGCACACATACAAAGTATATGTAGTAATACTTAAAAAATGTTACCCATATATGTAACACACTAACCATGCATGTAAATACAATATGTTTTAAAATGGAATATACCAAAAGAAGATAAAGTGGCTTCCACCATAATTACCTCACAGACGCTCCACAACCAACAGCAAGACCAGACGTATACACTACTGATTACATATCTCACCAGACATAGTAAGTGCACTTCTTTTTACTCATATATTTATAAACTTTCTATATTAGGAAAACATTAAACATATTACTTCTTTGTTTTCTCACAGAAATGTGTAGTACTCTGGACTGGCTAGAGGACCATTTCCCATTAGACGAAATGTTAGAAGATAGTCCACCTAATGGTACACACTTAACTGTATAAACCAATTGATAAATATTATTTTGTATACATTCAACATATACATTTTTTTTTACAGACCCTACAAAAATTGCAACTTCCAAAGAAAAAGTGGTGGATAACACTCTTGAACACATTACCCACAAAATGGACCAACTTATGGCAAATTTTATGGATTTAAAGAACTTTGTGGAAGATCACCTAAAACCACCAACAACATACCATTGTCCCACCTGTACTTGTCCCCCCTCACCATATCCCATCCATTTATCCCCAAACTCTCTCCATGGACCACAACGTTTTGATGAGATTTCCATCCCTTCTTCACCTGATCCCACTAATATTGAAAACCCTAATTCTCCTGTTTTTGTTTCTGTTTCTGCCTCACCTTCTCAGTCATAAATTGTTTATATATGTTAAATAAAGTTACTTTTTTATATTGTGTTGTAATTACTTTTAGTTCCTTGTAATAAAACCAATTTAGGTGTCCACGGACACCGCGGTTGTTCGGAAATGTTCGTAAAGAATCGAAAATGTAACTGTCCTGAGGACACTACATCTGTCCGTAATGTTCTCATGCAAGTTCAAAATGTTCTAAGAACACTCGTAGTGTCCTGAAATGTTCGTAAAGTAACAAAAATTAAAGTGTTCTAAAGAACACTATATCTGTCCGTAATGTTCGCTATCAACTTAAAACTGTCCTAAGAACACAATTGGTGTCCTGAAATGTTCGTAAATAAACAAAATGATGTGTCCTGAACAACAGTACAACTGTTCGTAATGTTCGCTACCCAATTGAAAGTGTTCTAAGAACACAATTGGTGTCCTGAAATGTTTGTGCATAAACTAAATTACACGTGTCCTGAAGAACACTATATCTGTCCTTACTCTTCGCTACCAAGTTTAAACTGTTCTAAGAACACACGCGGTGTCCTGAAATATTTGTTTCACGTGTGACGCACTTTTAATTACTTCAGAACCCGAACAGTGTCCGTAGGACATCAATGCGCATGCGCTAACCAATCTCTGTGCACTTGGTGTCCTGCGGACAGGCGCTTCCTTCGCAGACTAGTTCGCAAACAGATCATATGACCGCGCCCACGCTCATCGTGTGTCCTGAAATGCCGACACCGTTCGTGTCCCCGAACAATTTAAAAGTACATTTTCAGTTAATCCATAATATTTTTCAATAAAATCTCACCATGCCACAAGTCCCACATAGCAATCTTGAGTTTCTATATACCTTTTAAAACTTTCAGATCCTTTTTTTGTGTTCGATCTGTCCGCGCACAGTGCGCATGTCCGCGGACCGTGCACAAGCACCCCTATAAAAGACCACGCCCAAGAGCTTATTCCCATTGTGTTTCTGGCTATTCTTCAGAACACAGTGATTTTTGCTGCCAGCTGCAGCCTACTCAATCATCGACATGGCATCCTTGGCTGCTGAACTGCCACTTGGTGCTACACCTGCTTCAGCACCACCACCACCCCCTCCACCACCACCACCTCCCGCACTAGGCGTGAGTCTTGGGTGTGGCGGTTATTTACCATTCATGGGAATGGTCCTAAGGCTCGTGCGAACCATGTTACCTGCAATGAGTGCAAAATGATACTCAGTCGCGGGAAGCACGTTAACTAAAGCTTTGGGACCACTACTATGAAGCGACACCTGAGGTCATTTCACTCTGGGGCTATTCGCAGGGTTGTACCTTGCGAAGAACGTAGCAGGTTGATTTCCTCTACTTCATCCTCTGTTTCTGATCCTGTCACCACAAGGACCACCTCTGTGGGACAGCATCTTTCTCAAGCTGCCTCACAGGTCATACAGAATGCTGATGACCCTTACCTTTCGAGGGTCACAGTTGTATGTATGTACTGTGACACAGTACTCTGCAGGGGGGAGCGACTTCGGAGTGCTTTTGAGACTATCGTCTCAGAGCACGAGAAGACCTGCTCACTACCCAAATAAAACCCACTCTACATCTTCCTCTCTCAGCTCGCCCTTTCTTATCCCTGTGGTTGGTGTCCCCCCTTTACCCTCCTCTCCTAGTGTGTCGTGTCTGAAAAACCAAAAAAAATACAAAATTACAAAAATAAAAAAAAATAAGGCTCTTTTCAGAACCGCCTTTCCCAGTTAAAAAATAGAAGTGAAAATAAATGAAGCAGGACTCTTTGTATTTTTTAGAAGTCCGCGGACAGTTCACGAACATTAAAAAAATTGGGTTACTACTCCATCACAAACATTGTAATTTTCTCTGGAAAGAAGTGATGGCTCTGAAAAGAGCCTTTGGGTGGTGTTTGTAAGTCAAAAATTGTAAATGCTTAACATCTACTTCAAAATCGTTGTTGTAATTCCAAAAAAGGTCACAATGCATTTTGTACATTTCTCAGAAAAATCTGATTGCCAGCATAAGTAAGATGGACTCCATCTCTGCGAAAAATGTATGTACTACAAAACATAATATTTTCATTGTGAAAAGAAGACATGCCAAAATCTCTTAGAAATCCCCAAACAGCCTTATTAACATTGTGCCTTGCTTTTTCCATTTGTGGACCAAATGAAGAAGAACAAAGCCACATTTGTCTCTGCGCAATCCGTGAAAATATCACTTGAGAATTAGGAAACATGTCCCTAACCTTCCTCAGTCCTTCTTTCATAGCAAATTGCAAAAAAATTCCAGTCACATGCCCTAAACTGTTCCCTCCACAATGAATTACAATTATGTCTGGATGTTGCTCTGTCTCCAAAGTAGCACAGAGAGGTAGCAAGTCCAACCACTTCATTCCACGTACTCCATGCCAGTGTACTTCCACATGTGGGAATCCAAGATCTACAGCTACTCCACAGCTTTCTGCATGCACCTTCAACCAATGTATCCACGAATCTCCTAAAATCCAAACAATCTGTTTTCTGAAACACACAGCCATAGCTATCTTTTGTTCTCTCAGCAAAAAGAGTATCTCAGAAAATCTCTCCTGGCACAACACTCCCACAAACTTTCCTGACCAATCCCTTTGAGTGCTTATTCTCATTTGCATGACTTCTGAACCCAAAAATCCCCGGATGTAACTCCCGATGTCCGGGAACTACTGCCATGTCCGCGGACATATCGTAACATGAACAGCCGTTCTACCATTTCCACTACACTCTCTCTGCCATTCCCTCATTGGATGTACCTCAAAAATCACATGACCATGCACCAATCACATTCAAGACCTCAACATCTAACTGCATCATCATAGATCAGCACTGCAAATGTACTCTGAATCTCTCTGAGTACAAGTGTCATATCATTGGCAAGCAGAATCTACCACAAATACTGTACAAGTCTTCAAGATTTCTACTTGCAGCTCCATGCATATCCATATGCATGAACACAAACTTCAGGTGTGCATATTTTCTGTATAGTAGATGACATAGCTCTCAACCATTTTTGTTTTACAGGCATGTGAAATCACCCGATTTTGTTTTTGGCGGGTGAGACGCCCATTGGAATGAATGGGCGTGCAGGAGGCTTGGCGGGTGAGTCTGCCCTTTACAAGGCGTGTGACACCTGCCAAAAGCGTGTGAGTTGAGAGCTATGGTAGATGAACACATTTTCAAACAGACTTTTACCTTGTAAAATCTGTAAAATGAATTTACTGTACTTTTTTCAATTTCCTAAAATCAACTATCACTTATACACCTTTATACTTTTTACTTTCTTTATACACACACACTCAAATCATGTTAAACTAACATTTTTTAAATGAAATATATAGACTACATATATTCAAACAAAATTGCATGCAAACACAATCTATGTTTAAACCTTTATAAAAATACTTATACAATTTCATATTTTTTGTTTTTATTTATTTATTTACTTAATTACTTTAAATTAGACATGACATTGAGGCGCTATCACCTAGAACAGTTTACTTACAGAAATAGTGGTATTCACTAATATATTATAAATTTCACAAGACATAGTAAAGATATTTTATTTTTGCTACAGTTAGTCATTCAATACAATTTGTTCATTAAGAACATATCATATTTACTGAACTGATGCAATGTATTTTATGTAAATAAATTAGTTTAATGGTTTTATAGAAGGCATTGAGGATTTCAATTAAAAAAATCAATATCTAAATTAAAAACAGTGCTATATACAAACAAAGTTACTAATTTGAAGCTTTTACAGTTGCAGTGAAGACCAGTTTCCTGAAAAGAAGCAGCCGAATTCGAAGAAGAAAGAAAAACTAAGAAGTTACCTGTTCATTTTTTTAAAAAAGTAAGTAAAATATCACCATAATATTTATAGTATTAATCAAATATACTATAACATTAATACCAGCTATTTTGGTTTCTTAAAATAGAGATTTTGTACCATTTTGTCCAAAAATGTCCATGTCGTAAACAGCGATTTACAACCAGAATTTTTGGACACACAAATTAGCCAACTGAACCACTACAATTTTCATGTTATACAACAAACAACTGTTTTAATTGTATACATTAGATTTACTATTTGTACATTTCCACACCACTAGCTTACTTTTTTTTGTCATCTGAACCCCAGTTTAGTGACACATAAATTCAAGAATACCTATCCCTACTAGTTTTAGTTCCCAATGCACAATCACACACCATTACATACATCTTTATCATCTTACACAAACACTCATGCACACAGCACACATACATTCCAGAACACCTCAACCCATATCTTCTTTATTTTTTTCAACAGACCCTAAAGATTGCCTACCAAAAGACAACTCCGTAGAAAGCAACGCAAAATTAGAGCAAATGAAAATAAAGGTGTCCAACATAAGCATCCATCTCTAGCAGAATTTGTAAAAAAAGTTGAAACAAAACAGCTAATACAATCATTTAGTGAAACACAAGAAGTTTCAAGTGCAACAACTTCGCTTCCTCTATCAAAATGTAAAACAAACCAAAAAACAATTAACAGAAAATCAGCTATCAGTACAGATAAAACTACTTCTTCAAATTTTAATATAGTGCAAAGTAAGCATACCAAGAAAAGTATTTTAGCCAAAATATACCGTCACAAAGTCCTTCAAAATCTTATAAAAACAGGAGAGAAATCAGGTTCAAAGCTTAAAACCTATCGTAGGAAATTAATCTTAGAAGCATTGATGGACAGTGCAATTCTTCTCAAAAGAAATTTATTTATTTTACTGTTAAACAAAATGAAACCACTAACAAAACTAATAACTAAATTACAAAAAAGACTTCTCAATAAGCGAAATGTCAACAGAAAGAACTTCTTAAATATCTGCGGAGGTGAATGGAATCACACTACGAGCACAGAACCATATTTTAATGAAGAAGCGTACAAACAAAAGCAAACGAATACAATTGCCATAAATAGCAGTGGTCGAGGTTATGAAATAGTGAATAGTACCATAATGGAACAAGAAGTACTCCTTACAAAAATATGCCCTGAAATCTTAGAATTACCTCTCCATTCAACTGAATCAGAACGTCTAGTGTACAAATGGCCATGCACGTCAATGTGTAACATTCCCAAACAATGTTTCAAATCTTTACACCAATTCCTGAATAAATATTTAAAAAGCAAAGACAAAATCAAAATTAAATTACTGCACAATATAGATACCTGTCCAGTGCGCAAGTACACAGGACTACAAGGACATTCATTGGCCTGCATTACAGGACCTACTTGTAAAACCACTTTCCATGATATCAAAAGGATATCAACACATCATTCAACTATAAGAAATCTAGTCTATAAACTGTACTATGCTAAAAGTCCTGCTTTAGCACTAGCAAAGTTAAATAACATCCTTCTACATGGTACAGCAAAAGACCTACTTGAAGAAATTCACTATATCCAGAAAAATATTTTGGAAGTGAAAGCCATTTACAAAATAAAATAGCTTTAAACCAATTAAGCAACAATTCTACACTTGGCAACCTTTTGCTAAAAACATACAAAAAAGAAATACTAAAATTTAAAAGTACATCAGCTGAAGTACCAAACCATGTATGTGTATGTTGCCGTAGAATTTTTTATAAAAGTAACAAAAAAACTGTGGACCTATCATACAAAATAGAAGACAATGAAGATTCTAAATGGTTTGAATTAGCTCTCTACCTTCTAGCAGAAAACAAATATGAAATAACTGAGCCCTTAATACTTTGCAGTTATTGCACTACAAAACTTGACAACAACCAAACTCCTTCACATTCTATCACAAATAATTTGGAATTATACCCAGTACCAAAACCTCTACAACAACTTAATTTATATGAGAGCATCATAATTCAAACAGTTCACCCATTTCAAGCATTAATACGCCTTCAACCAAAAACAGCAAAATTACCTCCCTCTGAATTGGTAAAAGGCATTCGTGGAAAATAGTTTATTTACCATTAAATCTAAAAGAAAATGTGCATACTCTAGGAGTGCAACATCCAATGCAGCAATCTTTAATTATATTAGTAAATGGAGTACCTACAAAAGACAAAAAAATATGGCAACAGCTGGTAGATTTATATAAAGTTAGACAAGCCTTCCAATATCTTAAAGAGAATAATGAATATTACAAAGAAATTAATATTGAAGAAAACTTGAAAGATACAACTGAAATAATTCAAGAAACACAAGAAGCTGGTCAATTTGAGCTACTAGATCCTGCTACAATATCAAATACTTTAGACCATTATACAATTCATCCTTTGCACTGTAATGACACCGTACAAGATGTACTAGAAACTTACCAAATGCATCAAAGAAAAGGATCACCAATCAGTATATGGGAAAAAAGTATAGAAGCACGTGCTTTTCCTCTACTCTTTCCTACTGGCAGAGGAGGAAGGTATGATGATAGACCTGTTCAAATATCAGCTTCAGAATACCGCTCATTACGGATGTATTGTGAAGATCCCAGATTTAGACAAAATGTGGAATACATATTCTACCTACTCTTTGAAAGTGAACTAGCAACTTTATGTTACGGAGTTGCACACATATTAAAATCAGGATCACACTTTCAAAATATGACAGCTACACAATTATTAGAGAAAGTGCAACAAAAGGATGAGGTTTTACAATCAAATATTACAAATCTATTAGCAAATATGCGTGGTACTAAAGAGTACTGGTTTCGAGTCATGGAGATGTACGTTGTATGATCAGAAACCTTGGCCCACCCACTTGGTTTGTTACATTAAGTTGTGCAGAATATGCATGGGAAGATTTACATGATTTCCTACGCATATCAAACAAAAACAAAACAAGCATAGATATTCTAAAACCTGGAGAACTTTGTTCTTTGGATCCTGTTAATGTTTCAAGATATTTTCACCATCGCTTCATTGCTATGCTACATTTTATTTGTAATAAAACTGTTCCTCCCCTTGGAGAAGTGCAACACTTCTTTTGGAGAAAAGAATACCAAGCCAGAGGAGCACCACATATCCACATGCTTTTATAGATTAAAGATGCTCCTACATTTGGTCAAGACAGTGATGCCACTGTTTTACAGTTTATTGAAAAATATGTCACTTGTGAAATTCCATCAGAAGCCACAAATAGTGATCTTCGTGCACAAATTTTACAATTTCAAAGACACAAATCTGGAAAATATTGTCGACGCAAATACAAAAACAAAGGCAAATACTACACCAAATGCCGATTTGGTTTCCCTAGACCAGTTACAAATACAGGTCAAGTAAAGAACCTCATGTCTTCAGTTAGACATACTGTTAAAGGAAAGTCACCTAAAAATACATATTACATAAAAAGAAAAGAAGAAGAAAAATATATCAATGATTATAATGCAATCATTGCCCACTTATGGAATGCAAACATAGATGTGCAGTACATTGCAGACAATTCTACTGCAGTTGCACGATATGTCACAGCATACTTAACTAAAGCAGAAAAGACAGAGCTCCAAGACCTCTGGAATGACCTGTCATCAGATAAAACAGTATCTCAGAAATTATACAGCTTGGGCATAAAATAGCTCACCCATAGAGAATGTGGATCTTATGAAGCAGCTGATCGTTTAACTGGTACTTCATTGTATGGTAAATCTGAAATTATAGTATTGCTAAGTCTTGGTCCAGCTAAATCTAGAAAAAGAGTTCTAAAATCATATGAAGATATAGAAACAATAGCCAAACATGATCCCAACAGCCAAGACATTTTAAAAAACAATTTATTGGACCCATACTACCCAAACAGAAGTAATACTTTGGAAAACATGTGTCTATACCAAATAGCCCAAAACTACACATACAAAAATAATATGAAACCCGATGAAAAAAAAGGTAAATATAGAGTGACAGACTGTGAAGGCAGCTTAGTTAAACTCACTAAACCAAATTTAATTAATCATATCAAATTGTCATTGAAGACTCCTCAACATAAAGAAGTATATTACATGTCCCTGCTACAACTCTTCAAACCATGGCGAAAAGAAGAACAATTACTAGATAACTATGACTCATATGAGGATGCTTTCAAAGCAAATGAAAGCACTATAACTGATGTAAACTTTACACAGTACAAAACAATGTTGCACAACATAAAGAAGAACTCCAAGCCCAACTAGATAAGGATACTCCTGACAGTAGTCAACCTTCTGTAACAGGAAGCCAAGAACCACTGGGAGAACCACTAATAACAAATGAGGCAGAATTAGCTATGATAGAAGTAGAAAACACCATGTGTCAGTATGAAGATAAGGAAGACTTAACTATACTACAATCAAAACTAAACAATGAGCAAAGTAGCATTTTTCGAGAAGTAACAAAACAAATTGCACATGGTGTAAAACATGAAAATAAAGAATGTTCCTGCCATAATTATCAACCTATACTACTGTACGTCAGTGGTGAAGCTGGTTCTGGCAAAACATTTCTAATCAAAATCATTAGTAAGTTCCTTCAACAATTGACAAACAACAAACTGTCAGCTGTTGTCACTGCCCCCACAGGTTTAGCTGCCTACAACATAGGTGGTGTTACATTACACCAATTACTACTATTACCAGTAGAACACCAGAACAAATTAGACTATTACAAACTTTCTGCAGAAGCTGCAATGGAATTATGCAGAGTATTGAAACAAATGAAAATGCTACTAATAGATGAAGTGAGCATGGTCTCCAACCTGATGTTAGCTTTGATTCACCTCAGATTACAAGAAGTACTCAAAACAGACTATGAAGAGCTCTTTGCAGGAAAACACATTATTGTTTTTGGAGATCTGCTTCAATTAACACCAGTAAAAGGTGAACCTATTTTTAAAACATTAGGGCACAAACTCTGCCATAAAACTGTTGGCAGCATTGGAAATGTCAACCTTTGGCAACATTTCCAATACAGAGAATTAACAGAAAACATGCGCCAATCTGCAGATCTAACTTATGCCAACATTTTAAACAGTTTGAGAGTTGGTATACTTTCTAAAGAAGCAGAAGCAACATTGAAAACCCGGCACATTAATGCACTTTATGGCAATAATGCATGTGCTACAGATGTTATGGAACAATTAGCCCACAAAAATGTCAATTGTATGGCCTTAATGCCAACTCTTGCAAGCTGTTTCAAATTCAATGAAATCATGCTAAATAAAGAAATGCAACCAATAGCGGAAATTAGCGCCACAGACAAACTAGATGTACATGGTATGACACTACCCATGTGTGACCAAGCCACAACACGACTAAATAATTTAGAAAAATCAATCTCAAACACAGCAGGCTTAGAAAAGATGTTAAAATTATCCTTAAATTGCAGAGTAATGCTTAAACGTAACCTTGACGTGGACCAAGGACTAGTTAATGGAGCACTGGGTACAGTTGTTGGCTTTCAAACATACCCACGTGACAACAAAAATCAGTTTATCAATATACTCTTTGACAAACTTTCAGAAGTAAAACAGATAGGACACTCAACAGCTAGATTCCTTCTCTTCAAAGATATGTATGTACGCAAAGAACAATTTTCTCTAACTCTTGCATACGCAGTCACAATTCATAAATCACAAGGTCTTACCCTAGACAAAGCAATTATAGATATTGGTAACACAGTCTTTAAAGAAGGCATGAGCTACGTAGCACTATCACGCTTACGTACACTTGACGGTCTATTTCTAATCAACTTTGATGCAAGTAAAGTAAACGCTGATATTCCTTGCATTTTAGAATATAATAGACTTCGCTCACTATACACTCCCCATCTAAACACATATTCTGTTCCACAAAAACTAAAACGTTGTAAAAGAAAACTAAATCAAACAGAAATGCAACAGGATATCACTGTAAATCCTCCAAAGAGAGTAAAATAAACTAATACTTCATCAAGTACCACAAACAAAAAAGAATCAATTAGAGAAATTAAACCAGGTACTTCTTTAAAGAAGGAAGACAAACTCCAAAAAAAGCAGTTAGATACAGAACTACCTGGACCATTTAAATTCTCAAATATAGTTGGTGTAAGTTGTTATGCAAATGTAGCAATGAATATTCTATTTCAATTACCACCAATTGTTGACAACATTTACTCACACAGTACAGACCCATTGTGTTTGCAAATGTTAGTACTTCACAGAAATGCAGCAAACAATCCTGACAACACATATAGTGTTTTTGGAATAAGACGACAATTGGACTACTGTGCTGGAATGCTGAAATTCACTATAAACTCACAGGAAGATCCACAAGAATTTCTAATGTACTTACTACAAGTACTGGAAAACAAAAACATACCTATAAATGAAATCTTTCAGATTTCATACATGTGGAAACATACATGCACTCTCTGCAACAATGTGACACAAGAAGAAATCCCCAATGAACGCTTCATATATATATCAATACCAAATTGTGAATCCATTCCATTTCAGCAACTTGTACAAAATGCAAACCATGGTAGATTATGCTCTACCTGCAATTCAGATAATCGCTCCACGTTAGTAATACAAACACATAGTAAATACGTAATACTAATGCTTCTACGTTACAATGCAGATGGTACCAAAAACAACTGCAAGCTGACTGGATTCACACATGGTCAAATATCACTTGGTAAGAAAACCTTCACAACAATAGGTATAATCTACCACGCAGGAGCCACAACCAATTCAGGGCACTACACTGCATACATAAAAAAGAAATGTGGATGGTTTGAATGTAATGATAGTACCATTACTCTAAAGCAGAGATTACCAGCAAATCTTACAAACGCTTATTTGATGTTCTTAAAACCAAAATTTGATAAATAAACTGTATTTAAACCTTTAAGTAAATTTGTGTTACAAAAATATAAACTGTTAGAATACTCCAAAAGCTATCTAACTGCTCAAAGATTCTACAACAACTAATCAGATAAATGAATACCACTAAATTAGACCAAAAAATACACAGTTAGAATACGCCAATTGGTATCTAACTGTCCCAAAATTATAATTTTGTGTTAAAATAATATAAACAGTTAGAATACTCAAAAGCTATCTAACAGCTCAAAGATTCTACAACAACTAATCAGATAAATGAATACCACTAAATTAGGCCAAAGAATACACAGTTAGAATACGCCAATTGGTATCTAACTGTCCCAAAATTTAACAATATCCAAATAGGTAAATCAAAACCACTAAAATATGTTAAAAAATAGACAGTTAGAATATGTCAATTGGTATCTAACTGCTCCAAAATTTTATAATATCAAAACAAATGAAGAATCTGTTACTGCTCCAAAAAAAATACAACAAAGCAAAGTATAAAGCATTAGCCAGAAACAACAAGTGAACACTGAAAGCAAACAAACAAATAAACTGTAGCATAACAGAAAAAGGTTTTTTTTTAATCCAACATGGATTTTTCTTTCTCCCACAGACCCAATGATTTTAGCAACAAATACAGAAACTGAGCAAATTGCACAGTACTCTGATTTGTACTCTACTAAATATGAGGGTCGAAAAAAAATAAAAGTATATTGCTTATACAATGTAACAAGTCATTACAAAATACTAATACTAACATGCTATTTTCTTTTATCACAGAAATGAAGAAGAAAAACATGGACTCCCATTACTAGACCAAACAGTAAGTATACAATAATAAGGACAACCATAGCAGCATATCACATCCATAGTATCTAATACCTTTGTTCCGTATACATTTGTTTTTCACCCAAAGTTATAGGCAAATATGAATGTGATATGCTGCGGTGGTTGTTGCCAGGGCATACAATCTTGGGTGCATGGCCAAATGGCCATGCACCCAAGACTCTATGCCCTGGCAACAACCACCGCAGCATATCACATCCATAGAGTCAAACATTTCAACTATGATCTATGGGAAACTTTTAATGTCCGAGAACAATGTGTGTGTTCTTAGAACACTTTGAACTTGCCAGCGAACAATACGGACACCGTTTTCAGGACACCCCCTACGAACATTTCAGAACAACGCGATAGTTCTTACAACACTTTCAACTTAACAACAAACAATACGGACAGCGTCCTAAGGACACCCCATACGAACATTCCAGGACACCGGGAGTGTTCTTAGAAGCGTCTTCAGAACACCACCATCTTGTTTATTTGCAAACATTTCAGGACACCGCGAGTGTTCCTAGGACACATTCAACTTGACAAAGAACAATACGGACAGCGTCCTCAGGACACCCCCTACGAACAGTCCCCGGACACCGGGAGTGTTCTTAGAAGCGTCTTCAGAACACCACCATCTTGTTTATTTGCGAACATTTCAGGACACTGCGAGTGTTCTTAGGACACATTCAGCTTGACAAAGAACAATACGGACAGCGTCCTCAGGACACCCCCTACGAACACTCCCCGGACACCGCGAGTGTTCTTAGAAGCGTCTTCAGAACACCCCCATTTTGTTTATTTACGAACATTTCAGGACACCGCGAGTGTTCTTAGGACACATTCAACTTGACAGAGAACAATACGAACAGTGTCCTCAGGACACCCCCTACGAACACTCCCCGGACACTGCGAGTGTTCTTAGAAGCCTCTTCAGAACACCACCATCTTGTTTATTTGCGAACATTTCAGTACACCGCGATTGTTCTTAGGACACATTCAACTTGACAGAGAACAATACGGACAGCGTCCTCAGGACACCCCCTACGAACACTCCCCGGACACCGCAAGTGTTCTTAGAAGCGTCTTCAGAACACCCCCATTTTGTTTATTTGCGAAAATTTCAGGACACCGCAAGTGTTCTTAGAACACATTCAACTTGACAGAGTACAATACGGACAGCGTCCTCAGAACAACCCCTACAAACATTTCAGGACACCGGGAGTGTTCTCAAAAACCTCTTCAGAACACCCCCATTTTGTTTATTTGCGAACATTTCAGGACACCGCGCGTGTTCTTAGAACAAATTCAACTTGACAGAGAACAATATGGACAGCGTCCTCAGGACACCACCTACGAACACTCCCCGGACACCGCGAGTGTTCTTAGAACAGTTTCACTTTGCTTGCGAACAAAACGGACACATTTTGACTCCTTAGAACACCCCCTAGTCAGTTTATTTAGAACATTTCAGAACACCCGTGATGGCCGCAAACAAATCGAACACAAAAAGAACGTCTAACACATAAAAAACACAACTTTCATCCTATCTCATACACTACCACCCTCCCCAAACACTCCTACACACCAACACACTCTACAAAATACACATTTTGAACAAAGTTTCACCGCGCTGTCCGGGGACGTCCTAGATTCCAATATGGCGGGCGCTACCGAAAAATCTGGCGCGCTTCACGCTCCACGCTGTCCAATCAGCGAACACTTTGCATGTCCGCGAACATCACGCAAGACGATTGGCCAATCAGGACACTTTCCGCGGAGCGAACAGGGAAGTGTATCCGCAAACCAAACACAGATATCCCTAATTTTTTTTGACCTACTTTTTTTTGACCTACTTTTTGGTCATTTTAAAAAAAACTACTGGACGGATTTTCACCAAATTTGCAAAAGCACGCTTTCGGGACCAAGCCGCTGCTCCTGGTCCAAATATTGTGGAAATCCGTCCAGCGGTTTGGGCTGTATGCGCGAGCAAATTTTTTTTCCCATTCACGCTATGGAGAGTGAGTATAATGTATACAAATATGAGCATATAGAGGGAAGGTAGAGTAATAAAAATAAAACTATGAGAAAGTGCTGATAACCATGCACAGAAAGAATTGCTCTCTTTCAAGCCTGTATCTTCCGCTATGTACATGTTTCATATGATGTGACAGGACCCTAAGTCTACAAATATAGTAACTTTTCAATTTTTACTTCCTGACTGTTACTGAAGAAAACTATGTGGCTTCGATATGTCAGTAAAGGATAAAAAGGGAGAGCCAGCCATGTGATGTCATCAGTTATGTCATCAATGACATTTGTGATGTCATCTTTGATGTCCTGGGTGTTAGTGTTAGCAGTGCACGGGAGTTATGGTTTCTTATGTTACCATAACTGGCGAATTTCAGGAGTTTTTCGGTTTTACTTTGAGCCATAACGTCCCTTTACCAAAGTTTTTTCACTGAATTTCATAGGTTTTTAATAGCACAACTTAACCATAACGTCTCTTTAACAAAGTTTTTGTAATATCACGCAAACAATATACAAACATGGCGTGCAAAAACCAACTTCTACAGATGGCTTTACACAGAATGTTGCAAAGTAAGAATTTATGCTCGTTCACAGTGAAGGTCAGCTGCTTCCACAACTTCTACAGATGGCTTTACACAGAATGTTGCAAAGTAAGAATTTATGCTCGTTCACAGTGAAGGTCAGCTGCTTCCATTTTTTTCTCGTGCCCCGGAGAGGCTCACAAAGCGGACTATAAGGTTGTATTGTGTTTTGACCTTGACAGACAGAGATTGTGATGAAAGACTTCTCTTGAAGGAGTGTTGCTAAAACGTAAGAGAAGATAAAGATGAAATTTCTGAAACAAAACCACTTTTACATATTATATCACTATACGAAAGATCGTTGGCACACGCAGAGTCGTATTTTGGGACTGCACCACTCGTAGACAATGGAAATTGCAATTGTACTGTAAGTAACCCTTTAGATTACTTTATACCAAATATAATTACAATAGCGTAGCATTAAAGACCGGTCAAGTTGAACTTGTTCGTTGAAAGTGGCATAATGTTTTCTACCGCGCACTATCACCGCCAAATTGATCCCCTGTCATTTAGAGGGCTCTGAAAAAGGCAGACGACACAGGGTGGGTTAATAGAAATAATTTAACCGGTCTATAGGCGGTCAAGCGCTCTACTCGCTGTGCCACTTCACTGTAGCCTGTCAAGTGGCACAGCGAGTACAGCGCTCGCTTTGACATCCGTGCACAGCTTGCTAACGCAAGTTTGAATCTCGGCAAGGCGAAACTCAGCCTTTCATCCTTCCGTGGTCGATAAATGAGCACCACACACTGTGGTTAATAATAACCACCGCTTACATACCTCACGGTTCTTAGCGCTATATGTATGGGAAAATATTATTATTTTATTATTAACATACTATGTTGCACTATCTTCGATAGCAAATAGTTTCACGCCCTAATAAATAAAATGATGATTTTTAATGAAGATCGGCTGGTGAGACTAATTTATGTTTTTTAAAACAGGTACGTGGCCCCATTTTGTCTATGTCACGATTTACAGACTCCAGCTGATGGGGTCTTCAACTGCCAGGTGCAAGTCCAAATATGCAACTTCATGACCCTCACCATTTTATGGGACAATCGCCAAGGACCAATATGCCCTTACGCAGTACTAGCGGCTACAAACAACATACCAACCAATAGGGTGGTCTAATGGCTCGTTGTTGGAGCAACCTTCCGATTATCAGAGCGACCATTTACTGCTTTTATCATAAACCAACAGCCTATCTACCGCAAAGGAACATCGCATGTCTCAACATGAACTTTTGCGGATCGACAACAAAGACAAATGCAAATTGCTGAATATTCTCTAAACATTTGATGTCAAATAAATGTACTTTACTACATTTACAATCTTGCTCTTTGCTTTTAAATCACAGTTTCATATTCCGAATTGTGGCGCGCTGTGTTGTGCCATAATGTGTGTTGTCTTCCGGGTTCTCTGTAAAGTCGCGTAGTACTGTAGACGACTGGGCGCGTTTCATTACGCACCCTGTAACGTCACGGAGAAAGGCGGGGAATATGAATGCTTTGATAATATCAGGCTTAGGGGTGGGAGATATGATTTAGTGTCGCAAAAGCAAGTCAGCCAGGTCAATAGCGCCAGTCATAGGATTACCACATAATGTCGGCGCACACCTGCCGGATTTATTGTTTCTTTAGTGGACAAAAAGTCGGTTGACACCCTTAGAAAATTGTACTATTAGCGAACAAAAGGAGTGGTCTTAAAACACTTTCACCCTGACAACGAACAATTCAAACAACGTTCTCAGAACACCCCCATTTTGTGTAATTGCAACCATTTCGGGACACTGCGAGTGTTCTTAGAACACATTCAACTAGACAGATTACAATACGGACAGCGTCCTGAGGACACCCCCAGTTTGTGTATTTACGAACAATTAAGTACACCGCGAGTGTTCATAGCTCATTTTTACCTTCCTTGCGAACAAAAATGACACATACTCCGTCCTCTAAACACCCCACCATTTAGTTTATTTACAAAATGTCAGAACAGCCGTGTTCTCCGCGGACAAATCGAACGCAACAAAAAGGTCTAGCACATAAAAAAACAAAACATTGAACCTATCTCATACTCCCCCACCCTCCCCAAACACTCTTACACACCAACACACGGCACTAAATACAATTTTTTATCCACGTTTCACTGCGCTGTACGCGGTCCACTGCGAATACAAGATGGCGGGCGCCACAGAAAATCTGACACGCTCCACGCCCCTCACCGTCCAATCAGCGAACACGTCGCATGTCCGTGGACATGACGCAAGCCCATGGGCCAATCGGGGTGCTGTCCGCAGAGCGAACAGGGAAGTCCGTCCGCGAAGCGAATGCAGATATCACTAATTTGTTTGCCTTACATTTTGGTCATTTTAAAAAAAACTACTGGACAGATTTACACCAACTTTACAAAAGCACGCTTTTGGGACCAGGCCGCCGCTCCTGCCTCAAGAGAGCGAAGTTATAAGCCGCCCAAAAAGTGCTCTTCCTATGGAAACAGCAACTTAACCATAACTACATGTCCACTACCGTGGCCATGTAATATATATATATATATATATATATATATATATATATATATATATATATATATATATATATATATATATATATATATATATTACATGGTAGTGGCCATGCAGATATGGTTAAGTTGCTCACCTCATAGGAAGAGCACTTCATGGGCGGCTTATAACTTTGCTCCCCCTGTACGATACCTCAACAAACTTTGCTAAAGAAGTATATGGCCCACTCTACACATTTCTGCAAAGATTGTTGAGGTTTGGTCAAGGGGGGGGCAGAGTTATGGGGGGACCCAACATTTCTATTTTCCCATAGACTGAAAAGAGAAAAACTTTGCTCACGCCTACAGCCCAAAACGCTGGACAGATTGTCATCGAATTTGTGGCAGGAGCAGCAGCATGGTCCTGAAAGTGTGCTTTTGTAAATTTGGTGGAAACCCGTCCAGTATTTCTTTTTTAAATGACCAAAAAGTAGGTCTATAAAATTATTGATATCTATGTCCGGACACATTTCCCTGTTTGCTCCGTGGAAAGGACACTGACTTGCTGATCAGCCTATGTCATGTCCGCAGACAGATAATGTGTTCGCTGATTGGTTAGGGTGAAGCGTAAAGTGCATCACATTCTCTCGATGCTTCCGCCATGTTGGATCTACAGACATCCCCGGACAGTACAGTGTGGAACTGAGCATGAATCCAATTGTTGGGAGTGTGTTGGTGTGTAGGAGTGGTTGGAGAGGGTGGAGGAGTGAGGGATGGGTCAAATGCTGTATTTTTTTATATGGGAGAAGGCTGTGATGTGATTGCGGTGTCCATGGTCACAGCGGTTGTCCGCGGACACACTAAACACTGGGCGTACTACTGGCTATTTTACTGTACTATGATGTTGGTTTTGGGTAGTTAGTAGAGCATTGGGTGAAGCGGGTAAATATTGAAGAGTTTGTGCATTGGTTGTATTTAAAGGGGCAGTCCAGCCCGAACTGCTAGGTCACATCCCTTCTGCACGAGACCACAAGCATCCCCAGGCATGTTTCAGCCTTTTTGGGCGTCATCAGTGAGGAGTAGCTTGGGTCTCTAGGCCCGGCAGACTCGGGACCCACGTCTGGGCATACCCGTCCCACTCGGGGTGACTTTTGGGGTAGGAACAAGCCTGATTTGCATATGGTTTTTCCCCTTCTGTAATGGCTTGGCAGGCTGAAAAACGATGGTCTGGAGGGTTGCCCAGAGCTTTGCCCGTGGTTATGATTAATTCAAAACCTTCCAGCCATCACCTTTCTGTTTTGCTAAAGTCACCCCGAGTGGGACGGGTATGCTCAGACGTGGGTCCCGAGTCTGCCGGGCCTAGAGACCCAAGCTACTCCTCACTGATGACGCCCAAAAAGGCTGAAACATGTCTGGGGATGCTTGTGGTCTCGTGCAGAAGGGATGTGACCTAGCAGTTCGGGCTGGACTGCCCCTTTTGGGGTAGGACCAAGCCTGATTTGCATATGGTTTTTCCCCTTCTGTAATGGCTTGGCAGGCTGAAAAACGATGGTCTGGAGGGTTGCCCAGAGCTTTGCCCGTGGTTATGATTAATTCAAAACCTTCCAGCCATCACCTTTCTGTTTTGCTAAAGTCACCCCGAGTGGGACGGGTATGCCCAGACGTGGGTCCCGAGTCTGCCGGGCCTAGAGACCCAAGCTACACCTCACTGATGACGCCCAAAAAGGCTGAAACATGTCTGGGGATGCTTGTGGTCTCGTGCAGAAGGGATGTGACCTAGCAGTTCGGGCTGGACTGCCCCTTTTGGGGTAGGAACAAGCCTGATTTGCATATGGTTTTTCCCCTTCTGTAATGGCTTGGCAGGCTGAAAAACGATGGTCTGGAGGGTTGCCCAGAGCTTTGCCCGTGGTTATGATTAATTCAAAACCTTCCAGCCATCACCTTTCTGTTTTGCTAAAGTCACCCCGAGTGGGACGGGTATGCCCAGACGTGGGTCCCGAGTCTGCCGGGCCTAGAGACCCAAGCTACTCCTCACTGATGACGCCCAAAAAGGCTGAAACATGTCTGGGGATGCTTGTGGTCTCGTGCAGAAGGGATGTGACCTAGCAGTTCGGGCTGGACTGCCCCTTTTGGGGTAGGAACAAGCCTGATTTGCATATGGTTTTTCCCCTTCTGTAATGGCTTGGCAGGCTGAAAAACGATGGTCTGGAGGGTTGCCCAGAGCTTTGCCCGTGGTTATGATTAATTCAAAACCTTCCAGCCATCACCTTTCTGTTTTGCTAAAGTCACCCCGAGTGGGACGGGTATGCCCAGACGTGGGTCCCGAGTCTGCCGGGCCTAGAGACCCAAGCTACTCCTCACTGATGACGCCCAAAAAGGCTGAAACATGTCTGGGGATGCTTGTGGTCTCGTGCAGAAGGGATGTGACCTAGCAGTTCGGGCTGGACTGCCCCTTTTGGGGTAGGACCAAGCCTGATTTGCATATGGTTTTTCCCCTTCTGTAATGGCTTGGCAGGCTGAAAAACGATGGTCTGGAGGGTTGCCCAGAGTTTTGCCCGTGGTTATGATTAATTCAAAACCTTCCAGCCATCACCTTTCTGTTTTGCTAAAGTCACCCCGAGTGGGACGGGTATGCCCAGACGTGGGTCCCGAGTCTGCCGAGCCTAGAGTCCCAAGCTACTCCTCACTGATGACGCCCAAAAAGGCTGAAACATGTCTGGGGATGCTTGTGGTCTCATGCAGAAGGGATGTGACCTAGCAGTTCGGGCTGGACTGCCCCTTTTGGGGTAGGACCAAGCCTGATTTGCATATGGTTTTTCCCCTTCTGTAATGGCTTGGCAGGCTGAAAAACGATGGTCTGGAGGGTTGCCCAGAGCTTTGCCCGTGGTTATGATTAATTCAAAACCTTCCAGCCATCACCTTTCTGTTTTGCTAAAGTCACCCCGAGTGGGACGGGTATGCCCAGACGTGGGTCCCGAGTCTGCCGGGCCTAGAGACCCAAGCTACTCCTCACTGATGACGCCCAAAAAGGCTGAAACATGTCTGGGGATGCTTGTGGTCTCGTGCAGAAGGGATGTGACCTAGCAGTTCGGGCTGGACTGCCCCTTTTGGGGTAGGACCAAGCCTGATTTGCATATGGTTTTTCCCCTTCTGTAATGTTCTGGAGGGTTGCCCAGAGCTTTGCCCGTGGTTATGATTAATTCAAAACCTTCCAGCCATCACCTTTCTGTTTTCCTAATAATATGATCGCCAACAAATTATTAGTATTGATATTAATACCATGCTGTTCATGATGACAGTTTCAAATAGGGCCTGATAATGACTAATGACTATTATTAAAAATTGTGCTCGTACATGTTACAACGCGCCATTGACATTGCTGTTTAGCTCGTGTATTTCAAGAATGCCGGTTTCCTAAAGATAACGGCAAAGGAAATAGCTGCGTTTGTGATCGTGAAACTAACGTTCATACGATCGCGCTTGTGCGGATAGCTTCGGGTGTAGAAGAGTAATGCCTTGATCGGGTGCATAGAGTTATACGCGCAGGAGCTTACCTTGCACCATGTAAACAATCTCTTGCCATCTGAGAGAAACGTTGTGGGTCTACTTTACGTTTATGTAAGTTGTCTAGGCAACAGTAGTCCTACAACCACTTCTATGGAGTCCCATAGGGAAGGTCAGGCAAAGAAAACAGCCACAATGTTGCGGTGAATTAGAATTCCTTTTAAAAATAAAATTGGTTTTGGAATAGGAGGTAGTGAGCCCATGGTTTGAATGATGGTACAAATATTAGAGAAAAACCGAGTTAAGTGGAACAAAGGCTATATGAGACTAGTACATGATAATATTTAAACTAAGCTGCAATCATCCCACCTGTACAGCATTGCCGGTTGATTGAAAGCGCAAAAATAAATAGATTATGGACGATGAGAGTTGGAAAATGAGTGGAAAAATAAGGGACACATTCCAGAATGCACATCTAGAATGGTACTAATTAGAAAACAGACACATCCTGCATAATTGGTTTGAAACAAAAAGTGTTGTAAACCACGGTTAGTTACTACATTACCACTGAATCAGGGACATACTGTCAGATACAATAAAGTACATCAGATTGGATTAAAGTCACAACGAACAATAATAAGGAGTATTAGTTACGTGTGAAGTACATTAGGAAATGTTGGTGTGAGAGACACATAAAAATACAAATAAAAATATGTATATATACATAGAGGGATTTCTAAAGAAAGTATGCCATCTCATGGTCCTGATTCAGGCCAAACTCTGTAGCTCGGATTTTGCAAATGAGTCGGGCTTCTACCTGGTGTAGGAGGACTTCTGTATCTCCGCCTCTTTCACCCAAAGAAGCCTGTCGAAGTCCAATGAATCTCACATTCATTTTATCGTCCAATTGATGCTTAGTTTGCCAGTGTTGGGCAAGCAGTAGTGTTGAATCAGATTTGCTCATTCAATAACATGCTCACGTATTCTGTATCTCAATTCCCTGATAGTGCTACCAATATATATGCATGAGCATATGCATATTATGGCATACACTATGTATTTGCTGCGGCAGTTGATAATACCTTTAAATTTAAAAGTAGTTCCTCTAGAGTCAGTAAAGTTCCCTGTATCCTTGTGCACCATTTTGCGCATGGCACATGATCCACACTTACTAAATCCTGTTGATAGTTTGGATAACCACGTATCTGTTCTGGGTGTTGGTAACTTTGGCAGTAGCGATGGGCTAAGAATGTGGTCTTTTTTGTTTTTTGTACTTACCTTCAACCTCCTCCCCCTTTTCCCCCCTCCTATTTCTCTGTGTTTTCATCACACCATGTTTATTATATTTTAACTGTATTTATTCATGTTTTGCATTTTTCATTTAACACATGCCTACTCTGTGAATTTAACCACATGAATGATATTTTTGATTTAGCTTCACTATTAGCCCTGATTTGAAAAAGACACTGATGTGTCGAGAGACGTGTTACCCTGGCCACAACAAGTCTGATACTTTTTATAATGTTGGCGTATGTGAGGTCTGCAGACTGACACATGTTTTCAGTTAATTTGTTGTATTGGAAATATTGCCAGCGGTTGACATTACCTATGCTGCCAATAGTTTTACAGCATAGTTTGTGCCCTAAGGTTTTAAAAATAGGTTCACCTTTAACTGGTGTTAATTGAAGGAGATCTCTGAAAACTATAGTGTGTTTTCCTCCAAAGAGTTGTCATAGTCTGTGTTCAAGACCTCTTGTAATCTGAGGTGAATCAAGGCTAACATTAGATTGGAGACCATGCTTACCTCATCTATTAGCAGCATTTTCATTTGTTATTTGTTTGAAAACTCTGTGTAGTTCCATTGCAGATCCTGGAGAAAGTCTGTAATAGCCTCATTTGTTTTGGTGTTCTACTGGAAGGAGTAGTAATCGGTGTAAAGTGACACTGCCTATGTTGTAGGCAGCTAAACCTGTCGGGGTAGTTACAACAGCTGACAGTGTGTTGTTTGTCAATTGTTGGAGGAACTTGCTGATGATTTTGATTAAGAATGTTTTGCCTGAACCAGCTTGAACACTCACGTATAGCAGTATAGGTTTGTAGTCTTGGCAGGTACCATTTTCAGATTCATGCTGCACACCATGTTCAATTTTTTTTGTTATTTCTAGGAAAATGCTACGCTGCTTATTGTTTAGTTGTGATTTTAGTAGAGCAAAGTATTCTGTAGATTGCGCATACTGACACATGGTGTTTTCTACTTCAGTCATGGCTAATTCTGCCTCATTTGCTATTAGTGGCTGTCCATGTGGTTCCTGACTTCCAGTTACAGAAGGTTGACTGCTGTCAGGAGAGTCCACATCTAGTTGCGCCTGGAGTTCTTCTTCTTGTTGCTGTTCATTGTGCAACAATGTTTTGTACTGTGCAAAGGTTATGTCTGTTATAATGCTTTCATTTGCTTTGAAAGCACCTTCATCGGAGTCATAGGTATCTAGTAAATCTTCTTCTGTTCTCCATGGTTTAAAAACTTGTAGCAGGGTATGTAATACAGTTCTTTATGTTGAGGAGTTTTTAATGACAAATTCATATAATTAATTAAGCTTCATTTGGTAAGTTTCAATAAGCTGCCTTCACAATTTTCGACTCGGTGTTTACCTTTCTTCTCATATGGTTTAATGATATTTTTGTATGTGAAGTTTTGGTAATGATATTTTTGTATGTGAAGTTTTGAGCTATGTTGTATAGACGCATGGTTTCCAAAGTGGTGCTCCTGTTTGGGTAGTATATGTCTAGTAAGTTGTTTTTCAAAATGCCTTTGCTGTTGCGACCATTTTTGACTATTATTTCTATGTCTTCATATGATTTGAGAACTCTTTTTCTAGATTTAGTAGGACCAAGGGCTTAGCCATACTATATTTTCAGATTTTCCATACAAGGCAGTACCAGTTGTACAGTCTGCAGCTTCATAGCAGCCACATTCTCTGTGGGAGAGTATTTTTATGCCTAAGTTGAACAATTTCTGTAATAGTGTTTTGTCAGATGGTATGTCATCCCAGAGGTCTTTGAACTCTGTTTTTTCTGCTTTGTAGGTTGTGACATATCGTGCAACTGCAGTGGAATTGTCTGCAATGTACTGCACATCTATATTTGCATTCCATAGAAGGGCAATGATTGCATTGCATTCATTGATATATTTTGATCCTTCTGTTTTTTTATGTACTATGTGTTCTTAGGTGATTTACCTTTGACACTATGTTTAACTGAAGACATGAAGTTGTTTACTTGACCTGTTGTTGAAACTGGTCTAGGGAAACTAAAGGTGCAGTTGATATAGTATTTCCCTTTGTTTTTATATTTGCAACACAATACTTCCCACATTTGTGTCTTTAAAATTGTAAAATGTGTGCATGAAAGTCACTATGTGTCGTTTGTGAAGGGATTTCACAAGTGACACATTTTTGGATGAACTGCAAAACAGTGGCATCACTGTCCTGACCACATTAAGGAGCATCTTTAATCCACAAAAGCATGTGGATGTGTGGTGCTCCTCTGGCTTGGTATTCTTTTCTCCAAAAGAAGTGTTGCACTTCTCCGAGGGGAGGAACAGTTTTATTACAAATGAAGTGTAGCATAGCAATGAAGCATTGATGGAAATATCTTGATACATTTACATGATCTAGAGAGCAGAGTTCTCCTGGTGTTTTTATATCTATATTTGTTTTGATTTTGTTTGCTATGAGTGTAAAATCGTGTAAATCTTCCCATGCATATTCTGCACAACTTAATGTCACAAATCAAGTGGTTAGGCCAAGCTTTCTTAACATACAGCATACAACTGCATGACGTCGGAACCAGTATTCTTTTGTACCACGCATGTTTGCTAAAAGATTTGCAATGCTTGAATGTAAAACATCTTTTTCATGCACTTTTTGTAGTAATTGCCTAGCTGATATATTTTGAAAATTGGTACCTGATGTGTGTGCAATTCCATAGCATAGAGGTGCGTGCAACTCCATAGCACAGAGTTGCTAGTTCACTTTCAAAGAGAAGGTGGAATATGCATTCCACATTTTCTCTTAATCTGGGGTCTTCAGAATAAATTTGTAAAGAGCAGTATTCTGATGCTATTATTTGTTTCAATCTTTCATCGTATCTTCCTCCTTTTCAGTAGGAAATAGTAGAGGAAATTCTTGTCCTATTAAACTTTTTTCCCATATGCTGATTGGAGATCCTTTGGCTTGTTGCATTTGGTAAGTTGCCAGTGCATCATCTATGGTGTATTTAGAGTGTAATGGGCGAATTGTATAATGGTCTAAAATATTGGATTCTGTTGTATGATCTAGAAGGTCAAATTGACCAGTTCCTGACGAGTCTTGAATTATTTTGGTGTGTTCCCTCAGGTTTACTTCAATATTTATTTCTTTGTAGTATTCATTGTTGTATTTTAGATAGTGCAGGTCTTCTCTAACTTTATGTAAGTCCACGAGTTGTTGGCAATTTCCTTTGTCTTTTGTAGGGCCACCATTTACTAAGATAATCAAAGATTGATCTATTGGACATTCTACTCCCAGAGTGTTTACATTTTCTTTGAGATCTAATGGCAAATAACCTACTTTGCCACAGATGACTTTTAGTATTTCAGAGGGAGGTAGTTTTGCTGTTTTGGTTGAAGGTGTATTATTGCTTGAAATGGGTGCACTGTTTGAATTACAATGCTCTCATACAAGTTAAGTTGTTGCAGTGGTTTGGTGGTGGGAATAATTCCAAGTTATTTGTGATAGCAAGTGAAGGTATTTGGTGTTGTCAAGTTTTGCAGTGCAGTTTCTGCAAAGTATTAACGGATTAGTAATATCATATTTGTTTTCTGCTATAAGATAGAGAGCTAATTGGAACCACTTGGAATCTTCATTGTCTTCTATTTTGTACATTATGTCTACAGTTTTGGTGCTATTCTTATAAAAAAAATCCTGCGGCAACACACGCACACATGGTTTGGTTCTTCAGCAGATGTGCTTTTAAAATTTAGTATTACTTTTTTGTATGTGTGTAGTAGAAGGTTGCAATCTGTAAAGTTGTTGCTAGTCTGTTGGAAAGCTATTGGATTTTTTAAGTGACTTTCACTTGCAAAATATTTTCTCTGGGTATGCTCTATTTCTTCGAGTAGTATTTGGCTGTACCATGTAGAAGATATTTATTCAAATTGGCTAGTGCTAAAGCAGGATGTTTTGCATAGTACAGTTTATTCTGCAAATAGGTCCAGAAATGCAGGCTAATGAATGTCCTTGTAGTCCTGTGTATTTTCGCACTGGACAGGAGTCCATACTTTGTAATAGTTTTATTTTCAATTTGTCTTTACCTTTCACATGCTGAGAGAGGAACTGGCGTAAAGATGTGAAAGATTTTTTGCTTATGTTACACATTGATGTGCACGGCCATTTGTAGATTGACGCATTCCTTCAGTGGAATGGAGAGTTGATACTACGTTTTCTGGGGATATTTTTATGAGCAGCGTTTCTTGTTCCATAATGGTATTATTACGTGTTTCATACCCTTGCCCACTGCTATGTATGGCAATTGCGTTTCTTTGCTTTTGTTTGTATGATTATTCATCGAAATATGGTTCTGTGCTTATGGCATGACTCCATTCACCTCCACAGATGTTTTCAAAGCTTTCTTTGTTGATACTCCATTTATTGAAAAGTCTTTTTGTAGTTTAGTAGTTAGTTTTGTTAGTGGTTTTATTCTGTTTAAAACTAAAATAAATAATTTCCTTTTGAGAAGGATTGCATTGTCTATGAGGGCTTCCAGGATTATTTTTCTACGGTAGGTTTTAAGGCTTGTGCTTGATTTCTGTCTTGTTTTGATAAGGTTCTGAAGGACACCGTGGCAGAACATTTTTTGTAAAATATTTTTTTGGTATGCTTACTTGTGGCTACATCGAGATTTATAGGTGCAGTGTTAGCACTAGTGGTAGCTGCAGTCTTTTTAATAACTTTCTGTTTAGTTTGACATTTTGAAAGAGGAGGCAACGTTTCTTTACTGGAAGCTGCTTTTGTTTCACTTGGTGACTGTATTAGCTGTTTTGTTTGAACTTTTTGTATATATTCTGCTAGAGGTGGATGCTTATTTTGTGCACTTTTATTTTGATTTGCTCTACTTCTGCGTTGCTTTGTATGGAGTTGCTTTTTGGTAGGCATTCTTTGAGGTCTGTTGGAGAAAAAAGAAAGTGTGGGTTAGGACGTTTTGTAATGTATGTGTATTGTGCATGAGTATCTGAGTGTGAGGGTAGGCATGTATGTAGAGGTGTGTGATTGTGCAATGGGCTGTTACTTCATGTTGGGAAGGCTATTCCCATATCTGTGTGTCACTATACTGGTGTTCAGATGATGATACAAAGTGTATACCTGCTGAGGGCAATCAGTAATACAGAATCTGATGCTGCACAGTTAATACAATTGTTTGTTCTGCAACACTAGAATTCTACGGTGTTTGAGTAACAGTTAGAACATTATGGCAGTATTGCACTTACATTTTTGGATGCAAAGAGTAGGTTTCTTCTGAGTTCGGTTTCATACTTCAGATGCTGCTGGTTTTCAGGAGGGTGGCCTTCACTGCAATTGTGAAAGAAAGAAGTTAATAATTATGTGTGTTAATAGCATTGTTGTTAATGTAGACATGGATTTGTTTGTTTTTGCAGTAATAGTGCTTTCTGATAATTGTTCATAGCATGTAGATGCAGTTTGTTTTGTCTAGTTACATTCTGTATATTTTACTTAGAATCTGTCAGTTGAACTTGCCTTACAAATGATTACAATAGTAAGCACAAGGAGCACACTTGGCTTTTTAAGGCAGTGTTATTTGATGTTAGGAGATAGGAGAAATAACTGTATGCTTTTCTTGCTACTTATACAGGGTAAATGGCAGGAACTCTGGTGAAAAGCATGCAATGTATGTATTTACAATGCAGGGTATCTTCTACGTACCTTGAATAAGTTGTAAAAATGTTGTGCCAGCATTTCTTTGGTCTGCTATGATCAAGTGTCACTTTAATGGTGTGTGTTTTAAAAGTTTTCATTTACCCATATCACAACACAGAACAGGAAACCATCCATTGCATGCATTTGAATATGGTTATTGCCATTTACAAACATACTGTTATTTATCCCATCTTTTAACATAAAATGACACTTTGTTAGACAGCTGTATGTGTTGTGTCTGATTAATATTGTAATAATTTCTAAAGGAAGTTGAAATGATAGATTGTATGTAAAAAGCCCAGAATGTATAGAAAGGAAATTGTATGTACATCCTATGCACTATAATGCATGGAATGCTATTATGCTTGAAATGTGGATAAATAGGTGGCACTGGTTACACATATGGCAGAATGAATTAAGAGAATAATAGTTTGCACATTGCAATTAGTTATATGGGCAAATAAAAATTTGGATAGCACACAGCTTTGCAAGTGACACTTGATCATAGCAGATGAGAGAAATTATTACGCTTTTTTTTACAGGTTATACAGGGTTAGTGTTAGTTACCCTGTTTATATGCATTTATACCAGAGCTTTACATGTATTGTGCAGACAATATTCATACTTGTAGTTTGTGTTCATACATGTGGATGTGCATGAATCTGCAAGCACAAATCTTGGAGAGTTTTATAGTAGTTGTTGCTGTATGTGCTTTGCAATCATAGCAGAATTGTATTCAGAATGATCAACAGTACATCTAAAGTGCTGAACTGTGATGATAGAGTTAGATGTAGAGTTCTTGGATGTGATTGGTGGATGGTTGTGTGACTGCTTAACAATAGCCAATGAGGCAATAGTGCAGAGAGTGAAGTGGAAAGGGTAGAAGAGCTGCCCCAGTGTTACGCGCTCCGCAGACACAGCGGCTGTTCTCGGACAGGGCGTCCCCCATTGGAGGCTTCTGAGCATGAAATGGGAGTTTATTTTGGGGATTAGCCAATCAGGTGTTGAGGTTCTGCTTTGTATTGAGAGGGGCTGTGTGTAGTGAAGATGACAGAGGTGGAGAAAGTCAGGGTGTTGGTGGTTGGAGATATATTTGTGAATGGTTTGGAAAAGAATGCTAAATCTAGGAATGTGGTTAACAATTTTGATATAAAAGGAGTGGAGGTGGTGTGGTGCACTGTGCCTGGTTTTAATTTGCAGGGAGTGCTGGAAGTGTGTCAGGATATGGCTAGGTTCAATAGTCCAGATGTAGTTGTCCTGCACTGTGGTGCTGTGCATTTGGGCTATGTCAGGGACCCTACTTTGTTGAAAGATCTACAAAACTTGGTTCAGGCAGTTATGAAAGTCCTTCCAAATGTGAAGGTTATTTTGTTTTGCTTTGTTACCTAGGGCAGTAAGGGACACTAGTTAAGTTGTTGGTCCTCAGCAAAATGGTTCTAGGTGTTTAGTTAACCAAGACATGTTGGCTTTCATGATTAGAGACGGGATGTTCTTTTGCAATAATGACAACATTGAATCTGGTAAAGTTGTTTACTTTAAAGCAGATGGCATGTTTTTATCTTTCATGGGAAATGCCATGCTGTTTTGGAATATAAGGATTGCTTTGGAGAAGCTGATGTGAAATAAGAAAAGAATAAGTATAAAATAAAAGGTGTTTCGGAAGCATATTTAACAAAACAAAAACACTCTTTTGAGAGCCAACCTCAAAAGGTAAGTGGGGAACACTATTTAAATGTTCATTCCGCACTTTGAGATTTTTATGATTTGTCCGTGGATACCGCGGTTGTCCGCGGACAGTTTGTATTACATATCCAGATTTTGAGGCTGAGAGGCATGGAAATGAGACTGTGAAAGGCAAGGGATTGGTCAATAAGGTTTACTGAGTGTGATGTGTAAGGCGAGACATTGGCAGAAAGTCTGTTTCCAAGAGGAAAGCAGATAGCTATGGCTGTGTCTTTCAGAAGGTAGATTGTCTGGATTTTGGGTGACTCTTGGATACATTGGTTGGAGGTGCATGCATGTTGCTGTGGTGTGGCTGGACTTCTTGGATTGCCTCATGTGGATGTGTACTGGCATGGAGTATGTGGAATGAAGCGACTGGATTTGGTTCCTCTGTGTGCTACTCTGGTGACACAGCATCATTCAGACATTACTATTATTCATTGTGGAGGGAACAGTTTAGGACATGTCTCTGGAATCTCCTTGCAATTTGCAATGAAAGAAGGACTTTGGAAAGTCATGGACAAATGTGGCTGCGTTCTTCTTCATTTGGTCCATAAATTGAGAAAGCAAGGTGCAATGTCAACAAGGTGGTTTGTGCTTTTTTGAGAGATGTTGGCATGTCCTCTGTCCACAATGACAATATTATGTTTCGTAGTACACAAATTTATCGCAGAGATGGAGTATGTCTTACTTATGCTGGCAATCAGATTTTTCTTTGAAATATACAAAATGCATTGTGACCTTTTTTGGAATTATAGCAGTCTTTTTTCCAGTAGGTGCGGACCATTTGAAGTTTTTGAAACACAAAAAAATACCACAAAAAGGCTCTTTTCAGAGCCACCACTTCCTCCTGAACAAGAGTGCAATGGTTTTGATAGGGCAGCACCCCAAAAATGTTAAATGTCTGCGGACTGTCCACAGACTTCTAAACATCATGATTAAAGAAGCTGACAAAGATGGTAATGCAGTTATATTAAATACAACATAGTACTTTTAGAAGGCAGTTAATCGTCTAGAAATGCTACGATGCTACTGCAAACATGCATAGAATCCTACTATTATTACTATTGGTTATTAACAGATGAGAGATGTTTCCTTACATGCAACCACCATCATTTTATTAGTTTGTATAACATCCATGAGCATTTTCAAGAATTACCAGAAATGAGACCAATAGTCAGCAGAATCGGTTGGATTACCGGACACATTTTCCAATGCATTGGTAAGGCAATCAGACCTAATTTGACCCTATTAGATCCACATGTCAGGGATACAATGCACCTACTTCCATTAATAGAACAGATAGAAAGACAGGCACAAGACATATGAGTAACAATAGATGTGAAATTCCTTTATACCCCAATAAAACAAACATTGCCATTCAAAACAATGGGGTATTTTTTTCCATTGGACATTGTGGCTCTTATTTCTTACATTTTAAATGTTAAAGGAATCACCACACTTTACATCAGAAAATAATATTTCTTTAATTAAATGGATGATATTATTTATTTTTTTTAAAGGGCGTAGGCATGTGTGCTTGTTTGGCCCTTCATTGCCAACATATTAATGGGGGAAAATGTAATGTATACAATAATCTGAACATTTGGTACACACATATTGATGGAAATGTATTAATTTAGCAGGGCTTAATTGATGAATTGGAAATATGTTTAGCTTACCTCAATGATAATAGTTTTGGCATTGAATTTAGTAGCACTTTCGGCAGAAGTTATGTGAATTTTCTTTATCTACATATTTATGTTCAGAAGGACTGGTTGGAGACTATAACATTTAGAAAACCCACAGAATTGAATTTAATCCTGCATGCAGTAATCTCTCACATACGTAACACTTTATGTAACATAACATTGGGTAAATTCATTAGGGCAAACAGAAACTGTAGCACGGATGGCACTTTTAAAAATTAATGTGAATTAATTAATTTAAAATGTTCACATATAGGTTATTCCACAGATATATCTTAATGCACATATAACAATATTTGACAAAGGAAGGAATTACTCAAAATCAGGACTAAATTACAAGAGACATACAAAAATATCCTGAGGTTCATGATGTCATATTCCAGTGACAGTAAGATCACTTTGAGAATGTGTTTGAAAAAATTGCATAAACTTCAAATGGATGAAGATCTTACGGAATTTATAAGGGAGTAAACAATTAGTACATAGACTAGAACCCCTATGTTTCTTACCAAACTTTGTCCCAATTTCATGACAGAGAATACACTTAATATTTATTAGCTTAATACAGAAGGCTCCTATGAATGTGAAACATGCCATTTGTAAATATGCATCAACTAATGGTAAAGATTTTACAACAAAGGAAGGATACACAATAAAAAACAATAGTCTCTTTAATTGTACAACAAAATATGTGGCTTATGCAATTTATGAGTATGGATGATAGTCTATATTGGCAGTACCACCAGAGAACTATGAAAACATGTAGGGATGACCGGCAGCCCCAGTCACAAGCTGCCATTGGCTGCAAATTGGAACAAAGAGTATTAGCACAAACAAAATTAAGATATTACATTTTTGGGACTCCTGCATGTGAAACCTAATGTCAGAGATGGAGACAGAAAGCATACATTAATAATAATAATTTAGCATTTATATAGCCCTACCAACTCTCAGGTATCTGAGCGCTGCTTGTTATTACCCACGGTGCGTGGTGCTCATTCATCGACCTGGGAAGAATGAAATGCTGAGTTTAGCCCTGCAGGGATTCAAACCTGCATCAGCAGGCTCTGCACAGATGTCAAAGCCAGTGCTCTACTCACTGTGATATTGGACCGGCTAGACTTATTGGCAAATTGGAAACCTTTATTTGAAATAGTGTACATAAGCACTGTAATAGTTATGATGTGACACACAATGCATAGTTTTTTGTTTTAAAACCTTTATTTGACATCAATCTTTAGGTATCAAACACACATACATATAGTACAAATAAATACGTAACCTCATCATATAATCAGATACCAATGTTACAACAAATACAAACAAGATCTACTTATGAAAATTCAAAACCTAAAACGTTCCCCAGAAACATAGCTTTTTGAAGCAGACCAAATGAATGCCCTGAGTTACACCCTTCAACAAATCTAATAAGTAATTCTAATTAAAACTACGAAGAACTACTTCATTCAATCCTTCACTGATTTTAAAGCCAATCACAATAGACCCTTTAAACAAACTAAATGTTAGAATTCTAGTACAAATTACAATTTTTCACAATGTGATTTCCTGAGCTAGGCCCTTTTAATATATATTGTAACAAAATGCACAGCGTTTCAATAGAAAGTCAGTTTACAGCGGCCCATTGCCTCATTCAATGTACTGATCCCATTCAAGTTAAATTATGGTCCCAAATATATTGTCCTCAAAACTCTTGGGCCATCACATACTCGCATAAAGTGCTTTACAGATTCTACTTTAGGTCCACAAATTGAGCATTTTGTATCAGACATATTCGCCCAGTGCTTCGTGAACTCCCAGATTTTAGACAAGCTAATCAAAAATCTATAAACAGAGCTCTTGCATATAGAGGGGTAAAATGTCCAGGTAGCCCTCATAGTCCGTTTCGCTCTTGTATGCCAAATATTCAGGGCCAAACGATAATGAATACCAGGCTTTCAATACCAGGCTTTCAAATTAGCCGAGGCACAGTAACATAGCAGTGAGTTTTACTTTTCTCTTTGCATAATAATGATTTTACAGCATTAACAGAGCAGGGTTCATTTGATATGTTCTATTTTATATGGCATTTGGAGCGTGTGAGTTAGATATAGGATTACCCAACATTTTTTTATATATATAAACCAACTTGTGGCTAGGATAAGAGCAAATACTATGTTAATGCACATTATGAATATAATAAATGCATCAAGGGAATATAATAGAATAAAAATAAAAATAACACATGTATTATTTGAAATGTGACACGGGACATGCTCGTTTAACCAAGGAGGATGCATCATGGCTCAAAACCACTGTATTGAAAGATAAGTTAAGTATAAAAAATCAATAATGAGAGGACCAGTATGGCAGCTTTTGTTGACATAGCGGCATATATCAATGACGTCACATGTTCAAGCGATAACATCATATTCACCAGCATAAATTTACAAACTGGCGGGAGCGCTGCAGTTGGGATGCTGATTTTGGGCTGATATTATCCATCAATTATAAGGTAACCAACTCTTTGATAATCATTCTGCAGGTGAATTAGTATGATTATTTGCAAACGTGTGACACTCAATTTGTACAAGCCCCTAAATAAGTTTGTATTCATTATACACCTCTGTGCAATGATCAGAAATGGATTAACTTCCAATGTTACAAGGGCCTACCATATAATAGATGACAATAAGAGCAAGAGTAGATTTATGTAAGGGGTTTATTTAGTCGATGAACATATTTACTTAGTACAATGTATTTGATACACCATCATTTTCTCAATATTTGTTTACAGAGTGCCAATGTCGAAGAACAATTACATTAATTAGTCAACAACAGAGAAGATAACCCAAAAATAAGAATTCATGAAAGTGATATTAGAGGGTTAGTTGATTTCGAAAATGTTATTTGGAGACATTGCAGATGTCATTAGAGAGACAATAATATACATTTCTGATACATTTTCTTATATTTCTTTTCTTTTTGTCCTACCCCTGGTACACATGATAAAATAATTCTACGATTTGCTGTATTGCTTATAACTTGATGCACTTTATACACATAATGCCTTATGAACTCACGCAATGACACGCCATGGAAGAGGATTAGTGAACCCATGAGTCAATTGCTGTGGAAGAAGATGTAGCGTGTTCTTATACGCCAACAGATTGTATCATGATAAGAGCACCGATTACTATTCCATCACAAAATACATACATTTCCTGATTTGTTGGTGAAGAATTAAGAGCATTGAGAACCCACTTTTTAAGGATTTTGATATGATAGGTGCAAGGGTACACAGCATACAAGTCTACAATTCACTCGCTCATTGGTAACTGCAGTTTATCATGTATGTACAACTGAAGTCTTAACTAAATTAACATTAATGAACAGCTAATAGGTGAAAAAAAAGAGATAGGGTACTGAAGTTATTTAATGTTCTCGAGATTGTAAAGAGTAGTGTTACTTCATGCCACCTCTATTGATTTGACTCCCATTCTCTAACCATTGCTTCTTCAGGGGGTGTCTTGCTGAACAATCAAACGTATAACAATGATTTGTCGGCTATATGTGACAATGACTCTAAGCCAAAGTCCTGGATGAACAAACATTTCTGTACAGACGTTTGAGTGTTTGCAACTTTCTTTTTCTGATCATGAATGACACCAAACAAACACTGTGCAACATTTCTTGGGTGCGAGAAGTGGACACATGCCTATGATGCATTTACTTTGAAGGTGCACGATCAGCTGCTCCCAGCCTGCACTCTGAGGCAATTTACAATCTCGGTTCCTGTTTGTCCTTTTGTTCTTTCATTTCTATTTCAAGTACAAAGAAACAAAGAGGACGGCACAGGGTCTGCACAATAGGTTTTAGAACTGATGTTTGTTATCAGCACGGTGTTCTGAATCTAGAGCAATAAGGGATGGCTGACTGCGGACACTGTAGCGTGAGTATGTGTTAGTGTGTATTTGGGAGTGACTATTCCTAAAGAAGTGAAACTATTTGTCGATTAGAAATGGAAAGGATGCATAACAATCTTCATGCTTTCTCTCATAATGAATATAGGCCGGTGACCTTGCCATGCACTTTCTTTCACAGCGTTAACTTTAAGTCAACATGATACGTTGGACAATTCAAAATATTTTTTTCCAGACTGCTAGTAACACTGATGTGTGACAACTACCCATAGGAAAATATGTGGTCAGGTGTCTACATTTCAGACTGGGTCTAAATACTGGCTTATCCCAAGTGACTGGTCCTGGGCAAATATTTAACTCTCATTCTCCCTTAGCTGGTAAAATTAAGAGTACCTATAGGTGATTCCGTTTGAAGTCTGTGCTATTCAGAAAGAGTCGCTCGTGGTTGATTAGTTTACAGTTCTTGACAAAGGTAACAATTATGGATGACAATCATGCTTTGTTTTCACAACTCAAAGAAAAACTACTTGTTTCCAAAGGTTGGGGCTGCCCAAAGGATCTCAGTTACAGATACTCTGGCTGATTGTTGAGATGAGTTCCAGCCCATTACAAATGAAGGAAACATGCGCACACTATTTAATGGATGAAGAGACAATTTGAGATCTACTCCAAAAATGATTTAAAAAAATACAATACGCAGTATCGATAAATGCTTTTGCAGAGCACTTTAGACAATGAACATATACGTGAGATAAGGTAAGTGAATTCCTTTTTGCCTTATTGCTGTGTCCACTTATTATTTATAAGTATGTTAGTTAAACAAGTGAATGAAACATCTTACTTTTGTTCATACTGCAATGATTGTATAATGCTAGGGAGGGGTTGCAGTACAGTTTTTGCAGTATTGGCTCATTCTAGTGTTTGCCTCCGGGTGCTATATTTATATATTATATTATATATTTATATTTATATATTATATTATATATATTTTCGAGCAACTGCCCTAGATGCGGACACTCCTGCGAGAGACCTGTCAGTGTTTTACCATGTTTGGAACTACTGTGAACCACAGCTAAATATACAGAGGATTCAAAGATTTCCTACAATAATCTTTTCAGGAAGTTCATGAACTGAATGTGACACGTATAGCTGGAAAACCTGTTTACTTACAATGCAACCTCGTGGAGGTTGGTGGAACTTTTGTACTACAGCCTGGACTAAAAAAGTGGATTCTCAGGGCCTCTCTTACCAAGACAATTTTTTAAATATTAGTTAAACATGGTGAATTTGACAGAACTTTCTGTGAGAAATTGAGTAAAAACCTTCAGTTTGCAATCTGTTTTATATGGTATATATATATATAACCGGGTCCGATAGCAAAGCGAGTAGAGAGCTCGAATTGACATCCGTGCAGAGGTTGCTGACACAGGTTTGAATCCCAGCAGGGCCAAACTCAGCCTGTTGTGTTGGCGTTTTCTGTTGGCACTTCATGTTTTCAATTATTTCTGGAATCACAATTTGTGAAGTTTATGTTCATAGGTGCACACTGTATGATATATATTTGACTAATAATAACATATGAAACCATAAGTGGCTACGTTATAGTTTCTTGGTCTTAACATTCTTTGATTCTTAAAGTGTCAATCATTTGAAACTGGTTGGAAGCACAGACAGTGAAGACACTTCAGTTTTTTGATAAATTACCCCTGTTGTTTATCACTGCTGTTGCATACCTTTCAGTAACAAAAAAATCTTTTCATCAGCCATTATATTGCCAGTTATGCGCACATCCAACTACAGGATAATTTCTCACACTCAATAATACTATTTAATCACACTTATGTTTGCTTTTACCCTCAAAGCAAAGTACAAATATGCCCAGACACGCAATGAATATAATGCTAGACTGGAGTCACCAATGTAACTAGCCAACTAAATACACTCATCATGTTTGCTTTAACCTTGATGCCAAGTAAAAAAGTAACACATGCCATGCCACTGGAAGAAAGTAAATGCAAGCTGACCCTTTAGGCCAGCAAGCAACCTATAACAGTCATCTTGTTTGTGTTGCCTTTAATGCCAAGTAAGAATTGCCATTCCACATTAGGAAAGTCAATGAAAACTGGCATAACCAAAGAAGGCAAGTCTAGCCATGTATACCACTTATCATGTTTTCCACCTAGATTCCAGGTACTAACTGGAATTCCACAATAAGAAAATATATACAGACTGACACTAGTTGTGACACTAGTGGTTAATAAGCATCAAGGGTAAATCAAACATGGTATGTGCTATTTTGTGGCTAAACCGGCTGCCCACATATGTGCTATAATTGTGTAATCTTATTATGCTTGCTTTACTCTTGATGAACGGTAGCTGTGCATCAAGGATAAATAAAATATGATGTATTATTACGTGGTTAAAAAAATGAAACTGATGTAACAATTGTTTGGAAGGTGGGATTTAGTAGTGTTAAGTTAGAGCACTGGTTAACTGAGACATTGAAAATGCATGTGGAATGTTGGCAGAGAAACAGCAAGCCTTGTAATAATTCTAATGACCCTTTGTTGACCTATTCTGGCCGATTCATGGAATAATTAGCGCGGCGCAAGTGGCCAAAAATGTGCGATTTCCAGTGGAATAGCGAAAATCACAGTGCAAGTGCGAAATTCGCACGAAAAGCAGCGCACATCGATTCATGGAAGGCCGTGTGCGAGAAAACCATCGGATGTGCGCTGGAAAAGTGCACGGCGCACATTGGCACACAGGCCATCTAACGGTGTGCGCCAGGTCACAGCGAAAATCGCACAGGCCACAGCGAAAATCGCACATAGCGCGGCGCACACAACAAAAGTAGGCGGAACACGGGGCGTAACACTCGGAATGGGGAACAACTTGCTAAAATGTGGGCGTCACGGGGGAAGTACAGGGTGCAAGTGCGCGGAACGCCCACACGCTCGCCTACAACACGTATTCATGGAATCGAATAGGGCAAAACAGCGCACGGTCAAACCAGCGCACAGGCACAAACACGACCGCCACAAGAAAGCAGGCGGTAGCGTCCCTGCGCCTGTAATAAATGTGCGCCAAAAGGTGCGCCAACAAATAGCACCTATATACAGCTATGATGAATGTCCTATACTGTGGCCCTCCAGGACAAATGACGTGCAGAGGGGTACCCACAAACACGGACACCCGCTGACTGAAAAATAACATGTGCGTGTATTTCGGGGTGCGCGGGAAGTTTCACACACGATTTGGCTGGGTACATGGATTCCAGGGGTGCGCGGGAAGTTTCACACGCGATTTCGCTGGGTACGTGGATTTCAGGGGTGTGCGGGAAGTTCCACACGCGATTTGGCCGGGTACGTGGATTTCAGGGGTGCGCAGGAAGTTTCACACGCGATTTGGCTGGGTACGTGGATTTCAGGGGTGCGCGGGAAATTTCACATGCGATTTGGCAGGGTACGTGTATTTCAGGGGTGCGCGGGAAGTTCCACACGCGATTTGGCCGGGTACGTGCGGGGGAATTTCCACACGCGATTTGGCTGGGTATGTGGATTTCAGGGGTGCACGGGAAGTTTCACACGCGATTTGGCAGGGTACGTGGATTTCAGGGGTGCGTGGGAAGTTCCACACGCGATTTTGCTGGGTACGTGGATTTCAGGGGTGCGCGGGAATTTCCACACGCGATTTGGCTGGGTACGAGGATTTCAGGGGTGCGCGGGAAGTTTCACACGCGATTTGACAGGGTACGTGGATTTCAGGGGTGCGCGGGAAGTTCCACACGCGATTTCGCTGGGTACGTGGATTTCAGGGGTGCGCGGGAAGTTCCACACGCGATTTGACCGGGTATGTGGATTTGAGGGGTGCGCGGGAAGTTTCACACGCGATTTGGCTGGGTACGTGGATTGCAGGGGTGCGCGGGAAGTTTCACACGCGATTTGGCAGGGTACGTGGATTTCAGGGGTGCGCGGGAAGTTCCACACGCGATTTGGCTGGGTACGTGGATTTCAGGGCTGTGCGGGAATTTCCACACGTGATTTGGCTGGGTACGTGGATTTCAGGGGTACGCGGGAAATTCTACATGCAATTTGGCTGGGTGCTCCCAGGTATTCCCTGTACACCCTCTACTGCCCCTGCAGGCAGCCGACACCACAGGGGACTACCCTGCACACCTGCTCATGTCACCCAGCACTCCCACCCCCCAGCACTGTGGGGCACCCTCCACCAGGCCCCCACTCATGTCCCCCAGCACTCCCACCCCCCAGCACTGAGGGGCACCCTCCACCAGGCCCCCACTCATGTCTCCCAGAGAACCACCCCCAACCCCCAGCACTGAGGGGCACCCTCCACCAGGCCCCCACTCATGTCTCCCACCCACCCCACCCCCCAGCACTGTGGGGCACCTGCCAGCAGGCCCCCACTCATGTCCCCCTGCACCCCCACCCCCCAGCACTGTGGGGCACCTGTCACCAGGCCCCCACTCATGTCCCCCAGCACCCCCACCCCCCAGCACTGAGGGGCACCCTCCACCAGGCCCCCACTCATGTCTCCCTGCACCCCCACCCCCCAGCACTGAGGGGCACCCTCCACCAGGCCCCCACTCATGTCTCCCACCCCCCACTCCCCCCAGCACTGAGGGGCACCCTCCACCAGGCCCCCACTCATGTCCCCCACCCACCCCACCCCCCAGCAATGTGGGGCACCTGCCACCAGGCCCCCACTCATGTCCCCCAGCACCCCCACCCCCCAGCACTGAGGGGACTGAGGGGCACCCTCCACCAGGCCCCCACTCATGTCTCCCTGCACCCCCACCCCCCAGCACTGTGGGCCACCCTCCACCAGGCCCACACTCATGTCCTCTTGCACCCCCAGCCCCCAGCACTGTGGGCCACCCTCCACCAGGCCCCCACTCATGTCCCCTTGCACCCCCACCCCCCAGCAGTCATGGGGCACCCTCCACCAGGCCCCCACTCATGTCTTCCACCCACCCCACCCCCCAGCACGGTGGGGCACCTGCCAACAGGCCCCCACTCATGTCCCCCTGCGCCCCCACCCCCCAGCACTGTGGGGCACCTGCCACCAGGCCCCCACTCATGTCCCCCAGCACCCCCACCCCCCAGCACTGAGGGGCACCCTCCACCAGGCCCCCACTCATGGCTCCCTGCACCCCCACCCCCTAGCACTGAGGGGCACCCTCCACCAGGCCCCCACTCATGTCTCCCACCCCCCACCCCACCCAGCACTGAGGGGCACCCTCCACCAGGCCCCCACTCATGTCTCCCACCCACCCCACCCCCCAGCACTGTGGGGCACCTGCCACCAGGCCCCCACTCATGTCCCCCAGCACCCCCACCCCCCAGCACTGAGGGGCACCCTCCACCAGGCCCCCACTCATGTCTCCCTGCACCCCCACCCCCCAGCACTGTGGGCCACCCTCCACCAGGCCCCCACTCATGTCCCCTTGCACCCCCAGCCCCCAGCACTGTGGGCCACCCTCGACCAGGCCCCCACTCATGTCCCCTTGCACCCCCGCCCCCAGCAGTCATGGGGCACCCTCCACCAGGCCCCCACTCATGTCTCCCACCCACCCCACCCCCCAGCACTGTGGGCACCTGCCAGCAGGCCCCCACACATTTCTCCCACCCCCCCACCCCCCAGCACTGTGGGGCACCTGCCAGCAGGCCCCCACTCATGTCCCCCTGCACCCCCACCCCCCAGCACTGTGGGGCACCTGCCAGCAGGCCCCCACACATTTCTCCCACCACCCCCACCCCCCAGCACTGTGGAGCACCTGCCAGCAAGCCCCCACTCATGTCTCCCACCCCCCACCCCCCCCAGCACTGAGGGACACCCTCCACCAGGCCCCCACTCATTTCTCCCACCACCCCCACCCCCCAGCACTGTGGGGCACCTGCCAGCAAGCCCCCACTCATGTCTCCCACCCCCCACCCCCAAGCACTGAGGGGCACCCTCCACCAGGCCCCCACTCATGTCTCCCTGCACCCCCACCCCCAGCACTGTGGGCCACCCTCCACCAGGCCCCCACTCATGTCCCCTTGCACCCCCAGCCCCCAGCACTGTGGGCCACCCTCCACCAGGCCCCCACTCATGTCCCCTTGCACCCCCACCCCCAGCAGTCATGGGGCACCCTCCACCAGGCCCCCACTCATGTCTCTCACCCACCCCACCCCCCAGCACTGTGGGGCACCTGCCAGCAGGCCCCCACACATTTCTTCAACCCCCCACCCCCCAGCACTGTGGGGCACCTGCCAGCAGGCCCCCACTCATGTCCCCCTGCACCCCCAACCCCCAGCACTGTGGGGCACCTGCCAGCAGGCCCCCACACATTTCTCCCACCACCCCCCCCAGCACTGTGGGTCACCTGCCAGTAAGCCCCCACTCATGTCTCCCACCCCCCACCCCCCCAGCACTGAGGGACACCCTCCACCAGGCCCCCACTCATGTCTCCCACCCACCCCAACCCCCAGCACTGTGGGGCACCTGCCAGCAGGCCCCCACTCTTGTCCCCCTGAACCCCCACCCCCCAGCACTGTGGGCCACCTGCCGCCAGGCCCCCACTCATGTCCCCGAGCACCCCCAGCACTGAAGGGCACCCTCCACCAGGCCCCCACTCATGTCTCCCTGCACCTCCAGCCCCCAGCACTGTGGGCCACCCTCCACCAGGCCCCCAATCATGTCCCCTTGCACCCCCACCCCCCAGCACTGTGGGCCACCCTCCACCAGGCCCCCACTCATGTCCCCTTGCACCCCCACCCCCCAGCAGTCATGGGGCACCCTCCACCAGGCCCCCACTCATGTCCCCTTGCACCCCCAGCCCCCTGCACTGTGGGCCACCCTCCACCAGGCCCCCACTCATGTCCCCTTGCACCCCCACCCCCCAGCAGTCATGGGGCACCCTCCACCAGGCCCCCACTCATGTCTCCCTGACCCCCACCCCCCAGAACTGTGGGGCACCTGCCACCAGGCCCCCACTCATGTCCCCCAGCATCCCCACCCCCCAGCACTGAGGGGCACCCTCCACCAGGCCCCCACTCATGTCCCCCTGCACCCCCACCCAGCAGCACTGTGGGGCACCTGCCACCAGGCCCCCACTCATGTCCCCCAGCACTCCCACCCCCCAGCACTAAGGGGCACCCTCCATCAGGCCCCCACTCATGTCTCCCACCCACCCCACCCCCCAGCACTGTGGGGCACCTGCCAGCAGGCCCCCACACATTTCTCCTACCACCCCCACCCTTCAGCACTGTGGGGCACCTGCCAGCAGGCCCCCACTCATGTCTCCCACCCCCACCCCCCCAGCACTGAGGGGCACCCTCCACCAGGCCCCCACTCATGTCTCCCACCCACCCCACCCCCCAGCACTGTGGGGCACCTGCCAGCAGGCCCCCACTCATGTCCCCCTGCACCCCCACCCCCCAGCACTGCGGGGCACCTGCCACCAGGCCCCCACTCATATCCCCCAGCACCCCCAACACTGAGGGGCACCCTCCACCAGGCCCCCACTCATGTCTCCCTGCACCCCCACCCCCCAGCACTGAGGGGCACCCTCCACCAGACCCCCACTCATGTCCCCCAGCACCCCCACCCCCCAGCACTGAGGGGCACCCTCCACCAGGCCCCCACTCATGTCCCACTGCACCCCCACCCCCCAGCACTGTGGGGCACCTGCCACCAGGCCCCCACTCATGTCCCCCAGCACCCCCACCCCCCAGGCACTGAGGGGCACCCTCCACCAGGCCCCCACTCATGTCTCCCTGCACCCCCACCCCCCAGCACTGTGGGCCACCCTCCACCAGGCCCCCACTCATGTCCCCTTGCACCCCCACCCCCCAGCAGTCATGGGGCACCCTCCACCAGGCCCCCACTCATGTCCCCCTGCACCCAGGTCCTCACAATCCCCAATCATGTGCGTTATGGTCAGCCTCCACAGCCAAAAGGCCCTACCAAATAACCCATTCACCCACATGGAAAAGGAAATTACATGTTACACCCCCAATGTTCATAAAGCAACTGAACCCATGTCCGTCACGCACAATGGTTGCAAATGAATGGGAAAACACCCAACATGACATGCATGAAACCAATGAGATGATACCACACAGTGAAGTATGAAAACAAAATTGTATTAAAAAAAATTGAATGCAAATGAAATGAAACAAACTACAATGTCAATAAAAAAAAGATAAGCTGCATGTCCGTCAAAAAAAATTAAAACTACAAATCCCAATTCAAAAAAACGTTGTCCAAAGTCACATTCAAAATAAAATCAATCCAAGAGAGAAAAATAAATGCAAAAACCATTGCTCCATGGTGAATAAATAAAAACTATAAAAATAAAACAATCCAATGAAGAACTATGTACAAAACATCCAAGGGTCCATGAGCCCAACTGAACAAAGGAAACCGACAAAAAACCCTAACTAAAATGCAACTATATACAAAAAGTGGAGCAGTGTCCGTCGAGTCCAAATCATAAGAAGAAACAAAGGAAACCTAAAACTAAAGAACTATATACAAAGGCGGCGGGCAAGTCCAGCGGCTCACTCCGTGGTGTTCCGGGCCAGGGCATCATCAAACTCCTCTTCGATGTCCCGGTGGCGGTCCTGTTCCATGGCCCCGAGGGTCCGCAGGGACGACGCCATCTCCTCCTCCAACTCCCTGCGGATTGCCTCGAGGCACTCGGCCCACCTCAGGGCCCTCCGCATGGAGTTCTCCACCCTGACCATCGTGAGCCGCGCCTCTTCCGCCCGCCTCCACTCCGCACCTATCTGCTGGCCCAACCGCAGCCACACGGAAGACACTTCCCGTCCTGGGTCCTCCTGCCCTCCGGCCGATGCCTGCCTCTCCGATGTTGATGGCCCCGAGCCATGATGCCTCCCACGTTGACTCTGCTGCTGCCTCCGACGCAACCGCCTCTGCCAGCACGACGGCATCCAGGCTGATGGAATCCACCGACGCCGTCGTGCACGTGCCCTGCCTGATGATGCCGGCACATCCTCCATCTGCTGGGGTACAGTTGCTGTGGTGTCCACCCCTGCTGGACCTCCGACTCCCGACTGTGGCAGGGATGGGATCCCCACGAGCTGGCTGCATTGGTCAGGGCAGGTCCACAGGGGGCCCTGGTGGCATCTGGGCCGGAAGACGGCAAGGAGAACGACCGGCGTATAGCCTCCACAGAGGAGGAGAGGGCCGCCAGATTGGCCGACACATGCAGGAAACCCCCGAACATGGAAGATCCCAATTGGGCCACGTCGTCACGGTGCTCTTCGTGATGACATGCATGCTGCTCCCGGGAAGCTCGCACGTCATCACGAATTGCACCCGCGCGCATCGCGACCCCAATCAGGACCTCCTCCATACGGCCACGGGTCCCCTTGTCCGCAGGTGGAGGGGAGTCAGGTGAAATGGACATACCCTCTACCTGCGGACGGGCCTGAGACGGGGCATCCCTGCTGGTGCATGGTGGTGCACTGACAGGGTCAGGGACAGCGACATGCACAGGCCCCTCCACGGTGACCTGTGCTGCCTCCTGCCCCTGCCCCTGGACTGCACCACTTGCACCAGCAGGGATGCCCCCACCAGGCCCCATGTGCGCCTCAGTGGCGGCCTCCTCCTCCTCTGTGGAAACCACCAACCTGGATGGCTCCTCACTGTCTTCCGCCGTAGCAGGCCGCTGTGGGGGCTCACCCACCCCTTCCGCTGCAGCCGTGGGGGCATCCCCGCCGCCTTGCTCCACAGCACCGTCTCCGCCCTCTTCTTCACTAGCCGCTGCGTAGAGGGAGACATAGAACACAAGCATCAGGGTACTGTACAATGGTCCCCTAGACAGGAAGCAATAGCAGATGAGTACCACTATCAAAGTACACTTCCATCATGTCCCTCCACAACACATGGGTCAGTCCAGGCAAAACACACACAGTAACAGGCATGGTGCATGCCATGGACATTTCCATACATGTCCAATGGACTCTTGAAACATACAATGATATGGAACTCACATGCATCATGGGTCATGCCTATCACATGCACACACTTCACCTCAGTCACATCCATCTGGCCTCATACACCCCAAACACAGCCGATACAAGGATAACTAGGCTGCATCAGTGAATCTGTACATTGTCACAGACATGTGTCATGCATCCATGGCATTCACAAGTCACAGACACGCAGGTCAGGCACACAGACATGGCTACCATATATGTACCTGGCATCAGCACCCATCCCTCACCCCCACCCATGTCCAGGAACAGAGACTGGCATGCTCTCATGTGTAAAATCTGCATAGGGCTCCCCATGTCGCATTTAAACACATGCAACAACCATGTGGTTCACACATCACTGGTCGCACATGCATTACCATGATGTCCCTGCACACATACATGCGTACATGGCCTATGTCACACTACAGGCAAGTACAGACAACCAGCACACCGCAACATGCCCTGTCTCACACAGCAATGCTTGGCCACTTACCGCTCAACTCCAGACGGGTCTCCCTCTCAAGGATCTGGGCGTGGAGCGCTGGGCGTATGCGTTCCAGGACCCTCATCTGGATGGAACTCATGCGGCCCCGGCCCCCCTCCATGAGGCGCCGGGCCTTCACGAGGGTCCTGGACCTCAAGTCCTCCCAGCGCTTTTTGATCTTCTGGACGTTGCGGGTTGCCACCCCCTCCGCGTTGATGGCAACCACACAGTCGGCCCAGATCCTCTCCTGTCCTTCCTTGCTGGCGCGGGACGATCCGAAGAGGGTTCATACTGCCCCAGGACATGCTCCACCAGGACACCAACTTCGGTGGCAGTGAAGCTGGTGCCCCTCTGCCCCTCTGGCCTGGGATTGCCACTGGTGCCAGATGTCGAAGTGCCCGACATGGCAACCCGAGAGGCAGGAGTGGGTGGGCAACTGGGTCCTGGGGCTGGGCTGTGGAGCGATGTTATCCCAGTCAGGAGTCTTCTGTTCCAGCAGGGGTGGACACAGCAACTGGACCCCTGCAGATGGCTGATGTGCAGGCACCAAATGGCAGGGCACGGTGGCAGCAGGCAGGCAGGCAGGCAGCAGCAGATGGCACGTGGGAGGCTGCTCGGGGCACTGGGGGGCAGTAATTCGGCCTTGTGGGCAGGAGCGTGGTCTTCCGTGTGTTTTCGCGTGGCCAGCTTGATACGGAGTGATTTGGCACGTGAAAATCCTGCACGTCAGCGTGAAATTCGAGGAAAGGCCTTTAGCGCGTAAGCGCGTCAGCACGCATATGCGTTTCCATTGGACCAAAGGCCCTCAGCGCGTAAGCGCGTCTGTGACGTGACCCGCACGGGTGTTTCCCTCATAGCACGTGATGACGGAGCACACGTGGAAAGACTGCACGTCAGAGTGTCATCGCGTGTAATTGGACAAAAGTGCACGTACACGTGATTGGCCTATGTACGTGTATTTCAGAGGTGCGCGGGCACTTACACACGTGAATACATCAGCTCACGTGTATTCCGGGGTGCACGGGAATTTCCACACGCTATTGGCCTGAGTACGTGGATTTCAGGGGTGCGCGGGAAGTTTCACACGCTCGCCTACAACACGTGCAAAAAATGACGTCCTAATCCGGAAACACGTACGCCAGCAGGAAGCAGGCATACGCCGACCCGCGACGCATAAAATTGCGCGCAAAAAACTAACAAGCTCAGACGCCAGGATTAATATACCGTTCCTAGCAGCAGTGGCCGTGGGCTATCAAAGGAGGAGGAGGAGGATAGTCATGGCCAGAATTTTCACACCCAGAACCAGCCTTTTTGGGATGCCTGATGACCAGGTGTATGGGAGGTACAGGTTTCCACCACACATAATACTGGACCTGGTGAGTGAGTGGGAGGACGACCTCACATCACCCACCCTGTGCTCCCAAGCACTCAGCCCCCTGGAGAAGGTCCTCAATGTACTGCACTTCTTAGCCACTGGATCATTTCAGCGGACAAGTGCCATAGTGGGTGGGGTGTCACAGGCCACGCAGTCACGCTGCCTACACCAGGTCTTGAACATCATCACTGCACGCCCATCAGTCCGCAGGCACATATACCTGCCCGAACACCTGCAGAAAGGCATGCTGCCGCCCTGGATTTTTATGGTGTGGCACGATTCCCCAAAGTGCTAGGTGCCATTGACTGCACCCATGTGGCTCTACCTCCCCCCAGGGCATCTGAGCACATCTATAGGAACTGCAAGCACTGGCATTCCACCAACGTGCAGGTAGTATGTAATGCCAAGGGAATCATCACCTCAGTATATGCCAACTATCCCGGGTCCACCCACGACAGCTTCATTTACCGAATGTCCACCCTAAGCCGGGACCTATAAGCTGGGCGGCATGGCGATACATGGCTGCTTGGTGAGTATGAATGCCACTGCACATGCATGCATGTCAGATACTGAGCAAGGTCACAACCCCACCAATGATACCCATCACCACCTACACAGGGGACAGTGCCTACCCTCTCAGCCCCCACATGATGACGCCAATTCGGAACCCCACCACGCCACCCGAGGTAAGATATAACACAGCCCACATTGCAACCCGGGGCATAGTGGAGCACACATTCGGAGTGTTTAAGTCATGCTTTTGCTCCCTTGACCGTTCTGGTGGGCAGCTGTTATACGCTCCCCCAGTAGTGTGCAGGATCATAGTGGCAGCATGTGTCCTGCACAACGTTGCAACACACCGGGGCTTGGCCGTGGACATGGTGGTGCCCCCACATCCCCAACCACATGCACGCCCGCTGCGCATGGGAGGGGAAAGGGCACGGGGGAGGCAGCCTGTACACAGCTAGTGGCTAATTACTTCACATAGAAATCACACCCCTGTGGAGCGCACGCTGCCCTGGCACATACCATCTGACAATCAATGATGACTCAACCTGACAATGATCCTGAATGTCTGGAGAATCAACCGTCAAAATCATATCAGCCTGAGATTGTTCACCTGGAAGTGTTACAATGTGTGCATCCCTACCTACACAGACACCACCAATGCAGTTTTGTGAAAAGACACATTCATGCAGCTAAAATGAATACTCACTTGCAAAATGCAACATGAGGACAGTGCCATGTCACCCAACCCATCCCCAGCACCACCACACGACACACCATGCCATGTCATGCTATGTGAGGGCAAACAAAGTAATCCCCACAACATGACACAAGTGTCACACAGTACAGTGTCCCTAATTGAAACTCGTGACACCTGAAATGCTCACAGTAATGCAGGACCAACAACACACTTAAGCAGGTGTTTAGCAATAACACTTATCAGCTACTGACCCTCAAAACTACCATTAACATGACATTACGAATGTAAGAAATTAGTAGTCTCACCACCTGGAAATGCCTGCACTCCCACCACTTCCAACTGTACAGTGTTGCCGCCATGTAGAGTTGTAGGTGCACTGCTGCCAACATGGACTCCATCTCCAAAGTAGAGGGCCTTGTGTAGACATGAGGAAAGGACCTGCAAAGGGGGGGTGGGGGAGGCCACCCAGGAGGTCCGAGGTCAGGATGCACACCAGAACCCACCTGTGTGGATTCTGGGAAAAAAAACACCTCCATGGGCTCGTGGCCGACACGGCTACCCTATTGTGAGAGAATCACTGTGGTCACTCTCCTCAGACTCTGCAGCTGCATCAGGAGGTGGTGGCACTATCGGAGGCAGCCCACGCAAAGCCCTAGTCTGCTCCTCCATGGCAGCAAGCATGCGAGTGTGGAAGGTCTGGTTCTGGAGGATAATCGTGCAGAGGTCCCCATGCAACAACTCACGGGATGACCGGAACTCCGCCCGAGTTGCCTGCATCTCAGCTGAGAGCATACGTGTGAGACGCTCCAGCTGCTCTTCTGTCCTTCTGTGTGTTGAAGCCTCAAGCTCAACAAGGGTTGTCCTGATCTGACTGAGCTCCACCCTCAGGGCTTCCCTGCGGCCCTGGGACTCTATGGAAAGGGCATCCTGCAGAGTCGCCAGTGCCGCCCGCCTGTCCCTGTTGGACGCCAACATGTCCTCCCTGTGTGACTGGCAGATGGAGTCTGTTGCCTGCTGCAGTCGCTCCATCAGCCTTTCTGGGGGGACAATGGAAGTGGCCACCCTATCCATGGCCTGAGCCATCATCTCTGATGATGCTGCCTGTTGGGTAGCCATACCGTATATGGATTGCTCCCATGCGGTATTGCCAGGTGGCGTACGGCCACCACGTCGGCAGGCACCACACCTGTCTGGGGCAAGGCGAACTGCGCCTTGCTGTGCCGGCACTGCCTGAGGCTGCAGGACTGCATTCCCCCTCTGATCTGCTGGCCCAGGAACAGGATCAGATGTTGCGGAGTGTGACCCTGCATCCATAACCACCAAAGGCGGACCTGCCAAAACTGACATCCCCATTGAGGGTACTACCCCTGGTGCAGGTGGGTCGGACAGAAGAGAATCCCTCCCAGGAACACTCACCTGCGATGCCACATAGGTCTCATCATCCGAATCGACACCTAAATACAGCTCGGGGGAGGTGCACCCAGAGACACCCCTTGAGAGCACGACCTGCAGCAGTTGTGGGTTTTCACCCACCACCACACCACGTCCCTCACTGGTGGTCAGTCGGGCCTGAGACCCCTCCTGGGTCTGCACCATCTCCACAACCCCAGCTGTATCAAGTGCGTCATCCCCTGCCAAGACATGAAAGAAAAGAAATGGAAACATGCATTAGCACTATGGCACACAATTAGGGCTGAGAAGCAACAGAACCAGTACTTTATTGACACATGTCCCACATGACTAAAACCCTCCCATGCATGCACCCTCACTGCGTATGAAGGGGAGGCAAATGGCACGCATTGATGACACCAAGATGGAAGATCAACACATTTGCTGCATGCTGCCTAGCAGTGGCATCACACATTGGCCTGTGATTGCCAGGTGAAATACACAGATGGCATGTACCATTGCTATTGAGTGAAGATGGAGAGGAGGGCAGCACTTATTCATTCAGTCCAGTTCCCTCATGTAATAGCTTTTCTAATTCAAACAGGTCTCATTTCTCACCTGGAGTTGCCAGTCCAAAATGGTCCTATTTCACAGGGACATGTCTAAACAAATGATATCCAGGTAACAAAGTCACTCCACTTTACCATAGCCATGTCAGACATGTGACTAGAGGACTGAGAAATGCCTAGTAAAAGTGGTGGAATGCAAACAATCTGCCTGAATGAACAGAGAAAAATAAGCAACAATGTTGTGGCAAGGTGACACTTCAAGGGCAACTGGCGTGGTGTTGGGCTAGATGTCTACTGTTGGCAGAAGGGATACTGCTATGGCCAAATGCTTCTGCGCAGAATGTATTGGATGAAGCACATGGTTGAACCAAACGACTCAGGCACACACACCCTCACCTGGCACACAAACAGAAGCCCTCACACACACACCATGCACATGGATGACACACACATGCATGTGCACTCACCGGACAATGCCTCATAATCTGGCAGATCTCCCACGCCTTGGATCTGTTCCTACGTGAAGTAGGTCCCAGCGACTGACTCATGTGGAGTGAGTTCCATGTCTTCTACTGGAGACCCACCTCCAGTCACTAGAGTTGCGGCATGACTTGAGGCCAGCTTATTCTTTGCCCTGCGCTTTAGGTCATTCCAGCGCTTATAGCAATCATTGGCTGTGCGCCTCACGATTCCAAGGGCACTTACGATGTCCGCAACGGTCTGCCAGTGTGCCTGGCGTTGTGCAGGTGTGGTCTTGGATCCTGCAACAATGACCATTTCGTTATCATGTGCGGACACATACTCGACAAGTGCATTCAGTTCGGCATCCGTGAAGCTGGGATTCCTCGACGGGCCGGACTGTGTAGCTGTGTCTGGGGCATCAGCCTGTGCCGGACGAGCACTCTTCCTCTTCCGTTTGGAAGGTGGTGGGGATCCTGAGTGTCCTACGCCACTCTGGACACTAGGGGCAGGAGCCCTGGTGGACTCTGTATCAGGAGTGTGGGATTGCACACTCAGCATGGGAGTTGGTGCAGGCATTGGCTCAAGTGTAATGGTGTCAGGGGGAATGTCAGCAGGATGGACTAGGACCGACACTGTCCTGGCTGGGTGTGTGAGAGCTGGGGTGGATGGAGCCGCAGCTGCCCCTGCAGCCTCTCCACCCAGCCTACTTGGGGCAGCAGATGACCTTGCTGCCCCTGATCCACGTGGCCTGATGACATCAACGTGCACCAGCGCACGTGTCATAGGCCTGCTGACCTGGAAGTCAGCCATGGAGTCAGCCAGGTCTGGTGCCACAATGGGCTGGTCCAACAAGGGCTGAGCATGGATGGTGTCAGCCACATCACCCTCAACAAGGGGGGGCGGGGGGGATTATGGGTGCGCTTGACTTGTCCTCCACACATGGGGGGACAGGGTCACCCTGCAAGTAACGACCACGTCCCCTACCGGATCCACCACGGCCACCACTTGTGGCTCGTCCACCTTTGCCACCCTTACGGATTCCTCGCCTCCCAACCATGGCACTGATGTTAATGTGCGTATGGGAGTGGCTTTAAACTATTGTCCTGGGCAATTGGGGGTCAAAGGGGTTGGGTACCAGATGGTAATTGTACCCTAGTGCTCTAGCAAGGCTGAATGTGACCCCTGGGGAAAGATGACGGGTCACGCAACGCACAGGAAGCCCAAAAAAAGGGAGATAACGTGCACGCAACCCCTCCTAGACCACGTGTGTGGAAAAATAAACCTGCACTACGCTGTGTCACACGCAGCCTAGAATGACCTCTGAAGGGGTAGGCTACACACGGGGCAAGCCCAGATGTTAGATACGTGTGTGACTCACCGTCTGCCAGGAAAAAGAGCGTGAAAAAGAAGCGCGTGTGCGCGTTGGCAACACCCCCGCCAAAAGAAGAATTGTACGCTGGCTGAGGAGACAGGACAACAGTAGAAGGGAACGCTGTTTGAGGGAACAGGCCTGGGAAAACCAGAAAAAGAGAAAAAGATGTCAGAGGTAACAGGGAGTACGAACTTGAAACGCTGTGAAGTAAATCGCGTGTGAAATGACAAGAAGTACAGATTTCACCCACTCGCTCTCCACGAAAAGCACGTACAAGGAAATGGTGTTCTACACGTACCTTTTATGCAGGCCCACACGTCCAGCGTCACTTCCGCGTGTACGCGCTAGGGCCATTTCCACCAATTACACGCTTTGTCACTTCTGCGTGTACGCGCTAGGGCCATTTCCACCAATTACACGCTTTGTCACTTCCGCATGTACGCGCTAAGGCCATTTCCACCAATTACACGCTTTGACACTCGGACGTGTCTTTCATTTTTTTAACACGCAACATTTCAAACGTGCGCCATATTCAACGTGCACGTGACTTCATAGACGCGCATACGCTGGTGGCCTTTGGGCCAATGAATGTACAGATGTGTGCTGACGCGCTTACGCGCTAAGGGCCTTTCCTCCAATTACACGCAGACGTGCTGGATTTTCACATGCAAAATCACTCCGTATCAAGCTGGCCACGCGTTCACACACGGAAGACCACGCTCCTGCCCAGAAGGCCGAATTACTGCCCCCCAGAGCCCTGAGCACGCTCCCACCTGCCATCTGCTGCTGCCTGACTGCTTGCTGCCCACGTGCCCTGCCATTTGCTGCCTGCACATCAGCCAGGGGTGCTGTTACTGTGAGCACCCCTGCTGGAACCGAAGACTCCCGACTGCTTTTCCATCGCTGCTCAGCCCAGCCCCAGGACCCAGTTGCACACCCACTCCTGCCTCTGGGGTTGCCATGTCGGGCACTGCAACATCTGGCACCAGTGGCAACCCCCAGCCAAGGAGGCAGAGGGGCACCAGCTTCACTGCCACCGAAGTTGGTGTCCTGGTGGAGCATATCCTGGGGCAGTATGATGCCCTCTTCGGAAGGTTGCGCGCCGACAAGGAAGGATGGACTCGGATCTGGATGGACATCGTGACTGCCATCAACGCAGAGGAGGTGGCAGTCCGCGACTACGAACGTGTCAGGAAGCGCTGGGAGGACTTCAGGTCCATGACCCTCAACAAGGCCCGGCGCCTCATGAAGGCAGCGGATGCTAAGGGGCGCCGGGGCCACTTGTCGGAAGATCAGATGAGGGTCCTGGAATGCATATCCCCAACGCTCCACGTCCAGGTCCTTGAGAGGCAGACCCATCTGGAGTCAAGCAGTAAGTGTACATGCATACTGATTGTAAGCTGTGCGTCTGGTGGTGTGCCAGGAGTGTGCAGGTTGAACATGTATTTTTATGTGGGCAAGTAGGGGGGGTGCACAGGGCCGTGAGGGTGACACATGCGAGGGGTCTCATGTGTGACACATGGATGGTGCTTGTGTGTGTGAGCTTGCATGGCACGGGATGTGGAGGAATGATTGTCAGGTGTGACATGGATGTCGATCGGAACACTGCGACAGTTGGCGGAGGTGTACACATGCATGCAAGTTTGGTGGTGTGTGTGCATGTGTAGTGCACTCCCTATGTTGCATGTGATGTGTGGATGACCTTTGGCTGCTCATGCTGTTGTATGTGAATGGATGGTGCTAGCTGTTGCAATATGGCTGTGGTATGGCTCATGTGTGCAAGTTGAAATGACATGTGTGTTGGGGATTGTGATGCCATGTCTGAGGTTTACCAATGCCACTCATGTATAACTGTCATCATGTGTGTATGAGTCCATTGTACAGTGCCCTGATGCCTGTGTTTTCTTTCTCCCTGTCTGCAGCGTCAACTGATGAAGAGGGCAGAGAAGGTGCTGTTGAGCACAGCGGCAGGGGTCGCACCACCAGCCGGAGACGCAAGGCCCGGCTCCCCTCCCAGGTTCTGATCTCGTCTGGGAGTGAGGAGTCCGGTGCCGTGTCCCAGGCCGCAGCTGCCGAGGGGAGGTCCAAGAGGCGGATGTTGGAGTTGGCCTCCTCGGCAGCAGAAGGGGCAGCTGGGACCCCACAGGGCCCAACGGAGGAAGATGGCACGGAGTCATCTAGGTTGGTGGGGGGGTGGAGGAGGAGGAGGCCGTGTAAGCGACAGAGGCGGGGTCTGGAGGTGGGGATTCCACTGGTGCTATTGGTGCAGTGCAGGATCAGGGACAGGAGGCAGCACAGGCCGCCGCGGAGGTGCCTGTGTGCAATCCTGTCCCTGCTCCTGTCACTGCATCATCTTGCACCAGCGGGGATGCCTACCTCCAGACCCATTCTCAGGGAGGGGATTGGCTTACAACGCCTGGCCTTCCTCTCCCTGCGGATGTGGCTATCCTGCACCAGGTTGAGCCAGTCCAGGGTGGGGTGGTGTTGCGATCAACGGGCCATGCGAGCTGACCTGCAGTCTTTTCATGATGAGTCTGCACGTCTTCTCGCATGGCTCGTTGACCGCGCTGACCCACTGGGACAGCTCACCAGGGCTGGATTCCTCCGTTTCCTGGACCTTTTTCCGACCCCCTCCTCCACAGAACCCCCTATGCCCCAGTCGTCCTCCATGCCATCTTCCCACCCATGTGTCACCTGGGTGCCCTGTGGAGCTGCCTCTGACCATGCGGTCAGGCTGGTGGACAACAGATCCCTGCCACAGTCGGGAGTCGGACGTCCAGCAGGGGTGGCCACATCAACGACTGCACCCCAGCTGGAGGAGGATGTGCAGGCACCATCGGACAGGGCACATGGACAGCAGCAGCTGCAGCAGCAGGAGGCTTTAGGGGGGAGCCATGATAGCTCGGGGCCTTCAACATCGGAGGGGCAGGCATCGGCCGGAGGGCAGGAGGACCCAGGACGGGAAGTGTCTTCCGTGTGGCAGCGGTTGGGCCACGCTATAGATGCGGAGCAGCGGCGGTGGAAGAGGCAATCCGCAGGGAGTTGGAGGTGAACATGTCGGCACCCGTGCGGACCCTCGGGGCCATGGAACAGGACCGCCTCTGGGACATAGACGAGGAGTTCGATGATGCCCTGGCCCGGAACACCACTGAGTGAGCCGCTGGACTGGCCTACCGCCATTGTATATAGTTATTTAGTGATAGGTTTCCTTTAGTGTTTATTTTGATTTGGAGTCGACGGACACTGCTCCACCTTTTGTATATAGTTCCATTTTAGGTTTCATTTCTTCTGTTGGGATGATGGACCCTGAATACTATCCCTGAATGTACATAGTTTGACTTTGCATTTGGATATTTTTTTTACTACGAATATTTTTTTCCATGAAGCAATGGTTTTCTATTTCTTTTTTCCCTTCATTTACTTTTTATGGACTGGAACTTTGGGAGACATTTTTTTGGATTATCATTTATTGATTTTAATTTGAAAAGGGACAGCCAGCTTAATTTTCTTTTTTTTTCCTTGTGTATTTTGTTTAATTTTGATTGCCATTACTGTTGTTTTTAATACATTATTTTGATTTTTTCATTCTTCAATGTGTGGTTTCATCTCATTGTTTTCATGCATGTCATGATATGGTTTTCAGGTTCACTTGCAACCATTGTGTGTGTGTGAGACACATGTGTTCATTTACATTGTTTCCATTGGAGTAGTATCATGGGCGCATGTAATACTTGGTTGTGTCTTTGGGCTGTGGTGGCTGGCCATGAGGCCCATGCTTGAGGATTGTCAGGGCCTGTGGGCAGGGGGACATGTGTGGGGGCCTGGTGGCAGGTGCCCAACAATGCTAGGGGGTGGGGGTGGTGGGAGAAATGTGTGGGGGCCTGCTGGCAGGTGCCCATGACTGCTGGGGGATTGGGGTGTAGGGGTACATGTGTGGGGGCCTGGTGGAGGTTGCCCCATGACTGCTGGGGGGTGGGGGTGCAGGGGACATGTATGGGGGACTGGTGGAGGGTGTACCTGCACTGCTGGGGGGTGGGGGTGCAAGGGGACATGAGTGGGGGCCTGGTGGAGGGTGTCCCTGCATTGCTGGGGGGTAGGGGTGCAGGGGTACATGTGTGGGGGCCTGGTGGAGGGTGCCCCATGACTGCTGGGGGTGGGGGTGCAGGGGGACATGAGTGAGGGCCTGGTGGAGGGTGCCCCATGACTGCTGGGGGTGGGGGTGGTTGGAGAAATGTGTGGGGGCCTGCTGGCAGGTGCCCCACAGTGCTGGGGGGTGGGGGTGGTGGGAGAAATGTGTGGGGGCCTGCTTGCAGGTGCCCCTGACTGCTGGGGGGTGGGGGTGCAGGGGAACATGAGTGGGGGCCTGGTGGAGGGTGCCCATGACTGCTGGGGGGTGGGGGGTGCAGGGGGACATGCGTGGGGGCCTGGTGGAGGGTGCCCCTCAGTGCTGGGTGGTGGGGGTGCAGGGGGACATGTGTGGGGGCCTGGTGGAGGGTGCCCCATGACTGCTGGGGGTGGGGGTGCAAGGGGACATGAGTGGGGGCCTGGTGGAGGGTGCCCCACAGTGCTGGGGGGTGCGGTGGGTGTTAGACATGAGTGGGTGCCTGGTGGAGGGTGCCCCATGACTGCTGGGGGGTGGGGCTGCAAGGGGACAGGAGTGGGGGCCTGGTGGAGGGTGGCCCACAGTGCTGGGGCTGGGGGTGCAAGGGGACATGAGTGGGGGCCTGGTGGAGGGTGACCCTCAGTGCTGGGGGGTGGGGGTGCTGGGGGACATGAGTGGGGGCCTGGTGGCAGGTGCCCCACAGTGCTGGGGGGTGAGGGTGCAGGGAGACATGTGTGGGGGCCTGGTGGAGGGTGTCCCTGCACTGCTGGGGGGTGGGGTGGGTGGGAGACATGAGTGGGGGCCTGGTGGAGGGTGCCCCATGACTGCTGGGGGGTGGGGGTGGTGGGAGAAATGTGTGGGGGCCTGCTGGCAGGTGCCCCACAGTGCTGGGGCGTGGGGGTGGTGGGAGAAATGTGTGGGGGCCTGCTGGCAGGTGCCCCTGACTGCTGGGGGGTGGGGGTGCAGGGGAACATGAGTGGGGGCCTGGTGGATGGTGCCCATGACTGCTGGGGGGTGGGGGTGCAGGGGGACATGAGTGGGGGCCTGGTCCTCAGTGCTGGGGGGTGGGGGTGCAGGGGGACATATGTGGGGGCCTGCGGGCAGGCGCCCCTGACTGCTGGGGGGTGGGGGTGCAGGGGAACATGAGTGGGGGCCTTGTGGAGGGTGCCCATGACTGCTGGGGGGTGGGGGTGCAGGGGGACATGTGTGGGGGCCTGGTGGAGGGTGTCCCTGCACTGCTGGGGGGTGGGGGTGCAGGGGTACATGTGTGGGGGCCTGGTGGAGGGTGCCCCATGACTGCTGGGGGGTGGGGGTGCAGGGGGACATGAGTGAGGGCCTGGTGGAGGGTGCCCCATGACTGCTGGGGGTGGGGGTGGTGGGAGAAATGTGTGGGGGCCTGCTGGCAGGTGCCCCACAGTGCTGGGGGGTGGGGGTGCAGGGGAACATGAGTGGGGGCCTGGTGGAGGGTGCCCATGACGGCTGGGGGGTGGGGGGTGCAGGGGGACATGAGTGGGGGCCTGGTGGAGGGTGCCCCTCAGTGCTGGGGGGTGGGGGTGCAGGGGGACATGTGTGGGGGCCTGGTGGAGGGTGCCCCGTGACTGCTGGGGGTGGGGGTGCAAGGGACATGAGTGGGGGCCTGGTGGAGGGTGCCCCACAGTGCTGGGGGGTGCGGTGGGTGTTAGACATGAGTGGGTGCCTGGTGGAGGGTGCCCCATGACTGCTGGGGGGTGGGGGTGCAAGGGGACAGGGGTTGGGGCCTGGTGGAGGGTGGCCCACAGTGCTGGGGCTGGGGGTGCAAGGGGACATGAGTGGGGGCCTGGTGGAAGGTTACCCTCAGTGCTGGGGGGTGGGGGTGCAGGGAGACATGTGTGGGGGCCTGGTGGAGGGTGTCCCTGCACTGCTGGGGGGTGGGGTGGGTGGGAGACATGAGTGGGGGCCTGGTGGAGGGTGCCCCATGACTGCTGGGGGGTGGGGGTGGTGGGAGAAATGTTTGGGGGCCTGCTGGCAGGTGCCCCACAGTGCTGGGGGGTGGTGGGAGAAATGTGTGGGGGCCTGCTGGCAGGTGCCCCTGACTGCTGGGGGGTGGGGTGCAGGGGAACATGAGTGGGGGCCTGGTGGATGGTGCCCATGACTGCTGGGGGGTGGGGGTGCAGGGGGACATGAGTGGGGGCCTGGTCCTCAGTGCTGGGGGGTGGGGGTGCAGGGGGACATATGTGGGGGCCTGCTGGCAGGTGCCCCTGACTGCTGGGGGGTGGGGGTGCAGGGGAACATGAGTGGGGGCCTAGTGGAGGGTGCCCATGACTGCTGGGGGGTGGGGGTGCAGGGGGACATGTGTGGGGGCCTGGTGGAGGGTGTCCCTGCACTGCTAGGGGGTGGGGGTGCAGGGGTACATGTGTGGGGGCCTGGTGGAGGGTGCCCCATGACTGCTGGGGGGTGGGGGTGCAAGGGGACATGAGTGGGGGCCTGGTGGATGGTGGCCCACAGTGCTGGGGGCTGGGGGTGCAAGGGGACATGAGTGGGGGCCTGTTGGAGGGTGCCCCATGACTGCTGGGGGTGGGGGTGCAGGTGGACATGAGTGGGGGCCTGGTGGAGGGTGCCCCTCAGAGCTGGGGGGTGGGGGTACAAGGGGACATGTGTGGGGGCCTGTTGGAGGGTGTCCCTGCACTGCTGGGTGGTGGGGGTGCAGGGGTACATGCGTGGGGGCCTGGTGGAGGTTGCCCCATGACTGCTGGGGTGTGGGGGTGGTGGGAGAAATGTGTGGGGGCCTGCTGGCAGGTGCCCCACAGTGCTGGGGGGTGGGGGTGGTGGGAGAAATGTGTGGGGGCCTGCTGGAAGGTGCCCCTGACTGCTGGGGGGTGGGGGTGCAGGGGAACATGAGTGGGGGCCTGGTGGAGGGTGCCCATGACTGCTGGGGGGTGGGGGTGCAAGGGGACATGAGTGGTGGCCTGGTGGAGGGTGCCCCTCAGTGCTGGGGGGTGGGGGTACAGGGGGACATGTGTGGGGGCCTGCTGGCAGGTGCCCCTGACTGCTGGGGGTGGGGGTGCAGGGGAACATGAGTGGGGGCCAGGTGGAGGGTGCCCATGACTGCTGGGGGGTGGGGGGGCAGGGGGACATGTGTGGGGGCCTGGTGAAGGGTGCCCCATGACTGCTGGGGGGTGGGGGTGCAAGGGGACATGAGTGGGGCCCTGGTGGAGGGTGGCCCACAGTGCTGGGGGCTGGGGGTGCAAGGGGACATGAGTGGGGGCCTGGTGGAGGGTGCACCATGACTGCTGGGGGGTGGGGGTGCAGGGGGACATGAGTGGGGGCCTGGTGGAGGGTGCCCCTCAGTGCTGGGGGGTGGGGGTGCAGGGGGACATGTGTGGGGGCCTGGTGGAGGGTGTCCCTGCACTGCTGGGGGGTGGGGGTGCAGAGGTACATGTGTGGGGGCCTGGTGGAGGGTGCCCCATGACTGCTGGGGGGTGGGGGTGCAGGGGGACATGTGTGGGGGCCTGGTGGAGGGTGTCCCTGCACTGCTGGGGGGTGGGGGTGCAGGGGTACATGTGTGGGGGCCTGGTGGAGGGTGCCCCATGACTGCTGGGGGGTGGGGGTGCAGGGGGACATGAGTGAGGGCCTGGTGGAGGGTGCCCCATGACTGCTGGGGGTGGGGGTGGAGGGAGAAATGTGTGGGGGCCTGCTGGCAGGTGCCCCACAGTGCTGGGGGGTGGGGGTGGTGGGAGAAATGTGTGGGGGCCTGCTGGCAGGTGCCCCTGACTGCTGGGGGGTGGGGGTGCAGGGGAACATGAGTGGGGGCCTGGTGGAGGGTGCCCATGACGGCTGGGGGGTGGGGGGTGCAGGGGGACATGAGTGGGGGCCTGGTGGAGGGTGCCCCTCAGTGCTGGGGGGTGGGGGTGCAGGGGGACATGTGTGGGGGCCTGGTGGAGGGTGCCCCATGACTGCTGGGGGTGCAAGGGGACATGAGTGGGGGCCTGGTGGAGGGTGCCCCACAGTGCTGGGGGGTGCGGTGGGTGTTAGACATGAGTGGGTGCCTGGTGGAGGGTGCCCCATGACTGCTGGGGGGTGGGGGTGCAAGGGGACAGGGGTTGGGGCCTGGTGGAGGGTGGCCCACAGTGCTGGGGCTGGGGGTGCAAGGGGACATGAGTGGGGGCCTGGTGGAGGGTTACCCTCAGTGCTGGGGGGTGGGGGTGCTGGGGGACATGAGTGGGGGCCTGGTGGCAGGTGCCCCACAGTGCTGGGGGGTGAGGGTGCAGGGAGACATGTGTGGGGGCCTGGTGGAGGGTGTCCCTGCACTGCTGGGGGGTGGGGTGGGTGGGAGACATGAGTGGGGGCCTGGTGGAGGGTGCCCCATGACTGCTGGGGGGTGGGGGTGGTGGGAGAAATGTGTGGGGGCCTGCTGGCAGGTGCCCCACAGTGCTGGGGGGTGGTGGGAGAAATGTGTGGGGGCCTGCTGGCAGGTGCCCCTGACTGCTGGGGGGTGGAGGTGCAGGGGAACATGAGTGGGGGCCTGGTGGATGGTGCCCATGACTGCTGGGGGGTGGGGGTGCAGGGGGACATGAGTGGGGGCCTGGTCCTCAGTGCTGGGGGGTGGGGGTGCAGGGGGACATATGTAGGGGCCTGCTGGCAGGTGCCCCTGACTGCTGGGGGGTGGGGGTGCAGGGGAACATGAGTGGGGGCCTAGTGGAGGGTTCCCATGCCTGCTGGGGGGTGGGGGTGCAAGGGGACATGTGTGGGGGCCTGGTGGAGGGTGTCCCTGCACTGCTAGGGGGTGGGGGTGCAGGGGTACATGTGTGGGGGCCTGGTGGAGGGTGCCCCATGACTGCTGGGGGGTGGGGGTGCAAGGGGACATGAGTGGGGGCCTGGTGGATGGTGGCCCACAGTGCTGGGGGCTGGGGGTGCAAGGGGACATGAGAGGGGACCTGGTGGAGGGTGCCCCATGACTGCTGGGGGTGGGGGTGCAGGTGGACATGAGTGGGGGCCTGGTGGAGGGTGCCCCTCAGTGCTGGGGGGTGGGGGTACAAGGGGACATGTGTGGGGGCCTGTTGGAGGGTGTCCCTGCACTTCTGGGTGGTGGGGGTGCAGGGTTACATGTGTGGGGGCCTGGTGGAGGTTGCCCCATGACTGCTGGGGTGTGGGGGTGGTGGGAGAAATGTGTGGGGGCCTGCTGGCAGGTGCCCCACAGTGCTGGGGGGTGGGGGTGGTGGGAGAAATGTGTGGGGGCCTGCTGGAAGGTGCCCCTGACTGGTGGGGGGTGGGGGTGCAGGGGAACATGAGTGGGGGCCTGGTGGAGGGTGCCCATGACTGCTGGGGGGTGGGGGTGCAAGGGGACATGAGTGGTGGCCTGGTGGAGGGTGCCCCTCAGTGCTGGGGGGTGGGGGTGCAGGGGGACATGTGTGGGGGCCTGCTGGCAGGTGCCCCTGACTGCTGGGGGTGGGGGTGCAGGGGAACATGAGTGGGGGCCAGGTAGAGGGTGCCCATGACTGCTGGGGGGTGGGGGTGCAGGGGGACATGTGTGGGGGCCTGGTGGAGGGTGCCCCATGACTGCTGGGGGGTGGGGGTGCAAGGGGACATGAGTGGGGCCCTGGTGGAGGGTGGCCCGCAGTGCTGGGGGCTGGGGGTGCAAGGGGACATGAGTGGGGGCCTGGTGGAGGGTGCACCATGACTGCTGGGGGGTGGGGGTGCAGGGGGACATGAGTGGGGGCCTGGTGGAGGGTGCCCCTCAGTGCTGGGGGGTGGGGGTGCAGGGGGACATGTGTGGGGGCCTGGTGGAGGGTGTCCCTGCACTGCTGGGGGGTGGGGGTGCAGGGGTACATGTGTGGGGGCCTGGTGGAGGGTGCCCCATGACTGCTGGGGGGTGGGGGTGCAAGGGGACATGAGTGGGGGACTGGTGGAGGGTGCCCCTCAATGCTGGGGGATGGGGGTGCAGGGGGACATGTGTGGGGGCCTGGTGGAGGGTGTCCCTGCACTGCTGGGGGGTGGGGGTGCAGGGGTACATGTGTGGGTGCCTGGTGGAGGTTGCCCCATGACTGCTCGGGGGTGGGGGTGCAAGGGGACATGAGTGGGGGCCTGGTGGAGGGTGCCCCACAGTGCTGGGGGGTGGGGTGGGTGGGAGACATGAGTGGGGGCCTGGTGGAGGGTTCCCCATGACTGCTGGGGGGTGGGGGTGCAAGGGGACATGAGTGGGGGCCTGGTGGAGTGTGGCCCACAGTGCTGGGGCCTGGGGGTGCAAGGGGACATGAGTGGGGGAATGGTGGAGGGTGGCCCACAGTGCTGGGGGGTGGGGGTGGTGGGTGAAATGTGTGGGGGCCTGCTGGCAGGTGCCCCACAGTGCTGGGGGTGGGGGGGGGTGGGAGACATGAGTGGGGGCCTGGTGGAGGGTGCCCCACAGTGCTGGGGGGTGGGGGTGGTGGGAGAAATGTGTGGGGGCCTGCTGGAAGGTGCCCCTGACTGCTGGGGGGTGGGGGTGCAGGGGAACATGAGTGGGGGCCTGGTGGAGGGTGCCCATGACTGCTGGGGGGTGGGGGTGCAAGGGGACATGAGTGGTGGCCTGGTGGAGGGTGCCCCTCAGTGATGGGGGGTGGGGGTGCAGGGGGACATGTGTGGGGGCCTGCTGGCAGGTGCCCCTGACTGCTGGGGGTGGGGGTGCAGGGGAACATGAGTGGGGGCCAGGGAGAGGGTGCCCATGACTGCTGGGCGGTGGGGGTGCAGGGGGACATGTGTGGGGGCCTGGTGGAGGGTGCCCCATGACTGCTGGGGGGTGGGGGTGCAAGGGGACATGAGTGGGGCCCTGGTGGAGGGTGGCCCGCAGTGCTGGGGGCTGGGGGTGCAAGGGGACATGAGTGGGGGCCTGGTGGAGGGTGCACCATGACTGCTGGGGGGTGGGGGTGCAGGGGGACATGAGTGGAGGCCTGGTGGAGGGTGCCCCTCAGTGCTGGGGGGTGGGGGTGCAGGGGGACATGTGTGGGGGCCTGGTGGCGGGTGTCCCTGCACTGCTGGGGGGTGGGGGTGCAGGGGTACATGTGTGGGGGCCTGGTGGAGGGTGCCCCATGACTGCTGGGGGGTGGGGGTGCAAGGGGACATGAGTGGGGGACTGGTGGAGGGTGCCCCTCAATGCTGGGGGATGGGGATGCAGGGGGACATGTGTGGGGGCCTGGTGGAGGGTGTCCCTGCACTGCTGGGGGGTGGGGGTGCAGGGGTACATGTGTGGGTGCCTGGTGGAGGTTGCCCCATGACTGCTCGGGGGTGGGGGTGCAAGGGGACATGAGTGGGGGCCTGGTGGACGGTGCCCCACAGTGCTGGGGGGTGGGGTGGGTGGGAGACATGAGTGGGGGCCTGGTGGAGGGTGCCCCATGACTGCTGGGGGGTGGGGGTGCAAGGGGACATGAGTGGGGGCCTGGTGGAGTGTGGCCCACAGTGCTGGGGCCTGGGGGTGCAAGGGGACATGAGTGGGGGAATGGTGGAGGGTGGCCCACAGTGCTGGGGGGTGGGGGTGGTGGGTGAAATGTGTGGGGGCCTGCTGGCAGGTGCCCCACAGTGCTGGGGTGGGGGGGGTGGGAGACATGAGTGGGGGCCTGGTGGAGGGTGCCCCACAGTGCTGGGGGGTGGGGGTGGTGGGAGAAATGTGTGGGGGCCTGGTGGAGGGTGCCCATGACTGCTGGGGGGTGGGGGTGCAGGCGGACATGTGTGGGGGCCTGGTGGATGGTGGCCCACAGTGCTGGGGGCTGGGGGTGCAAGGGGACATGAGGAGGGGCCTGGTGGAGGGTGCCCCATGACTGCTGGGGGGTGGGGGTGCAGGTGGACATGAGTGGGGGCCTGGTGGAGGGTGCCCCTCAGTGCTGGGGGGTGGGGGTACAAGGGGACATGTGTGGGGGCCTGTTGGAGGGTGTCCCTGCACTGCTGGGGGGTGGGGGTGCAGGGGTACATGTGTGGGGGCCTGGTGGAGGTTGCCCCATGACTGCTGGGGTGTGGGGGTGGTGGAAGAAATGTGTGGGGGCCTGCTGGCAGGTGCCCCACAGTGCTGGGGGTGGGGGTGGTGGGAGAAATGTGTGGGGGCCTGCTGGAAGGTGCCCCTGACTGCTGGGGGGTGGGGTGCAGGGGAACATGAGTGGGGGCCTGGTGGAGGGTGCCCATGACTGCTGGGGGGTGGGGGTGCAAGGGGACATGAGTGGTGGCCTGGTGGAGGGTGCCCATGACTGCTGGGGGGTGGGGGTGCAGGGGGACATGTGTGGGGGCCTGCTGGCAGGTGCCCCTGACTGCTGGGGGTGGGGGTGCAGGGGAACATGAGTGGGGGCCAGGTGGAGGGTGCCCATGACTGCTGGGGGGTGGGGGTGCAGGGGGACATGTGTGGGGGCCTGGTGGAGGGTGCCCCATGACTGCTGGGGGGTGGGGGTGCAAGGGGACATGAGTGGGGGCCTGGTGGAGGGTGGCCCACAGTGCTGGGGGCTGGGGGTGCAAGGGGACATGCGTGGGGGCCTGGTGGAGGGTGCACCATGACTGCTGGGGGGTGGGGGTGCAGGGGGACATGAGTGGGGGCCTGGTGGAGGGTGCCCCTCAGTGCTGGGGGGTTGGAGTGCATGGGGACATGTGTGGGGGCCTGGTGGAGGGTGTCCCTGCACTGCTGGGGGGTGGGGGTGCAGGGGTACATGTGTGGGGGCCTGGTGGAGGGTGCCCCATGACTGCTGGGGGGTGGGGGTGCAAGGGGACATGAGTGGGGCCCTGGTGGAGGGTGCCCCTCAATGCTGGGGGATGGGGGTGCAGCGGGACATGTGTGGGGGCCTGGTGGAGGGTGTCCCTGCACTGCTGGGGGGTGGGGGTGCAGGGGTACATGTGTGGGTGCCTGGTGGAGGTTGCCCCATGACTGCTCGGGGGTGGGGGTGCAAGGGGACATGAGTGGGGGCCTGGTGGAGGGTGCCCCACAGTGCTGGGGGGTGGGGTGGGTGGGAGACATGAGTGGGGGCCTGGTGGAGGGTGCCCCATGACTGCTGGGGGGTGGGGGTGCAAGGGGACATGAGTGGGGGCCTGGTGGAGGGTGGCCCACAGTGCTGGGGGCTGGGGGTGCAAGGGGACATGAGTGGGGGAATGGTGGAGGGTGGCCCACAGTGCTGGGGGGTGGGGGTGGTGGGAGAAATGTGTGGGGGCCTGCTGGCAGGTGCCCCACAGTGCTGGGGGTGGGGGGGGGGAGACATGAGTGGGGGCCTGATGGAGGGTGCCCCACAGTGCTGGGGGGTGGGGGTGGTGGGAGAAATGTGTGGGGGCCTGGTGGAGGGTGCCCATGACTGCTGGGGGGTGGGGGTGCAGGGGGACATGAGTGGGGGCCTGCTGGCAGGTGCCCCACAGTGCTGGGGGGTGGGGGTGCAGGGGGACATGTGTGGGGGCCTGCTGGCAGGGGCCCCTGACTGCTGGGGGGTGGGGGTGCAGGGGAACATGAGTGGGGGCCTGGTGAAGGGTGCCCCATGACTGGTGGGGGGTGGGGGTGCAAGGGGACATGAGTGGGGGCCTGGTGGAGGGTGCCCCTCAGTGCTGGGGGGTGGGGGTGCAGGGGGACATGTGTGGGGGCCTGATGGAGGGTGCCCCATGACTGCTGAGGGGTGAGGGTTCAAGGGGACATGAGTGGGGGCCTGGTGGAGGGTGCCCCATGACTGCTGGGGGGTGGGGGTGCAGGGGGACATGAGTGGGGGCCTGGTGGAGGGTGCCCCTCAGTGCTGGGGGGTGGGGGTGCAGGGGGACATGTGTGGGGGCCTGGTGGAGGGTGTCCCTGCACTGCTGGGGGGTGGGGGTGCAGGGGTACATGAGTGGGGGCCTGGTGGAGGGTGCCCCATGACTGCTGGGGGGTGGGGGTGCAGGGGGACATGAGTGGGGGCCTGGTGGAGGGTGCCCCTCAGTGCTGGGGGGTGGGGGTGCAGGGGGACATGTGTGGGAGCCTGGTGGAGGGTGTCGCTGCACTGCTGGGGGGTGGGGGTGCAGGGGTACATGTGTGGGGGCCTGGTGGAGGGTGCCCCATGACTGCTGGGGGGTGGGGGTGCAAGGGGACATGAGTGGGGTCCTGGTGGAGGGTGGTCCACAGTGCTGGGGGCTGGGGGTGCAAGGGGACATGAGTGGGGGCCAGCCTAATCGCGTGTGATAAGTCCCGCGCACCCTTGTAATACACGTACCCAGCCAAATTGCGTGTGATAATTCCCGCGCACCCCTGTAATACACGTACCCAGCCAAATCGCGTGTGATAATTCCCGCGCACCCCTGTAATACACGTACCCAGCCAAATCGCGTGTGCTAATTCCTGCGTACCCCTGTAATACACGTACCCTGGCTAATCGCGTGTAAAACTTCACGTGTACCCCTGTTATACACGTACCCTGGCTAATCGCGTGTGAAACTTCCCGCATACCCCTGAAATACACCTACCCTGCCTAATTGCGTGTAAAACTTCCCACGTACCCCTGATATAAACGTTACCCGCTTTGCGTTCCTTGTTTGGCAGCCCTGTTAACTGGTCCAGGGTTAGCACAGCCCTTTGCGATGATTTAGCGATTTTGATGGCTTTTCCTTGCGCGAGGGCATTCTTGGGGGCGTTACTGGCGCTGCTGCAGGGTCGCTGCGATACTCTGCGCCCCGGCTGGTTAGGGAGCCTAAAATCCATGAATACGCTGTGCGCGGAAATCGGTTTTATCGCACGCGCCTGGCGCAGACAATCGCACGCTGACACTCTGCGCCAGCCGCTTGCGACACTTTTCTGCGAAATTCTATGAATTACCCTGATTGTTTCCATTGATATAATTAATCACTAATACCCAGATCAACATGCTGTACTAGATGGTAATCATCTTGTGCCAGAGTTAATAGGCCTGAGCATGCTGAGGGCCTTTAACGAGGGCCACCAGGCTATTTTTAACAGTGACAGCACAAGGAAGAGGGTTTTATTATTCTCATCCTTGGTTTGCTTCCTGGGGTGATGATATCCATTATTTTTTCTATCTATGACCCATTACTTCAGACAAAAATATACATTCTCATAAGATTACACATGGAAATGGGAACCACTTCTCCATGTTCAGCTCCACTTCTATTTACGTGGCTTGTCTGGCTGTGCTGCAGTGTGCTGAAGAAATGCAAGGGAAGAGCCAGAGAGTAGTCCATGAGCAGGTAATTGGTGCTGGGAGTTTGGAAGATCCAGGGGAGTGGTGGCGCAGTGGCAGCAGGAATGTACTAGGTGGGCCGACAGACAAGGTGGGCTCTGGGTTAGATTTAAGCAGCTCAAACCATGTTCAGAACCTGGTTTGGATCAGTAGATTCACCAACGTTCATTATCAATGTGAATGTTTGTTGCACCTGTCCAAGGTACGAATTAAACAAAAACTGAGAGACAGGGTGCTTTCTTGCTAGTAGCAGCTGAGACTGCAAGATAAAAGCCCAATCTAAACAAGACCTTTAACGAGGCTGCTGGTGCCAATGCAGCCACTAAAGCCCTCAAGTAAAATGAAGGTGGGACTAGTGAGATGTATTTGTGTAGACCTGGGGTACTAACTGCGAAAGGCGGGAGGCAGGAAGGCAGTAGGCAGCATTTAGAGGGTTATGCTGGCAACACAAATAAGGGACTATGGGAGTAGTGACTCAGGAGAAAGCGGCTCAGTGTACAGCAGTGGCCTGGGAACCAGGAAGTTGGTCACAGTACATGCGTTGGTCACAGTACAAGGCTGAATATAGAAGCAATGGGGAGTGGGCCAGATGGAGGTTGTGGGAGAGGATGCAAGGTGCAGCAAGGTTGATGATGGCCGGTTTGGGACATGCAATGCAAACTAGGTCACCGGATCACAAATCACTTAATTGACTGCAACGAGGGGCATGCAGTTGACCATGCTATATGTGAATTATAACATTTACTTTGATCGACATGTATGATACAATCATTTTGACAACAATTGAAGTCTATCGCATTCCATTGAAGTGGGATTGTAAATGATACACAAATGGTGCTTAATGCCCACACAATTTAGAGCACCCCTGTATTGAGTTGTATCTCTGTGAGTTTGGTAGAGAGCTACAGCTCTCACAGGTAGACATAACTGGCTCTATGTAAATCTGGAAATCATTAGCCTAATCCACGTTCGATGTTGCATTCCGCTGTTCCTTAAATGTAGTTAGGAAAACATGTGCCATCCAAATAAAATGAAATCATTTGCATATGTCTTTTTATTATGCTGCCCTCCGTCAAAACTGTGCAGCATGTTCACGTAAAACTGGCGGCTTTAAGTATTTCATTGCAGCAGTCCTATCAATATAGTTATTTTTATCTGTACAGTTTCGAATACATTTTAAATACAGGGCTCCCTTTAGATATAAGTCTCCCAAATGACTTTCGGTAACGCTTACACTTCAGAAATCCTGCTACTATCTCAAAAGGCCAAGTCACTCTGCTTAAGTATTCGCATTTTAATATAAATTGCACCACAGGAGACACTAAGCCCTATCTGATAAAATCTCAGGGGCCCATTAGTTAAATTAACTGATAATGTTGTAGTACCTCCAAGCAGCTAAAGACATCTATGAATGTCATGCTCTTCTTTCTTTGCAGATAAGTGCTGGCTGAGTTCCCCTGCTGCCCAGGAGGTGCAGATGATAGTGTCACGCGGGATATGGGGCAGACACGTATCTTCCCAAAGGTTAATGGCTTCAAATCTGTGCAAAGGGAAGTCAAAGCTATCAGTCACTGCGGCTCCCATGCGCGATGAGCGAGCACTAGAAGGACGTATTCCCTGAAACACGCGTGCCAGGCAGACACTATCTGGCCAATTGCCTGGAGCATGTGCTTTGTGTGTGTTGCTGTGATATAAAACTGCACTGTTTGATTAGCATGCTTTTATATATCTGAAACAATTTTAATAAGGGTGGTATGAGGGTGTATTGGTAGGGAACTGTGAGGTTACTTAGAAGATGTATTGTAACTGTCAAGGATGGATGTGTGCTTCCTGTTAGTTTGACTCATCGTGTTCTTTAGTCTTAGCCTACTGTTCATTAAAAAAATTAAAAAACAAATCACCTTAAAACCATTAATTCAACGTCCCTAACATATATGACAATATTTTAAGGAGAAGCTGTGGACAACAACATATAATGTGCATAACGGTGATATGTTTGTATCTTCGTGTACGACTCACTCTTCACTGGTAATTAAATCTTTTAAGATGTAGAAAAGCATGTTGGGGAAAGATAGTGGGCCTTGTTACAAATATGGAGGGTAAATATGAATTACAGGTAACTCCACATTATGAAACCACGGTTGAGTGTCACAACCTTCTGAGCTAGTGCCAAAAACCGATCGTCGATGAATCTGCAAGGTTTAAGCAGACATATCATTAACAGTGAAAAAGAGGAGGCATAACAGTATCAATGAGCTGCAATACTATTTAATCAGCAAACGGGTAGCTCAGCAGTGGCCATGTGTGGTCAGACAATCCATTCAAAATTGTCCATTTCCTACCGGCATCCTCACAAGTTGCGTCAAACATGCTAGGGGGCTACAGGCAAAGCAAAGGTGCCTATGATGTGGTCGTGGAACCCAAATAGATTTGAGGTAGAGTTGCATTTCCTTTCTGATGACGGCAGCCATGCTGAGGAATTGTTTGGCTGGCAGTACAGGAAAACAACTGTCCAGAAGAAGAACAGCATCTGGACAGAAATAAGAGACAAAGGGAGAGCTGTGGTCACTGTGCCGTGGGAAAATGAAGACTGCTGCAAGAGGTAGAATGACCTGAGGGGAGTGGTGCAAAGTTGCATATCCATTGAAAGTCGGGAGACAGCTGCCACAGAAGGTGGCACAGTTGAGCCACTCATTTGTGCACTGTGAGGACAAGAAGAGCAATATCCACCAGAAGGCTGGCAGGACAGAGGTCAGAGCAGGAAGTCAGCCTGTCCCTGGTTATGCCATCTCTTTGATATGAATACATGCATGTATCCGCCTGTGGATATAGATGGCCACAATGACCAGGAAGCCTACAATCAAATGGCCATGGTTGTAATCTTGGTGCAACTAAATTAATGTGACACCCTGGGAGAGTGCCCAAGTTAAAGTGAGTTTGATGAGAGAAAAGTACCAATACAGCAATACATTTGTGGCCTTATGCAATATTAGACATTCCTTTATTTGGACAGCCCAAGGCCACATGGCCAACTGACATCCTATGTGGCCACATGCAGCCTATAAATATCCAGCACCATGAATGAACGCACTACAGTAAGCACCCTTTTACTCCCGGGTCCGGAGCGCTATAGAAATAAATAAACAAACAAACAAACAGTCAATATCTAACAAGATCCATGTACGCAGCACAAATGTCCGACCAAATAATCATGCCTCTATTTCCCAATCCAAGCATGCCACTGCTGTTTGTCTCTGATGAAAACATACCCCATCCTGGATGATACAGTGGCATGATGACTCGCCAGATATGCCACGCGCTTACTAAGGTGTGTAGATGTTAAGGGGCACATGTACCCATTTTTGAAGAGTTTTCCCCAGCATCTCAACCCATATATTTCCAATTGGCCTTTGGTCAGCATCCTTCAAAATGTCTCAGAGTCATGCTCAGATATGTACCAGTCATCAGGATGACTGACTGCAGGCCGTTCATCCCCAAAACAGGTTCACAGACTACTCAGGTAGAAGATGTATGGCACAGCATGACTTGGTAAACTGATCCTGCTGCTGCTGCTACCACTGAGCACAAGCACCTAAGTCACCACCCATGCTCCCCACAGTGATGGTACCCACGGGAAGACCCCTGACAAGAAAATACCTGCCATCCACACTGCCGCCACTCATCAGCTATGGCTACTGACACCATGACCATCCCTACACTGCTCCTGATGCAGCTGCCCTACCTAGCCCCACCAATAATTAAAAATGCCGGTATGGTGGGGAGAACCATTCACAAGTTGGGGACTCCCTACAAGTGACACGATCTGTTGAAAAGGGCATTGGGCAGGCAGCATCCTGTTCACAAATGCAATACAGCATTTTAATGCACCTCCTTTGTAGATCTTTGTTGAATCTGCTGTTTCTGTATCCAAACCCTCTGACGTAGCTGTGTGGGTCCATATGCCTGCCTCATAGCTATGTGTGCACATTGAAGGTTATGAACTTGAAATCCAACTGAGTTCACAAAGGCGTCTTCTTCTTTAGCTGTCTTGCTTTTCCTTTCATACACACTTCTCCAGGGCTGTTCTATATATTAATTAGGAGTACAGTTTACGTTATATAGTGATCAATGACATTTGTCTGCCACTACTGAGCACTTAACAATTCATTCTCAGAAGAGCTTAAACACATTTAATAGGAACATATGGAAACATCTCAGTTGTATTGTTGGTAGGAATATAACTGTGCTTTCTCAACAGCACTGCCATACTTCTATTGGGCCAGTACTGACACTTCTTGGTAGGGCCCTTTTAGCAAGACAGAATAGTATGTTTTAGTTAAGGTTGAATTCTTTTAATTTGAAGGAATCAGTACTTTTGAGCAAATCTTCAACAGCAGTACCTGATTTTACTTGCAGCAGTGCAATTCTGGCACTCCTAACATTCTGTGCAGATATGATAAAGACTGGTATGCTGTACACAAACACGCCACATTTTACATCACCCTTCTCAATTTGAGATATTAAAATGTCAGTTCTGTAGCAATACAAGCATTTGGCCCGGCTGCTCGGAAGGTTGGTCTACCCCTGGAGCAAAATTCATGCAGATGCTAGAAAAAAACAGTCCACCTGTCTTCTGAATGTTCGTTGGTTGAGAAAACCCAACACGTTACTTGCTGTGTTGGAAGTCCAGCTCCACGGTCTGTGATGAGTTTTATGAAATGAGTACACACTGCAGATATTGCGAATCAGACCTGCAATTACACTCAGGTGCTAGAAGGAATACCTGACATCTAAACCTACTATCTCCAGGCAGCCAATTCATAGCCCGTTGTACTTGGAACGCAATCTCCATATGTAATCGAGAACTGAAATAGATGAAAAAGGCATTTCGAGACAGTTGGAATTTGGCTCATATATACCTGGAGGGCATTGTCAAATAAATTGCAGGAGTTGAGATGCAAGTTGATAGCCGCTCCTACCATGATTTAACACCACCAAAGACAAGGCTATTCTCAAACAAGATAATTGAAATGGACATTTATTTTATATTATTACAACTTTGGTTTGAAAGAAGGTGTCAGTATCCAGAATACCCCCCATTTTGTAAATACAATTCTCGAAGAGATAGAATTTCCAGGTCAGCATTGGCAGCTATACTTTCTTGATAAAAATGACTTTAGTATGTAACTACTTTACTGCAGATGACTGGCCTTCATTCATTGCAGAACGTGTAGCATATTATTGATCGGTGGAAGTAAGGTGAGAGATTCAGGAAACACTTGCAGCAATAGTTCAGTATTTGCTGCATATGACTGGACTAAGATGGCTAAGTCAGTAGGTGAAGTGTAAATTAAACATAACTGCACAGCATGAAGAGCTCTGCATAACTCCACCTGCTGCATTAACGAGAACCGACCAAGTGAATGAGCCAGCTCTATCAAATTGAATCTTGTCACGTTAGACACTCTAAAACCATCTTAATGTTGGCACTGCCAGCCATCTAAAGGACATCCAGATAGTCGCCTTGCCCTAACTCACACACAATCTCTAAATGCTTTTCCTGGGTACCTAGAATTGCAGTTACAAGGGCAGGTACATGATTGAAAAGCGGATCAAAAGTTAGTATAATAGATGCAGTTTTTACAGATGGGAAATCACTACTTTTACCAATGGATTTCGAGTTCTCCATTGTTGCAGGTCCCACATTGGGCTTTTTCAAAAGGTGCATCACTAGACCTTGTAGACACGTGGATGCCATCATTGTGTAAAAGGTTCAAGTATTAAAATGCTAGGAGGGCGTGGCTTGCATGCAAGCAAGGAGGACGTGAGTCCCTTTGAGCTCCTGTGGCTGGCGCTAATATCCTGAGAAAACATTCTGTTTGGCGAGACAAAATTCATAAAAAATACATCCACGGAGAGGGGAAGACATGCTGAACAACCGTGGAAGATTATAGCTGTAGAAACAAATTCCTGCCGGAGCTACACTGAGTTGACCGTTGCGCCGCTTGGTGCGAAACACTTCACTAAGATTGCCACCAGAGACTCCCCGTACTGAAACGGAGGGCAACCGGTGCTGAAGCACTGAGAGAACCCGAGACATGTGCCCTACATCAGACATCCGGTGCGGAGCGAGCAGAGAGGTATGGCAGCCGAACAGCCCGGATAAGAGGAGTGCTCCAGAATCTCTTTCACTGTGTAAGAGGAGAGAATTTTAAACCGTAATCATATAGTGCCTCCTTATTATGAAAATTGGCCTAAGCAGAAAACCGCGTTGCAAAGTTCCGATTTTGGGTTAACTTCGCCGGCATTTTAAGACTCAGCCATTTTGATTTCAACTCATGTTCCATGTTCTAAAATGGTGGACTGTGTTTTCGACTTGCAGTCGAGCCGAACGACCTTTGAGTTTCGTTAATGTTTAGGTTGACCGAGAGCCGACTGTTTAATCAGTGCAACGAAACCTTGAGCTTCATACGAACTGTCATTCAAGTGTTGTCTGCGCTCACAAGCCTCATCCTCATATAAACACCGAAATAATGAAGAATAAACTTCAATCGTATGCTTTAGCTGAACTGCATTTTAGTGACTCTTAAAATAAGGCTTACCGTGGATCTGAGAACCTACAGCATCATTGTATTTTCATGGACATGTAAACTTGTTTTAATCCTTTGTATAATATTGTAACATCTGTCATGTGAACTAGGCACAAACTCTAGCCCATGAAATTATTAACTCAGAGAGAGGCTGGACAATATTGCAAAAATACTATACATATGTCTGTGTTTAAATATACAGCACTCTCATTCCTCACTGTGTCTGCTGCTACACACTGCAAGGTTTTGGGAGCCAGATAGCTATCTGTTTTGCTTTGTAAATTGTACAGTAATAAAAGATACTTGTATCTTTTTAGCCTGTGATTGGTGTATTTCATTTGTGGTACTAAGCCTCGATATTTCATTGGTCTTTCAAGAAGACCTGCAAGCGACGCTGGAGATGGCATCAGGGCGGTAGGCGTAGGCAGGAGCGGCCACAGATAGGACCTAACAAGACTGAGTGGACGGTGTGGATTAGAAAGCTCTGTACCCATGGGTGAGTGCAGAAGAGGAGGATCGCTGGCACGCGATCCCAGCTGTGGCACACCCTCAAACACTGCAAACCAAACAAAGGATACTGCTGGACATTCTTCCTGGCCCCCGAACTTCAAAGATGGACTCTACACAGAAGTGGGCCGATGACTGGTGGTGCCGTGCTAGGGCCGGCGGAGATGGTGCTCAACTGAGGGCAGCCAGTGCCATAAACAATCCCTGATCTACGGCCGCTCATGACATGTAGCCGGCAGGTAAAAGGTACTTAGGCATAGGAACAAGAGTGCTGAGCTGCCTGCATGAAGTTGGGGAGGCTCACAGACGAGACCTCTAGGATAACTGATTGCTGTTAGGGAGAATTCTCTGTTTAGGCTGAATTTCCTAACCTAGTGAGTCCCCCAGCAGCTTTGCTGGATTTTGGGAGTTTGTTTTTCCCATCCTGCCAAGAGTGAGACTCTTTTTTTCCCCACTCTTGGACATGTATGTGTGTAATTCCTTCTAATGTCAATGTGTTCTATGGGCTATGGGGAATTTTACTCCATAGGGTCTCATATGTTTTCCTATGTGTGTTACACCGCACCCTACGTGCCGTAACACGGGGGCGTCCAAGCGGATCCCCCACCATAGACTCCATACCCGGGGACTGACTACCGTCTCCCCGGGCATGTAAAGTCACCATTGGCTTTACTAGACCTAAATTTACTAACAGAACTAGTACAAACCATCTTATTGTGGACGTACTCCTAGGAGTAATTCGATTACTCCTGGATCTGTTACTCGAGGGGGCACTGTCCCGTCCCCCCTCTTCGGGTTTTGGCTGGTGGCAGTGGAAACTACTTGTTATGTTCGACCCCGGACATAACCCTATGGGATTCGTCCCATTGTTGGAGATTGATACTTTTCCTTGTTAATCTCTAACGTACCACCGGTCTACTTATCTTAAATAAGTCTACCGGATGGTATTTTCTGCCAGAACTCGGTTTTTAAAATGGCGTCTGTGTTCGTCTCTGTGACTCCTAAACCAAAGGTCGAGCCCTTTGTTCCACTTTTGGCGGGCTCTGTACAGAGACCCCCCAAAGTGGTGCCATTCTGTCTGGGTTACCACAGGGGTGTGGGAGGGGGTTTAGGCACCCTGGACCGAGTTGCCTTGCCAACTCCGGTCACACTCTGGAGTGATTGGCCCAAGTGGTGAGCCTCCCCGCTCACCACTTAGCATGTGTTGATTGACAGCTAGGCTGAATGAATCGGGGTTTTTCTGCATAAAAGCAGGGCTTTTGGGACTGGATCTTCAGAAGTCGCCACAGGACCTAAGAATCCGACGAGGGTAACGCTGAGCCGACCTGCACGACGACACCTCTGGTGGAGCCCTGCGGATCCGACTCACCACTTCCCGACGACAGAGGAGATCCCCCTGACTGGTGGGAACAACCAGTCCCCTTTGCTTTTTATTCGCCTCAGGACGCAGTGGTCGAATTGCCCATGCAGAGCACCTCGGCAGCTGGAGAGCCACTACCCCTGTACCGCGACCAAAAGGTGGTGCCTTGTGACGGAGCACTCCGCGGCTGGTCTCTTCCCTGGTGGTGCACCGGACTTCACTTTCTTCGACAACGAGAACCTCTCTACTCTTAGCAAAGACCCGACGTGCATCCACCACCAGGAACAACTGCCCCCGCCGGAGCTGCCCTCCACAACAAGGTACCGTGTCCGCCTGGCTTCCCTTTCGATCGGTTCGAGAGAGGTGTCTTAATCCTCTCCGTTCCATTGGGTCGCCTCCAAGCTTTGTCGTTCTGAACTGGTTCAATCTGCCGATAACAATTTGCTACAAAGACATGAATGCATCTCCACTAGAGACTTTTTGGGACATCGCGCCTTGCTTCTCTCCGAGTGGGCCTGGCCTCTGAACTTTACGACCTATTGTGATTCTTGCCTTCCTGCCTTGCATTTTATCCGCTTAGGATTGAACTGTGTTGATTTCATAACCTGCCTATCTTTTTCTCTCCCGTCCTAACCAAAATTAGAGTGTCATCTAGGTTGAGGTATACGCCTCTGTCTGAAAATAAGTGGTACCGGTAGAACCTAGACTTGTCGAAATATTGCTAGGGGGATTGATCGTTTCTTCTTCGTAGAGTAATTGTGTTTGATTTGTTTGCCGTGACTTGCCATAGTGTTTTTCATAGATGTTTCTTTATAAATAAATACCTTAATATCTTTACACTAAGCCTCGTTGCGTGTTTGCTTGTCTTACTGTGAAGAATTGCCCTATCTTGTATACTCCACATACTGCTCAACTCTTCTTGAGGGAAGTCTGACTGCTCAGCCACAGCTACCAAGTGAATCTGTGTGGTACAGGCTGCTACCAAGTGGGTTCACCGCCCAACACCTGTAGTCCTAAATCTTTTGCAGTGGTCCCAGAGGGAACTGCACAGGTTTCCGCCTAACAATTGCTATGACCAAATCAGTCACGCCTGACTCCCAAAGCGCTGAGTACCAGCACTAACCTGCCTCACATATAATCCCAGGATCGAGAGATACCACACAGCACCCCTGCCCACATCGCTGGCTGCCAGGCCAGGATCGACTAAACACTGCAGAAAGAGACTACGGTGTTAGCTCATACGGTAGAGCTCTGACTCCCTCATAAATGTACCCACAACACCACAAGGCGACGAGAGACAGAGGTGTGCCTATCCCTGGGGTGTCTGACTTTTATGCGACAAAAGGGAATACAGCTGAACTGCACAGTGCATAGCTGCCTGTCGTTTTCCTGCACCGACAGGGGGAGTGGATAACTAGCTTATCGGGATACAATCCACACACGCCTGTGCAGACTGAGGCGTACACCGGCACCACTCTCTGGCAGTCATATTGGATGGCCCTCCTGTGTTCCTCCGCCCCTGCTCCCCCCGATTGTGCCGACACTGCGCTGCTCGCTGACTGCATTCCTGGATCCAGACCTTCTGCGGGGAAAGGTGATATCTTCAGCAGCTCTGGTTGAATGGGGGACATCAGTGGTGACCCAAATCCAAACACACTGGCTCCACGGGCGAAACCCATGGATACCCCTACGTGCTACAAAAGGGAACGGCGGTGTAGCTGAGAACCGCAGAACAGTTGGCCCCTCCTTGCCTGTGGCTACATCAAAAAAGGGCCACGAGTCAGAGAATAATCCACCCCTGGGGGCCGAACTCACTTATAGCACAACGGGAGAACAACCTCTGCGGAGATAATGCTCCCTCTGCTCACACTGATTGAGAAACAAAGAGAAATTAAAACCATTCAGAGGTACGGTGGACCACTGGACAAGGTCTGCAATACAGAAGAGGCGATCTTGGGTGCCTTGGAACACCTGTAACTATTCACGGAAGGCAGAAAGAGCCCAGCTGCCTCCAACTCTGAAAACCGTATACTTAGACCTGATAAGCAGACATAGGAGCTCCATAAAACACCAAAGGCACAAGGGAAATCAGTGCCGAACCTACAGGACGTAGCTGATCAAGGGCTGATACCTATATCCATACTTTAACACAGCCAGAGCTCTGAAACGTGGGACTTACATGGCGGAAAAAAAGGTGCAAACTGCCAGAGAGATCATTAGCCAAACTACAGCCCACAGATACCTACAATTACTGCATCAGCAGGAAGGAGTGGAAATGATCAGCTACCACCCATAAGAACTACGCAGGATGATAACCTCACTATACCATAGTACTGCACTCGACTCTTCCCCCTGATCTGTTCAGAGGAGGCTACATCTACTGCCTTTCTGGCATGCCGACACACCCGTACCAGCGCAGTGGCAGATAATTCGGCTGTGATCGGTACCTACGCCCCTCTTGCTCCTAAAACCCCCCAAACTGAATCATGGGCAAAGATAAAACAAAGAAAGCATCCACACAAAGCACCATGGACCAATATGCAACTAATGTTTCCCCTGTAATGATGGACACTGAGCCACCAGCAACCTCCACGGTCGAAGCCCTAACACTGAAAGACGTGATGGCCGCCATTGCCAATTCTCGCTCCTCCATGGAGAAAAAAGATGGACGGCATCTCAGCGGAGGTATCCTTTCTCCAGCACGACCTTCAAAATGTATTCTCCCATACCAGTGAGGTGGAATACCACGTCTCCGTTGTGGAAGATGACCTCAGCGGGGTACACCAACAAATCTCACAGACAATGACACGTCTGAAGACCCTTGAAGCACAAGATGAAGAGGGCAAAGGAAGATCGTGTTGTAACAATGTTCGTATCCTGGGCCTTCCAGAAAACACGGAGGGACCCAGCATGGAACTCTTCTTGGAACAATGGTTGGCGGACCTCTTTGCACCAAAATCCTTCTGTAATGTTTTCTCAATAGAAAGAGCTCACTGAATACCAGCAGGAAGGCTGATCCCGGGTGCCTCCCCGAGAACTGTCATAGCTAACCTTTTAAGTTACTGAGACAGGGATGCAATACTGCGGATGGCTCGCGCAAAAGGGACGATCACGCATAATGGCTCCAGAGTCTTCTTCCCGAATTATACCTGTGAAGTGCAAAAAGCCATATAATCCTTTGAACACCTGAAATGGAAACTTCACTCCATGAACTTCAAGTATGGGTTGCTCTTCCCGGCCCAGTTAAAAATCCAGAATAATGGAACCACGGTGCACTTCACCGACCCACGAGAGGCCTAGAAATGGGCATAAACCCATATTAACGGCAGACCTAGACCCTAGTGGAACCGGGACCATCCTGCCCAACATCCCACACCACCAGAGCAGAATCATCCGGACCAAGACATAGACTCCTCAGATCAGCAATCTGGATGTGATGGACAAAGAAACACAGAGGATATAGAAGCGGATAAAGATGGGGCACCCAGCCAGGGGTCAAGAAAATTCATTCATACTTCACTTTCACCAAATAACATGGCAACGACGGCGGCTGCCGGGCCACCACCCAGGATTCTGCACCTCCGGCAGGGACAGTAAGTCTCTAGTTAAGCTGAGGTTGGGATAATTCAGGTTCTTAATTTAACGCTGACACAGTAGTTCTCGAGTGTCAGCAATGTTCGGGCGACAGATACTTCATGTTGGGGCAGAGTATAGGGAGGGGGAGGGGAAAGTTGGGAAAAGTTTAATGTTGTTCAAGTACTATCATATGTCCACATGGCAAAGCCAGTATAGACACCCATCACACATTACCCAGAACCACCATGGCTCACACGTAATGCCCAACATGATCACCCACTGGGCACTAGCAACGCACTAACTCCATACGTATTTTACAACTCTGGTACCATATACCACAAATGGCACTTACACAAACTCGACTAACTCCCACTGATCACCCTAAGTCTCTTAAACTGCTCACCTGGAATGTGAACGGAATGAGCTCCGGGATCAAAAGATGTCTTATTACCCAGTTTCTGAATAGACACTCCCCCGACATGGCCCTCATTACCGAAACAGACTTAGCGTTATCGACCACACCCTCTTTTCGAAGACCAAATTACCACTCCGCATTCCACACAGGATACACTATGGGGTCCTGGGGAGCCTTGATCTTACTACACAAGCACATCCCGTTCACTCTATTTAAAGTGGAACAGGTCCCCAGGGGCCGCTATGTGATTTTGCTTGGCACACTCTGGGGAGAGACACTGGCCATCGCTACAATATACTCGCCACCGGGGATCAGAGACAAACTCCTGGATGAAATAACTGCCCTGATAGTGAAATATCAACGAGACATGTGGATCATAGGGCAGACTTTAGCGATGTAATGTGCAATACCCTAGAGCGCAATAACATTTGAGGTTGGAACACAAACATCCCTACAAAGCTAGCAACATTCACGTTGGCACTGGGCTTCCATTATATATGGAGAGAACTCCACCCTAGGGACAAGGGATACTCATTCCACTCAGGGACCCACGGCTCCCTTTCCAGATTAGATCACATTTTCCTCCCAGCTATGGATACGTACAGGGTACTCAATGCAGAACTACTCCCCTAAGGCATCTTGGACCACTCTCCACTAGTGATGGAGATGCGTGTGAATGGGTTACTCCCCCTACGTCATGGTCTTTAAATAACTATTATCTGGGATTCCCCCGACTTTATCGACCATTTTACCAAAAAAAAAAGAAAATTCTTTGAAACAAACTCCACAACAGTCAATAGCCCTGTGGTAGTATGGCAAGCTTATAAGGCGGTGCTTTGAGGGGAGATAATCTCCTGGGCATCCAATAAAAAAAGAGAACACCTACGTAAAGTGACAGAGGCTGAAAGGGAGGTGGAGGAATGGGCGACAAAATATATTCTGGATACAGCCCCTGAGACTCACCGATCCCTTATTAAGGCTAGGGAATATCTCTGTAACAACGCCAAACACACACACACACAGAGTCAAGGGCTTGGATCTATTAATACGGGGATAAAGCATGTAAGATATTGGCCTGGCTGGAGAGAAGGAATGAAAATCAACGGCATGTCAGAGAGATTGTAGATTAACACAATGAATGGATTCAATCAGACCGTGAAATGGCGCCGGCCTTTGCTAGCTCCTATGCCACCCTTTACTGTAGCCTGACTTCCCCAACGGATCGTCCTTTTTAGATAACATCACACTGCCATGTCTATCAGAGCAGCAAAAGATACAATTAGAAGGCGACCTTACCGAGGCTGAAATCAAAGAAGCCATCACACAGCTGCAGTCTGGGAAGATACCGGGTCCTAACGGATTCCTGGTTGAAACCTGGAACAAACTAGGTGCTGAAAAAATAGCAGCTCCCCTTCACAAGAAAAATCCTTTGGGCTAGCGAACAAGGTACCCTCCCACCAGATCTATATAGAGCCACCATCGTAGTCATCCCCAAATCGGGGAAACACCCTGAGCTGTCTGCCTCATACAGGCCTACATTATTTATCAACAGAGAGGCTAAGATTCTCGCCAAACTCCTAGCCAACAGATTACAATGGGTTATCTCCTCCATGGTCCACCCTGACCAATGCGGCTTTAATCAACGCAAATGAATATACAAAGGTTCCATTTGTTAATGGAGCAAGCTCCTATCATAGATACGCCACTTGCGCTACTGGCCATCGACTTTGAGAAGGCATTTGATTCGGTTATATGGGATAGCCTCTGGGAAACTATGAGGCGTATGGGATTTGGTGAGACCTTCTTGGGCTGGGTGCAATTACTGTGCACAGGTCCTCAGGCAAAGAGGAGGGTGAATGGGTAGCACTCTGGATCCTTCCAACTCGGCAGGGGAACAAGGCAGGGATGTCCTCTATCCCCCTCCTATTTGCGATGGCGATCAAGTCGCTTGCCTTATGGCTCCGACACAGGAACGGCTGGACATGGTTCAAGTGGCCAGAAGGTAATGAGGATAAAATATCCCTATATGGCGATGATCTTCTAATATACTTAAGTGACCCAACCCAAACCTGCCCGGCAGTAACTCAAATGCTGGCACGCTTTAACGGATTCAGTGGACTGAGAGTCAACTGGGGGAAATCGCTCTTCTTCCCTATGAAAGGTGGGGCACACGCAATTCACCGAAATTGCCCTTACAGAGTAGAGCATAAAGGCTTCCGTTACTTAGGGATCTGGGTCTCCGCAGACCTCTCGAACTATGTGATTCACATCCTACACCTGATCACTGACCACCTTGCAAATGATTTTCGACACTGGAAACTCCTCCCCCTAACGCTGATGAACAGGACTGCACTCTTCAAAATGATAGCATTACCGCAGTTCCTGTATGTCCTGCAGAATGCCCTACTTAGGTTCCCCAACCCCGAATTGGACCGGGTTCACAGCCTCCTTAGGGAACTTATATGGGGAGGAGGGCAATCCTGCATTGCACTAACCACATTGCAGAGATCGGTTTGGGAAGGGGGTATAGGGTTGCCACGCCTTCAAACCTATTACTGGGCGAGCCAATTGGCGGTGGTCAATGACCTACTTCATGGAGACTGAGAGTTGCCATACATCAGGGCAGAACTGATCAATGTTCACAATACTGAGCCACTTCATTTGATCTACCAGCCCCTCACTAGACCTCTTCCACAAACAATGGCAGCGCATATCCCTGCGGTTCGGAAACAAACAGATATCTTCATTGGATGGGGGTACAAGGGGACAACAGTGCAAACCCTATGGCACAATAGTAATCTTGCCGAATTGGGAAAACACAGGGATCACTAAAGTAGGTGACATTCTTGCCAAGGGTGGCAGAGCCTTGTTTGAAGCCTTGCAATGAAGATTCCATATCCTGAATACTGAGCACCAGCATCACACGCAACTAACTCACGCTCCAGCAGACACTACTGTGCCCGAGTGCACACCCTTTGAGCATAATATACTCACTGCTTGCATCTCCACTAGATTCACCTCCATCCTATATAATGCCATGAGAGCCTTTGCCACCCCGGAGCTGGATGGGAAGCAGACGTAGGAACTATTGAACCGGAGGACTGGATACTGGTGTTAATGAACCCGTGTGAAATCGCGATCTCCTCCAGACTCCGCCTGATTCAACTCAAAATACTGTACCTAGTCTACTATCCCAGAATTGCACTGTATGGTTGAAAAGGTGCCCCAAACCCAAATTGCTTTCGATGCAGAGAAGGGGAAGACACATTTATCCACATCCTGTGGGAATGCCCCCACATCAAAACCTTCTGGAGTAAATGCTGGAATAAACTAACTGAGGTCCTTGTCCGTACCATATCATTGGACCTGAAAACACTGCTTTTGGGTATACCCAACGAGAACACTTTTAACAAATGGGAAGGACTGTTCTTATCCATGGCAGCAGGCTCGATAAAACGCAACATTGCTCAAAAATGGGGTGCCCCGGAATGCCCGACCCTGGCTCAATGGGTCGCCGATATGGACTTTTGTGCAGCCACAGAACATAGAATATACACAGCAAGAGGCTGCCCTGTAATGTCCAATAACATAAGGGGGAAATGGGAGGAGGGAGGGAACTAAAAATCCCTTACACACTACGGGGGAATGGGTGTGTGGTGACACTTGGGCGCCGATTCATGGAACAAACGTGCGCCGAAAATCCACGCGCAAGCAGGCGCAAGCAGGCGCAAGCGGAAAAAAAGAGGCGCACGCGCACGCGTGCGATTCATGGAAGTCCCTGCGCGTGTCTTCCTCGGGATGTGCACCAAACCCGTGCATGGCGCACACGTCACTGCAACATCCCGAAAGACGTGCGCGACGCGCACAGTGAAAGCGCACAACCTCTGCGCATACACTAGAAAGTGGGCGGAACACGGGGCGTAACGCGTGGAATGGGGAACAACTTGCGAAAACAAGGGCGTAACTGGGGATGTACTGCAGGGAAGCAGAGGGAACGCCCACACGCACCTGAACCACACGTATTCATGGAACCGAATAGGGCAAAGCCACGCACAGCGAAAGACACGCACAAGCCGATACACGTCCGCCACACGGAGGCAGGCGGTAGCGTCCCTGCGCATTACAAAAGTGGCAACATACAGCAATTGTGCGAGCGGGGCACGTGTATTTCGGGGGTTTGCGCGAACTTTCTCACGATCGGGCCTGGGGGAGCGGGCTACGTGTATTTCAGGGGTTCGCGTGAACTTTTTCACGCGATCGAGCCTGGGGGAGCGGGCTACGTGTATTTCAGGGGTCCGCGTGAACTTTCTCACGCGATCAGGCCTGGGGGAGCGGGCTACGTGTATTACAGGGGTTCGCGTGAACTTTTTCACGCGATCGGGCCTGGGGGAGCGGCCTACGTGTTTTACAGGGGTTCGCGTGAACTTTTTCACGCGATCGGGCCTGGGGGAGCGGGCTACGTGTATTTCAGGGGTTCGCGTGAACTTTCTCACGCGATCGGGCCTGGGGGAGCGGGCTACGCGTATTTCGGGGGCGCGCGGGAAGTGACACACGATTGAGCGGGGTACGTGTATTTCGGGGGTGCGCGGGAAGTTACACACGCAATTCCATCAGGGTACGTGAATTACAGGTGTGCGCGATATCAACAGGGTACGTGTATTACAGGGGTGCACGGGGAGCAGCACACTTGAATTGCACGTGTGGGTCCTCCCAGGTGTTCCCTCTACACCCTCCACGGCCCCTGCAGGTGGCTCACACCACAGGGGCCTACCCAGCACATGTCATGCAGGCACCCCACCCACCATGCCCATGCCCACCAGCCAACCCACATGTCAACTTGCACTACTCCCCCCAACGCATGTCCCTCTGCACCCCCAGCCACCAGGGGCAGCCTCCACCAGGCCCCCACCCATGTCTCACACCACCCCCACCCCCCAGTCACCAGGGGCACCTGCCAGCAGACCCCCACCCATGTCCAACTCATGTTCCCCACCACCCCCACCCCCCAGCACTGTGGGGCACCTGCCAGCGGGCCCCACCCATGTCCAACTCATGTCTCCCACCACCCCCACGCCCCAGCACTGTGGGGCACCTGCCAGCAGGCCCCCACCCATGTCCAACGCATGTCTCCCACCACCCCCACCTCCCAGCCACCAGGGGCAGCATCCACCAGGCCCACACCCATGTCTCCCACCACCCCCACCCCCCAGCCACCATGGCCAGCCCCCACCAGGCCCCCACTCATGTCCCCTATCACCCCCACCCCCCAGCCACCATGGGCAGCCTCCACCAGGTCCTCACAATCCCCAACACAAATGTCATTACAACTCGCACACATGAGCCATACCACAGCCATATCGCAACTGCCAGCACCATCCATACACATACAACAGCATGAGCAGCCAAAGGGGAGCCAGACATCACATGCAACACAGAAAGTGCACCACACATGTACACACACCACCACACTTGCATGCATGTGTACACCCCTGCCAAGTGTCGCACTGTTCAGACGGCCATCCATGTCACATCTGCCAATCAGGCTTCCACATACCGCTGTCACATGCATCCATGTGGCATCACTGTTGCACCCTTGTCAAATACACATACATGCACATGTACACAGTGCTGATACATGCAGCCGAAAACAACATACATGTGTGACATCACGGACATGTCTACTCACATACACATTCATCCAAACATGTGTGCCCACACAACTGCATTTTGCATGCAAGCTTACACACACAAGCAACATCCATGTCTCACACATCACAGCCCTCGCATGTGTCAGCCCCACGGCCCTGTACACCCCCACCCATACTCGACCCCATACAAACAGATGTGCAACCTGCACACTACCGAATAATCACCACACGCACTTCTCACAATCAGGATGCATGTACACTCACCGCTCGACTCCAGATGGGTCTGCTTCTCTAGGACCTGGACGTGGAGCGCTGGGGATATGCGTTCCAGGACCCTCATCTGTTCTCCCGACAAGTGTCCCCGGCGCCCCTTGGCATCCGCTGCCTTCAAGAGGCACCGGCCCTTGTTCAGAGTCCTGGACCTGAAGTCCTCCCAGCGCTTCCTGACATGTTGGAAGTCGCGGACTGCCACCCCCTCCGTGTTGATGGCAGTCACGATGTCAGTCCAGATCCGAGTCTGTCCTTCCTTGTCGGCGTGGGAACTTCCGAAGAGGGCATCATACTGGCCCAGGACTTGCTCCACCAGGATACCAACTTCAGTGGCACTGAAGCTGGTGCCCCTCTGCCTCTCTGGCCGGGGGTTGTCAGTGGTCACAGATGGTGTTTGCCCCGACATGACAACCCCAGAGGCAGGAGTGGGTGGGCAACTGGGTCCTGGGGCTGGGCTGTGGAGCGATGGAATCCCAGTCGGGAGTCTTCGGTTCCAGCAGGGGTGGTCACAGCAACAGCACCCCTGGCTGATGTGCAGGCAGCAAATGGCAGTGCACGTGGGCAGCAGGCAGTCAGGCAGCAGCAGATGGCAGGTGGGAGCGTGCTAGGGGCCCTGGGGGGCAGTAGTTCGGCCTTCTGGGCAGGAGCGTGGTCTTCCGTGTGCATACGCGTGGCCAGCTTGATACGGAGTGATTTGGCACGTGAAAAATCTGCACGTCAGCGTGTAATACGAGGAAAGGGCCATGCGCGTAAGCGCGCGTGGAAACTGCACATCCGCGTGTAATACGAGGAAAGGGCCATGCACGTAAGCGCGCGCGTGGAAACTGCACGTCCGCGTGTAATACGAGGAAAGGGCCTATGCGCGTAAGTGACGTGACGCGCGCGTGCGTTTCCCTCAGCACGGGTTAAAGGTGAGCGGGCCCAGCAGTTCGCTGTGCGTGCCTTTCGTGGAGACCGACGTGTGTTGCTGCTTCCTGTTGTTTCGCACGCCATCACAACTTCACAGCTCTCAAGGACGTATCTCTTCTTTTGGCGGGGGTATTGGCTATGCGTGTTTTTCTGCATCGCGCTAGTCAGACGGTGAGTCACACACGCTCTTTTTCCCACTGCGGGTGCCCCTGTGTATCGCACCCATTTTTGATGTCATAGTAGCCTGCGTGTCCCACGCGTACGCGTTATTCGTTATTCATGTCACCGCGTACTGCGGGAGGTTCAATCCACGCACGTAGGCTGCAGGGTTGCGTGCACGGTTTTACTGCAGTTTTGGGGTGCCTGAGCGTTGCGTGACCCGTCACCACATCACCTGGGTCACATACAGCCTTGCAGGTGCAGGGGGGCTGTTAACATCTTGCTTCCCACCCCCTTCACCCCAATTGCCCAGGTCAATTGTAGTGTACACCTCCCATTGGCACCACTCCATCTGTGCCAGCACTACTACACCTGTGCCATGGTTGGGAGGCCACCAAAGGTGAGGGGCGTCTCAGCTGGGCGTACTCCTCGTGGCGAGCGTGGTCGGGGACGTGGCCGTGGTGACCAGGGAGTAGGGGGACTCCAGGGTGTCCAGGGCAGCCACAGAGGGGGAAGAGGCAGGGGTGCGCCACTTGAGCACAATGTTGTGCCATGTGTCGGTGCAGCCATGCCACCACCCCCTGTGGTTCCGGGGGATGCAGCTCCTGCATCTGGCACTGGCACCCATATGACCCGGCAGTCCGTTCCATCGACTGCCACGGGCCCAAGGGTGGGGGTAGCTGCAGGTGCAGTTGTGGACACCGCCACCCAGGCTCAGGGTCTGCCAGCGCAGGCTGCGTTGGCACTTGAAGAGCCCTTGGTAGATCTCCAACAGGCCAGGGGGGAAACCATAGGGGCACGCCGGGCTGCTCAGACCAAGACACGTGTCCCTGGGGCAGTCATGTCATCTGCTGCCCCGAACAACCGGGTGTTGGCAAGTGCAGGGGCAGATGCACCCAACAGCACCCCGGTTGTGAGTCTGCCAACCAGGACCGTTGCGGCCAACCACCCTGCCACAGCTGATGCTGCTGCGCAGGGTCCATTAGTGGGCACCCAGCTGCCACTGACACAAGTCAGGCCTCTGGTCATCCCTCCACCTGCCACTCCCTTGGCTCAATCCACCGAATCCACTGACCATGCTGGTCAGGGCGGCATTAGCCAGCCAGGGTCTGCGCCACAGTCCAAGAGGAGGAAGGTTGCACCTGCAGCACAGGCTGGGACCCCACACACAGCCACGACCTCCTGCACGTCGAGGAAGAAGCCTTTCTGTAAGCAGGAACTGGACTTCCTCGTGGACTACGTGCGGGGCCACAGCCGTGACATGCTAGTGGGTGCCAATAGTCAGACCACGGCTGCCCAACGTGACACCCACTGGAAGCATGTTGCGGAACATGTCAGTTCATTCGGCCATGAGGTGCGCACGGCGCAGGAGTGCAAAAAGCGTTGGAATGACATCAAGCGCAGCACTAAGGCCAAGCGTGCCTCAAATTACAACTTGACTCTGGTGACTGGCGGTGGGCCTGCACCAGAGGAGGAAGAACTCACTCCGCATGATGCTCTCGTTGCGGAGTTCATACCACCTGAATTGGTCGAAGGAGTGGGAGAGAAGCTGGTCTTTGATGCCCAGTCCAGTGAGTGTTGATGCGTGTTTGTTGAGGACGTGTGTGTTTCACTTGGGGGATGTGTTGTGCATGATTGCTGCTACATGTGACGTGTACATGGTTCTGATGTGCAAGTAATGCAATGCTACCGTCATGCATGTCTCCTCTGCCTGCATGCGGGACTCCATGTAGGCATGCTCCCTTGCCCCTCCTCCGCCACTCTGCACCCCAGTTCCACCTTTGCACTGGTCTGCTCCAATCTTGCCAATGTGTAGTTTCTTGTCCATGTGTCCTGTGTAGATGCTAACTTCCAGCATAGAATCTGCCAGACATATGCCATGTTGTACAGCCTTAGTACTCGATGCAGGGTATCTCACTTGTACTATGCATGGGTCAGATGTCCCGCAGGGACATGAGGGCCCATTCATGCTCCATGTGCATTGCACGCATGCCCCTATGTGTCCTTGACTGGATGATCACTGTAATATCAGTCCTTGGTTACATACATTGCCTGCCATCTCATCAGCCTTCCCATGTCAACTGTGCCTCAGTCCTGCGTTGCACACATGTTTAGGCTCTGACCTGTGTAGCTCACAGGCCTCAGCCTGTTCAATGGCCAATGACTCTGTCCAACTCTTGTTGTGTCTTCGTCACACGTGGGCGGCCTCCGGAGTTTCCATCATGTGTCCTGCACACTGTCCCAGCATCATTTGCAGTGTTGTCATTTGAATCACATGAAGCTGTTGATGCCAATCAACACTGCCTGTCAATACACAGGTGTATGGTCAGCCTTTTGATACCATGATAGGCATCCCTGCTTTGGTACTGGGGTGGAGGGGTGCTTGGCTTCTGGACATGGTACACATTGAATGCACAATGCACGTGATGTCTGATTTTGACATTGCACTGCCTTCACATTTCCTGGCACACACCATGTAGTGCTTGTACATGTAGGTAGTGAGTGGCGTACACATTTACTGCACTGCATAGACCCACTTCTATGGAAACTGCCACCTTTCAACAGGTCTGATCACTGAAGCTATTCAAAGTAGACCCAGCATGCATGCCAGGTCATATGTTGTGTGTCACATGTCTGCTTGATGCCTTTGCTGTCGGTGTGTGTGTGTCGTGTGCTTCTGACATGTGTATTGACCTTTTCCTCTCTATTTTTCAGGTGATGACGCAATGGAGGCAGAGGATGGTGTTGTCATGCCAGACACAGGGTTGGTAACGCCACATCAACCCGGCACTAGTGGGGGTCGTGGGGTGGTAGGCCATGAACACCCCCAAGTGCTGCAGTCCATCTTGTCTCTGGCTGCCTATGAGTCCAGCCTTGATGACGACTCTGAAATCCATGTTGAGTTGGATAACCATCAAGTCCATGTGTCAGGGGTGAGTGATTCTGATGTGGACACTCCTCTGTCTGCGACACCTGCACTGAGGGATCAGACAGTCTTGGTTCCTCCGCCCGTGGTGGATTGGGACGCAGGGTCACCCTCCACACCAGTCACTGATGTGACTGGGACATCACGTCGACGGGGGCATGTAGTCGTGCAGCCGCAGGCGGTGCCAACACAGCGAGGACCCCCGGTCCTTGGGTCCCGCAGGGGTCAAGCCCGGCAACGCGGTCGCCGCGCGCAACCGCTGTATACTGAGTGGGAGCAAGACATGACTGCCAATTCAGAACGGCAGGGGGCAGCAATGGAGAACATCGCTGAGAGCATGGAGCGTGTGGCCCGATCTGTGCTCCCCCCTGCTAGGCAGGTGCTTCTCCAGCAGCAGGCGGCACGGTCCACGGCCCGCTCGCTCAGGCTGGGCATGGCGGCCTCAGACAGGGCACGCCAGGCTGAAATGTCGTCTCTGCGTCAAGCAATTGCTGCTCACGCAGAGGCGCACATGGATGCCTTGAGGGAGGAGTATGCTTCCCTCAGATCCACTCTGGGTGTCCTTATGATGTCCCAGAGGCAGCGGGCAGAGGAGAGGTTTGCACAGCTTGAGTGTACCATCTCGGCTGAGCTACAGGCTTGCCGGGAGGTGCAGCGGTTGTCCAGCCAGGCCTTGCAGGAGGAACTCCGTGTTACACGTGCTACCTTGCAAGAGGAAGCACGTGTATCACGGGAGGTTCTGCATGCAGACCTACGTCACATTGCCACACAGAACCAGGCTCACCCCTCTGGCAGACTTGCTGCTGACGAGGGGCAAGCTGCGGCTAGGCGTGGCCAGGCTACTGTGCCACATCCTCCTTTCCAGGATGAGCCAGACTCGGACGACCATCTATCTCCCACATAGGTCGTGCTGTGCAGGCGTTGAGCCCATGAAGGATTTTTTTTTGGCTCAGCATCATCGCATGTGGATGTTGAGCAGCACCCTGTACCTCCCCCCTCCTGGGTGCCTCCCCTCCCCCCCCGGGTCGTATGTGGCCATTTTTGATTTTTCCTCTAGTTTAGTTAGTTAAGTTTCTGTTTGATAGTTAGTTTAAATAGGTAATGTAGGTTTTCCATAGTTAGTGTAATTAGTTAATAGTTGATTTAGTTTAAAATTGCTAGTCTATTGTGCTTTCATGTGACGGTGCGGTGCTTTGTGGCTTTTGAAGGCATCCACTGTCTGTTCCAGCTGGGCCCTTCATGGTTGTCTTGTGTATGTGTTTGCTGCTTGGGTTCCTTGACTCACATATGCCACTCCTGCCTCCCTTACCCGTGGGCTCGCAAGGATGGTTCGGTGTTACAGCATTTTACACAAGGGCATTGGACTGTCATATCTGTGGCATGTCTGGTGCTGTGTGACTTTTGTTGATACCCCTAGTGGGGATGAGTTTGGTGTCATTGTCCACTGTTCAGCTTTTGCTAGATGGGGTGTATCATGATTAATGTGGACATTGATTGCTATGCATTGTGTAGTATGTGTCATTTCTTTCCTGTACATGTGCTTGTAGCAATTCATGCTGTAGATAGTGTTCCACACTTTGGAGGTGAAAGACGGACTGATGGTGTGATTTGTGATGTGACTCTCTGACATGGTCAAGTAATGAGTTGCCTTATGAGACACACACAGATGACTTTGAAGCATTAATCATGTGTTACATGCCATTTCTGCAGGTGGATGAGCCTCCAGAGCACCTTTGCCAGCAGACATGTCCCATTGGACGACGGAATTCTGGACCCGTTTGTTGGTGCCCACATGCACATGTGTGCAGAAGCAGAGTCACAATGATTGCAGACCCACATCCTAGTACTGCTGACATGTTCCAAGGAACTCCAGGCAAGGTGAGCATCACAGGGGGGCCACGACACAGCAAAGCTTGCACTAGGCGAGTTGCACATGCAGGCTTAGTCACAGCACTGAGGGTGAGCTTAGACGAATATTGGTGTTGAAGCACACAATGCAGCTCAGATGTGTTTGTGGACTGATGGCTGCTGATAGTAGGGTTGTCTGGGACACATGCAGGGGCAGTGGCACATACCCTCCGGTACACCAAGGTCCATTGAGCCACTTGTATCAACCATGTAGCCTTCCGAGACATGGAAAGGGGCAGCTCACAGGGACATGCAGCAAGGGACATACTCGGGTGCAGTGCATGTCTTTTCCACGTACTTCATGATAAATGCACTGCCAACTTTGTTTCGGTCATGGTGGTACACAACTTGCTCTGTAGTCATGGCTTGCAATATGGGTCTGTCTGCTTACCCAGGGAACATTGCATGTTGTGTGAATTGTGACACATTGGTGTTCCATTTGCCACGCACCCAGCAGCGGCTGCCTTACTGCATTGACTGTGTATGACCCATCACAGGGGTGATGTTATATATGGGTACGAAGCATCAACCACAGATTGTCTGTTTGTAGAGTAGTCTGTTGCAATGGGGCATGTTTGGTGTTGTGTTTTTGTGCAATTGGCACGTACAGGTTGTTGACTGTGTCTCTCTAGGCAGCATTGCAGTGCTCCTGTAACCGGACCTGAGAGTTCGCAGGCAGGAGGCCAGCACTCAAAACCAGAGCTAAGTGTCTTGTTGTTTTTCTTACAAACTGCTCTGCATAGGCTTGCTGGGGAGTGTACTGATGCATGGATGTATGTGTGCTTCAATTTGGTATGTTATTTTCTCCCTAATCACCCGTGATCCTATGCAATTTTTAAACCTGTACCCTCTACCCGGTGTTCCTGCTTCCCGTGCCTATCCAAGCAACGTTCCCTGACACTCTTTCCCCACTGGGGTTGCGGATGCCTGTGTAAGCCCCGAACTTGCAGGCGCCAAAACCCTAGAGGGAGTGGTTGGTTCGTACCACTCCTGAGCCTGGACTACAGAAGGCCATGACAATGATGTCCAAGTCTGTTTGGATTGTGTATGTGTTCATGCAGGTTGTACATTTTCGTGCATTCCCTAGTTTCATGTGTCATTCCACCTCCCCTCTCCTGCCGCTCATTCCAGTCATCCAGTGTGTCAACTCCTGTCCCGACTGCATATCCCTGAACCTCCTTCCCCACCAGGGTCTCAGGGGCCTGTGTGAGTTTGACCTTGCAGGCACCCGGGACATGGTGAGGGTGGTTGTTTCGTGGCACTCCCGCGCCTGTACAGGGGACCTCTGACAGTACACATCCATTCATGGTGCATCATCCTATGTCATGTACCACACATGTCTCACATCCTGTCGTGACATTGTTTTGCTGTGCTACCTTGGTTGTTGCATCATTGTGGTAGTACTTGGCCCTTGTGAGGTACTGCTACGTCAAGTCATCTACTGGAGGGTGTTTGGGTTCGTTTTCATGCCTTGGATTTTGTGTTTCGGAAATGAGTGTGTATTCTGAGGGTTCAGGCATCTTTTTACACACAAGGTGGGAGATGGTGACGAAGGGTTAAGGTGATCCTGTGGCCAGGTGGAATTGAGGTTTGGGGGCTCCATGACCCAGGTGCAGTTGTTCAGTGGGTCATGGTCATTTGTGAGGGGGGGGGTTGTTGTTGATTGTTGCCTTGCCATGCAGTGTGATGGGAACTCTGACATAGTAATGGTGGTATCCCATGTACATGTTGTGTTCTGCTGATCAATGCCTGTTCATGTGTTGTGTTTTCCTTTCAGGTGCGAGGGGATAGTTGTGGTTTGACATGCTGGGGTGTACACATGGTGGATGTTCACATGTGATGTGTAGGGAACACTGATGGTCACTTGAGTGCACATGCATATGTGGAGAGCATGTCCTTGCAGAACCACACACTTGCACTCTGATGCACTACATTTACTCCCACCCTTGCATATCCATGTGTACACTGTTTGCCTTCTGGTGCCCACTGTGTCCCGGCAGCACATGTTCTGTGACCAATCATGGATCCAGTACATGCCTGATTTGATGTTTGACGTGGTCTGTCACTTAGATGTCATGCTCAGGGTGTGCATCACACACAATGGCTGTTCACTGTGCTGTGCGCTGAGCAGTGTGATGCAGGAGTAGGACACTGCACACATGAGCTGCAGTGTTGATTTTGCAATGCATGATGTGCATGTAGACAGGCATTCATTGTGATGTTACGTCCACGACTGTTGTAATGCATTTGGAAATGACTTATTTTGGGTGGGAGGTTGTTGGTCTGTCATTTCATCTGATTCCGGGTCAGGCAGCAGTGTCCGATGCCACTGTGCATTTAGGACATGGCAATGTGTACCTTATCGTTACTGCATTGGTGTATGGGTATTGCGTGCCATGACATGTTGATGTTTGGGAGGGTTTGTGTGACATGACAGTGATGGCCATGGCCGGGTTTGCAGGTGTGTGTGATGCACACCTTGCATGTCCGTGTCATCCGCTTCTCAGAGCAACTAGCTGGGGGTAGATTTCTCTCCGCAGCAGGGCCCTCCCCCTGGAACAGACTTCCGGCCTGACTTGAACTTGAGAAGAATCATCTCCAGTTCTGGAAGCACCTCAAGTCCTTCCTCTTTGCTTCTGCTTACTGTCTGCCTCTCCCTTGCAGAATTCTCCACTGGAACTGCACAGGAGCTGCAACTGGGCTACTCTCACCGACCTTGGTCCCTGGCCCAGCCACTCTCCACTTGCACTGCCTCCCTGGCAACCCCTGCACTGCAGTACTGTCTCTCTATCCCTACAGCCCTCCCTTCCCAGCACTTGTCTGCACTCACCTTTGTAGTTGCCACCAGGTGACCTATGTATTATTTTTTCGGGCTACTTCCCCTGTACTGGACTCCCCCCACCCTTCCCCTTGCACTCTTCCCATTCCCCCTACCCCTGCACTTGCACGATCCCAATGACACCTGGCCTAGTAGTACCGTTCTCTGTGTTCCCTTGTTCCCCCCTCCCTGCCTCATTGCGCCTTGGAATACTTGTGTATGGCCCATATCATGTCATATGTCATATGTGTGCCTTTTGGTCACACAGGATAGCTTGTGATTAAGTAGCTAGGGATGCAGACGATGTGGCACTTCCATGGCAACTATCTCAGGGTGGTAAGGTTGTGACAGTTGACTGTCTGTTTGTCATCATCGATTGTCACCTGGTATGTGCCAGGCCTGTGTGCACTCCGCAGGGGTGGGAGTTTAGGTGAAAAATGTGGTGTCATGATCTCTGCTTCCAAAAGGTCAGGGTTTTCCCAACTCCCTTGGAAGCAGATTCATAACCCAGGTTCCGAGTGCCAACCAGTCCCAATTGGGACCTTTTGGACCCAGTCCTGGCGCCAGTGGCACCAGGCTCATAAATATGCCCAGTCCCAGCGCTGGAAGCGCCGGGCTCATAATGCTTGGGTGGACTTACCTGCAGCAGACCATGCTGCTTACTTGCCTGCCAGTTGAGCCTCTGATCCTCTTCTGTTTGGAACTACTTTTCCTGTTGGGTGGGGCAGGAGCCACTCCCTAGGTTCAGAACACTGGAACTCTTCTGGAAAGCAGGAACTCTTTTCTTACCTAGGCGTGGCTGTGGAAGGAGACATCTAAGCACTACAGGAGGCTATTTAAACCACACCCGATGGATGAATCTTGCTTTGCGTTATTCTGCATCCTCTGCAGCAGAACGCTCATCGTGTCTTCTGCATCTGATCCTGGGCCTAAGGAAAAAGGCTTACCATCCTGAATCCCTTCTTCAGCAACACCTATAAAGACAAGAAAGAACAGGTTAGCATTACGGTCTTCAGTGACAGCTCTTCACTTACCTGGGCCATCGGCTGTCACCAACGCCTCGCGCTGCATTCTGAAAGACAAAGGCTTACCTACTCTTCGTGCGCTCCGGAGGTCTTCACACTGCATTCCGGCATCTGAAAGACAAAACAAGGTGTGTTTAAAGACATTGGGGAACTTTAATACTCACGTGCCATTACTCCTTTCCACATCTAACCCAGTGGGTATTCCGGCACCCTGCAGCCGCTCCGAACTTGTACCTGCAAAATAAAAAGACAGTTAGAGCGCATCGTGAAGCAGGCAACAAGCGCTTACTTACGTGCTTCCAGGCGCTTCTATTCATCACACGGGCTCCATCTTCAACTCACTTAAGCCCGTCATCCACCATCGCCGGAACCCTGCAAAACAAGAGACATCATTACTAAAGACTTTAAAGACATTAGAATTACTCGAAACTTACCGTTCGTGCAGTAAACGACGGACAGCAGTCCTCTGAAGTCAAGAGGCCTGCTCCCCTTATCCAGTGAAGAAACTGGTTACAGCACCCTGCCCCGAGGCAGATGGAGAGCACGGCGTTCACTTACCTAAGGTGAGAGCGTTAACCTTCGGGGTTCTACAGGAGAAGAGAAAGGGAAGAAGAGAGAGACATTCAATAACCCAGTTCATTAATCCCATATTTTCTATCTGCAGACATCTTACCCTTCGAGTCAAACATACAGTGCACAGAGGTCCAGCCCAAAGAGCCAGCCGTGTGTTACACATCACCTTTGAAGATACGGTATACGCCCAGTCAAGACCGGTGCCTCTACGGGAATCAGGTGAGCGTTACATGTGGCCACAAACTGGGTCCGGGCTTCCTCGCCACGTGCCCTGTCCCCTCCCATGGGCAGCGCCTGTGGTTGGGGATGTGCACCACCATGTCCACCGGGACGCCCTGCCGTGTTGCAACATTGTGCAGGACACATGCTGCCACAATGATCCTGCACACTACTGGTGGTGCATAGAGTAGTTGCCCACCAGAGCGGTCAAGGGAGCGGAAACGTGACTTGAGCACTCCGAATGTGCGCTCCACTATGCCCCTGGTTGCAATATGGGCGGCGTTGTATCTTACCTGGGGTGGTGTGGTGGGGTTCCGGATTGGCGTCATCATGTGGTTGCTCAGAGGGTAGGCACTGTCCCCTGGGGAGATGATAATAGTTGAGATAATTAGGGTTTGGATATTTTTCTGTGTGTGACTTGCATGCATGTGCAAGGGCATTTGTACTGACCTAGGAGCCATGTGTCGCCATGCTGCCCAGCTTCCAGGGCCCGGCTCAGGGCGGACATTCTGTATATGAAACTGTCATGGGTGGAGCCAGGGTAGTTTGCATAGACAGAGGTGATGATTCCCTTTGCATCACATACCACCTGTACATTGATGGAATGCCAGTGCTTGCGGTTTCGGTAGATGTGCTCAATGGCCCTAGGTGGACGTAAGGCCACATGGGTGCAATCTATGGCACCGAGCACTTTGGGGAAGTGTGCCACCCTGAAAAAATCCAGGACAACGGCCTGCCTTTCTGCGGGTGTTCTGGGCATGTATATGTGCCTGCGGACTGGGGGGTGCGCTGTCATGATTGCCAGTACCTGGTGTAGGCAGCGTGACTGTGTGGCCTGTGAGACCCCCCCCACTATGGCAGTGGTCCGCTGAAACGACCCAGTGGCCAAAAAATGCAGGACATTGAGCACCTTCTCCAAGGGGCTCAATGCTTGGGAGCAAAGGGTGGGGGATGTGAGGTCATCTTCCCACTCCCTGACCAGGTCTAGGATGATATGGGGTGGAAACCTATACCTGCCATAGACCTATTCGTCAGGCATCCCAAAAAGGCTTGTCCGTGTTGCGAAAATGCGTGCCCTGGCTATTCTCCTCCTCCTGCGGTGTCCCACGATCAGTGCAGCGACAAATGGGGCATTCATCGTAGCTGTATATACGCGTTTGTTGTTTGCGCGCACTTTTATGCTGTGCGCGGGGACGCTTCCGCCTGCCTTCGTGTGGCAGACGCGTTGACGCCTGTGCACGTCTTTTGCCGTGCGCGTGTTTCCCGTGTTCAGATACGGTCCGTGTCATCGCGTGTGATCGGAGGGGAGTGTGCGTACACGCAAGTGGCCTGGGTACGTGTGTTCCGGGGTGCCGGGAACTTTCACACGCGATTGGTGGAAATCCACGTGTGTTCTGTCATCACGTGCAATGAGGGAAACACCTGCGCGCGTCACGTCACTTACGCGCATAGGCCCTTTCCTCGTATTACACGCGGACGTGCAGTTTTTCACGCGCGCTGAAATGCGCATGCACGTCTGTACGCGTCATGTCACAGGGGCGCTTGCGCTTGAGGGGCCTTCTGTCCAATGAAAATGCGTATGCGTGCAGACGCGCTTACGCGCTAAGGGCCTTTCCTCGAATTACACGCTGACGTGCAGATTTTTCACGTGCCAAATCACTCCGTATCAAGCTGGCCACGCGAAAACACACGGAAGACCACGCTCCTGCCCAGAAGGCCGAATCACTGCCCCCCAGTGCCCCAAGCAGCCTCCCACGTGCCATCTGCTGCTGCCTGCCTGCCTGCCTGCCTGCTGCCACCGTGCCCTGCCATTTGGTGCCTACACATCAGCCATCTGCAGGGGTCCAGTTGCTGTGTCCACCCCTGCTGGTACAGAAGACTCCCGACTCGATTAACATCGCTCCACAGCCTAGCCCCAGGACCCAGTTGCCCACCCACTCCTGCCCCTGGGGTTGCCATGTCGGGCACATCCACATCTGACCCCAGTGGCAACCCCCGGCCAGAGGGGCAGAGGGGCACCAGCTTCACTGCCTCCGAAGTTGGTGTCTTGGTGGAGCAAGTCCTGGGGCAGTATGATGCCCTCTTCGGATCGTCCCGCGCCAACAGGGAAGGACGGGATAGGATCTGGGCCGACTGTGTGGTTGCCATCAACGCGGAGGGGGTGGCAACCCGCACCATCCAGAAGGTCAAGAAGCGCTGGGAGGACTTGAGGTCCAGGACCCTCATGAAGGCCCAGCGCCTCGTGGAGGGGGGCCGGGGCCGCATGAGTTCCATCCAGTTGAGGGTCCTGGAACGCGCACACCCAGCGCTCCACGCCCAGGTCCTTGAGAGGGAGACCCGTCTGGAGTTGAGCGGTAAGTGGCCAAGCATTGCTCTGTGAGACAGGGCAATTTGCAGTGTGCTGGTTGTCTGATACTTACCTGCATGTGTGACATAGGCCATGTACGCATGTATGTGTGCAGGGACATCATGGGAATGCATGTGCGACCTGTAATGTGTGAACCGCACGGTTGTTGCATGTGTTTGAATGCGACATGGGGAGCCCTGTGCAGATTGCACACATGAGAGCATGGCAGTCTCTGTTCCTGGACATGGGTGGGGGCGAGGGATGGGTGCTGATGCCAGATACATATGTGGTATCCATGTCTGTGTGCCTGACCTGCGTGTCTGTGACTTGTGAGTGCCATGGATGCATGACACATGTCTGTGACAATGTACAGATTCACTGATGCAGCCTAGTCATCCTTGTATGCACTGTGATTGGGGTGTACGGGGCCAGATGGATGTGACTGAGGTGAAGTGTGTGCATGTGATAGGCATGACCCATGATGCATGTGAGTCCCATTACATTGTATGAATCGAGAGTCCATTGGAAATGCATTGAAATGTCCATGGCACGCACCATGACTGTCACTGTGTGCGTTTTGCCTGGACTGACACATGTGTTGTGGTGTGACATGATGGAAGTGTACCTTGACAGTGGCACTCATCTGCTATTGCTTCCTGTCTAGGGGACCATTGTACAGTACCCTGATGCTTGTGTTCTATGTCTCCCTCTACGCAGCGGCTAGTGAAGGAGAGGGCGGAGATGGCGCTGTGGAGCAAGGCGGCGGGGATGCCCCCACGGCTGCAGCGGAAGGGGTGGGTGAGCCCCCACAGGGGCCTGCTACGGCGGTAGACGGCGAGGAGCCATCCAGGTTGATGGTTTCCACAGAGGAAGAGGAGGCCGCCACTGAGGCGCACATGGGGCCTGGTGGGGGCATCCCTGCTGGTGCAAGTGGTGCAGTCCAGGGGCAGGGGCAGGAGACAGCACAGGTCACCGTGGAGGGGCCTGTGCATGTCGCTGTCCCTGAACCTGTGGGTGCACCACCTTGCACCAGCAGGGATGCCCCGTCCCAGGCCCGTCCGCAGGTAGAGGGGATGTCCATGTCATCTGACTCCCCACCACCTGCGGACGAGGGGACCCCTGGCCGTGTGGAGAAGGACCTGATTGGGGTCGCGATGCGCCCGGCTGTGATTCGTGATGCCGTGCGTGCTTTCCAGGAGGAGCACGCATGTCATCACGAAGAGCACTGTGCCGACGTGGCCCAATTGGGATCGGCCATGTTGGGGGGTATCCTGCATGTGTCGGCCAATCTGGCGGCCCTCCTCTCCTCTGTGGAGACTATACGCCAGTCGTTCTCCTTGCCGTCTTCCGGCGCAGATGCCACCAGGGCCCCCTGTGGACCTGCCCTGACCAATGCAGCCAGCTCGGTGGGGATCCCATCCCTGCCACAGTCGGGAGTCAGAGGTCCAGCAGGGGTGGACAACACAGCAACTGGACCCCAGCAGATGGAGGATGTGACGGCATCATCGGGCAGGGCACGTGCACGACGGCGTCGGTGGTTTCCATCATCCTGGATGCCGTCGTGCTGGCAGAGGCAGTGGCGTCGGAGGCAGCAGTAGGCTCGACGTGGGAGGCATCATGGCTTGGGGCCATCAAGATCAGAGGGGCAGGCATCGGCCGGAGGGCAGGAGAACCCTGGGATGGTAGTGTCTTCCGTGTGGGAGCAGTTGGTCCAGCGGATAGGTGCGGAGCGGCAGCGGGTGGAAGAGGAGCAGCTCACCATGGTCAGGGCGGAGTTCTCCATGCGTCGGGCGTTGAGGAGGGCTGAGTGCCTCGAGGAAGCTCGCAGGGAGTTTGAGGTGAACATGGGGTTATCCCTGCGAGACCTCGGGGCCAGGACAGAGTCCCGCCTCCAGGACATCGACATGGAGTTCGATGATGCCCTGGCCGGCAACATCACAGAGTGAGCCGCAGGACTTTCCCGCTGCCATTGTATATAGTTATATAGTTAGTGGTAGGTTTCCTTTGAATTATTTATTTTTTTTATTTGGTTGCGATTGGACAATGCGCCACTTTTTTGTATATAGTTCAGTTTTTAGTTAGTTGACATAGTTAGGTTTAATTTGGTTGGGCTCATGGACCCGGGATTGTCTTGTATATAGTTCTTCTATGGATTTTTGGATTTTTTGGATTTTTTTCATGGACATTCAAATTATTTTTGTTGTTTTGCTTTGTGGTTTTTCTTATTTCATTTCCATTCTTGTTGATTTTCAATACATTTTTATTTTCATCCTTCAATGTGTCGTATCATCTCATTACTTTCATGCATGTCATGTTGGGTGTTTTAACATTCACTTGCAGCCATTGTGTGTGACAGACATGTGTTCATTTGCATTATTTACATTGGGTGTGTAACATGTAATTGCCTTTGATATGTGGGTGGATGTGATAGTTGGTTGGGCCTTTTGGCAGGGGAGGATGGCCATTACGGACATGATTGGGGATTGTTGGGACCCAGGTGCAGGGGGGCATGGATGGGACATGGGTGGGGGCCTGCTGGCAGGTGCCCCACAGTACTGGGGGGTGGGGGTGGTGGGGGCATGGATGGGACATGGGCGAGGGCCTGGTGGAGGGTGCCCCGCAATGCTGGGGGGTGTGGGTGGTGGGGGACATGAGTTGGACATGGGTGGGGGCCTGCTGGCAGGTGCCCCACAGTGCTGGGGGGTTGTGGGAGATATGGGTGGGGGCCTGGTGGAGGCTGCCCCTGGTGACTGGGGGGGTGGGGGTGCTGGGAGACATGGGTGGGGGCCTGGTGGAGGCTGCCCCTGGTGACTGGGGGGGTGGGGGTGCTGGGAGACATGGGTGGGGGCCTGCTGGCAGGTGCCCCACAGTGCTGGAGGGTGGGGGTGGTGGGAGACATGAGTTGGACATGGGTGGGGGCCTGCTGGCAGGTGCCCCACAGTGCTGGGGGGTGGTGGGAGACATGGGTGGGGGCCTGGTGGAGGCTGCCCCTGGTGACTGGGGGGTGGGGGTGCTGGGAGACATGGGTGGGGGCCTGGTGGAGGCTGCCCCTGGGGACTGGGGGGGTGGGGTTGCTGGGAGACATGGGTGGGGGCCTGGTGGAGGCTGCCCCTGGTGACTGGGGGGGTGGGGGTGCTGGGAGACATGGGTGGGGGCCTGGTGGAGGCTGCCCCCGGTGACTGGGGAGGTGGGGGTGCTGGGAGACATGGGTGGGGGCCTGCTGGCAGGTGCCCCACAGTGCTGGGGGGTGGGGGTGGTGGGAGACATGAGTTGGACATGGGTGGGGGCCTGCTGGCAGGTGCCCCACAGTGCTGGGGGGTGGTGGGAGACATTGGTGGGGGCCTGGTGGAGGCTGCCCCTGGTGACTGGGGGGGTGGGGGTGCTGGGAGACATGGGTGGGGGCCTGGTGGAGGCTGACCCTGGTGACTGGGGGGTGGGGGTGCTGGGAGACATGGGTGGGGGCCTGGTGGAGGCTGCCCCTGGTGACTGGGGGGGTGGGGGTGCTGGGAGACATGGGTGGGGGCCTGGTGGAGGCTGCCCCTGGTGACTTGGGGGGTGGGGGTGCTGGGAGACATGGGTGGGGGCCTGGTGGAGGCTGCCCCTGGTGACTGGGGAGGTGGGGGTGCTGGGAGACATGGGTGGGGGCCTGCTGGCAGGTGCCCCACAGTGCTGGGGGGTGGGGGTGGTGGGCGACATGAGTTGGACATGGGTGGGGGCCTGCTGGCAGGTGCCCCACAGTGCTGGGGGTGGTGGGAGACATGGGTGGGGGCCTGGTGGAGGCTGCCCCTGGTGACTGGGGGGATGGGGTGCTGGGAGACATGGGTGGGGGCCTGGTGGAGGCTGCCCCTGGTGACTGGGGGGGTGGGGGTGCTGGGAGACATGGGTGGGGGCCTGGTGGAGGCTGCCCCTGGTGACTGGGGAGGTGGGGGTGCTGGGAGACATGGGTGGGGGCCTGCTGGCAGGTGACCCACAGTGCTGGGGGGTGGGGGTGGTGGGAGACATGAGTTGGACATGGGTGGGGGCCTGCTGGCAGGTGCCCCACAGTGCTGGGTGGTGGTGGGAGACATGGGTGGGGGCCTGGTGGAGGCTGCCCCTGGTGACTGGGGGGGTGGGGGTGCTGGGAGACATGGGTGGGGGCCTGGTGGAGGCTGCCCCTGGTGACTGGGGGGGTGGGGGTGCTGGGAGACATGGGTGGGGGCCTGGTGGAGGCTGCCCCTGGTGACTGGGGAGGGTGGGGGTGCTGGGAGACATGGGTGGGGGCCTGGTGGAGGCTGCCCCTGGTGACTGGGGAGGTGGGGGTGCTGGGAGACATGGGTGGGGGCCTGCTGGCAGGTGCCCCGCAATGCTGGGGGTGGGGGTGCAAGGGGACATGAGTTGGTGATCATTGGGGCAAGGAGACATGTGCCTTTGCTGGGGGGCATGCCCATGTTGGGTGGGCTGCCTGCGGGACATGACCAGGGATGCAGGGTAGTCCCCTGTGGTGTGGGCTGCCTGCAGGGCCCGTGGAGGGTGTACAGGGAACACCTGGGAGGACCCACACTGGCAAATCACATGTAGGACTCCCCGGCAGCCCTGAAATACACGTACCCTGCTGAACTCGCGTGTAAAACTTCGTGCGCACCCCTGTAATACCCGCACGCAGCCCAATCGCGTGTGGAACTTCCCGCGCACCCCTGAAATACACGCGCCCAGGCCAATCGCGTGTGGAACTTCCCACGCACCCCTGAAATACACGCGGCCAGGACAATCGCGTGTGGAACTTCCCGCGCACCCCTGAAATACACGCGCCCAGGACAATCGCGTGTGGAACTTCCCGCGCACCCCTGAAATACACGCGCCCAGGACAATCGCGTGTGGAACTTCCCGCGCACCCCTGAAATACACGCGCCCAGGACAATCGCGTGTGGAACTTCCCGCGCACCCCTGAAATACACGCGCCCAGGACAATCGCGTGTGGAACTTCCCATGCAACCCTGAAATACACGCAGCCAGGCCAATCACGTGTGGAACTTCACGCGAACCCCTGAAATACACGTAGCCCGCTCCCCCAGGCCCGATCGCGTGAGAAAGTTCACACGAACCCCTGAAATACGCGTAGCCCGCTCCCCCAGGCCCGATCGCGTGAAAAAGTTCACGCGAACCCCTGAAATACACGCAGCCCGCTCCTCCAGGCCCGATCGTGTGAAAAAGTTCACGCGAACCCCTGAAATACACGTAGCCCGCTCCCCCAGTCCCGATCGCGTGAAAAAGTTCACGCGAACCCCTGAAATACACGTAGCCCGCTCCCCCAGGCCCGATCGCGTGAGAAAGTTCACGCGAACCCCTGAAATACACGTAGCACGCTCCCCCAGGCCCGATCGCGTGAGAAACCTCACGCGAACCCCTGAAATACACGTAGCCCGCTTGCCGTGCTGGTACAGGGTTAGCGCAGCCCTCTGCGCTGGATTGGGGATTTTGATGGCTTTTCCCTGCGCGGAAGGCGTTCTTGGGGGCGTAACTGGCGCTGCTGCAAGGTCGCTGCGCCACTGTGCACCATGGCTGGTTTTGGTGGCTGGAATCCATGAATACGCTGTGCGCGGAAATGGGTTTTGGCGCACGCGGCTGGCGCAGGGATTCGCACGCGCACACTGTGCGCCAGCCGCGTGCGCCACTTGTGCGCTTAATTCTATGAATTAGGGCCATGATGTTTATGGAAATTATTATTATGATTATGTACATGACTGTAATGAATATAACCATGATTAGGACATATGGTTGTAGACAGGTAAATGTAAGTTTCTTTATCCTTTTCGTTTTTTTTTCAAAATCAATAAAAATGTTTTATTTAAAAAAAGTATTAAAATGCTAGTGAATGAAAGCAAACATGTCAGTAAATGATATCAACAACCACTCAAAATGTGCTGGCTTTAGTATGTGTGGGAAGTTCTAAATTATGCATCATGTATTCAATTAAAACAATATTATTTACAGGTTATTTTTTGAAAGAGGAATTTGTATAAAGATATCAACAATAAAACATAATCCTTGAGGGCACTGTAGGGAGATCATGAGCAGATACTAACATGGAAGCATGTGCTGTGTGTGTGATGGGGCTCGGTTACAGTCTGTACGCCTTAATAACAATGCTAACGTAGCAAGCTAACATTGCAGTACATGTTCTGTATAGTTTAATACACGTAGTATTAGGAAATGAAAGGGGGTGATTTTGGCCAACAAACAGCTGATTTAGGGGGGGTTGTGTGGGCTAGATTTGAAGGCTGCTGACTGTGATAGTGATGACAATGCTGTAGGTGCACAAACAAAAATCTGTTGAAGATAAACAGCCTCTTTGCAAGGTAAGATGCTGTGCGTGGTGAAACAAAATGATTATGCCTTGGGCAATGAACATGTTCATTGTTCATGCAGGAGCGCAGGAAGAGGAAGAAATGTGTGGAATTTGTGTGATGAACAAGCAGGAATGCTTCTTGGCAAAACCAAGGGGTGTGAGCTGAAACAAAGGGGGATTGAAATGGGTGCTAGATGGTACTGGAAGATTCTCAAATGTTCTGACATGTGATAAAGTTGGAAGTGACGTCATGAAAGGGGGATGCTAGTAACAGCTATCAGCACCAAATTGGAGGGAAGGGCTGGATTGTCGAGATGGGATATAAGTGGCTTTGAGAGGCAGGAAGAGGTTATTGAGCTTTTGCTAGCTGGGTTTTTGTGTTGGGATTTGCAGCTGATATATTGCTTGCTGAACCTTGAAAACTGGGATGAGCTTTAACACACTCTGATTTGTAGCAAAGTCTGGGGGTTTTGGTTGTCAAATTTTGAAACAGATCTGGGGCTTACCAGAGAGCTTTTGCCACCTCTGTTTGCATCAAGTGGGAAAACTGGGCTGGCTTATTCGGTGTGCTGCTCTGAGCATATTTTTGAGAGATTGAGGCCTTGAAAGTTGCTTGCAGCCATCTTTGATTTGGTGATATATCTGTGCAGCTGGCAGCACAACAAAGTTCAATGTCCAGAGGGTCTTGGTTCACCAGATTCACAAATGAAGTAGAGTGAGTATTAATAGGGACACAATTAGCTGGGACCTCTTGCTGTGGTAATCTGGCAAGGTGTTAAACTGACCCAAATGGCATAACTCCCTTTATTTCCAAGGTGCCTGACATGATATGATATGATATGGCATTTATAACGCGCCTATACACAAGTGTTTCCTGGGATAACAATAGTTGCCAACATCATTTTGGAGGTTGTTCTGCTATATTCGCATAATATATAGTCTCATACTAACACAAACCTTAGTTAAGGGCAAGGGGATACATGGAAATTGAAGCTGTACCTATAATGCATTCGAAAAATGCCAGCTAGCATGTCCCCTGATCTTGTCCCTAACCTAATAGTAAGCCGGGGTGTGGGCACAACTCTAGGTGAACATGTTTCATGCTGTTTTATACTAATTATTAATGAATGTCAGTTAGAACCAAATGAAAACTGCCAGTGTGGAATTGTATGTTTGTTCTTCCTTCTCTCCAACACCCTGCACTGATACACAAATATGGTTTGTTGTCCTTGCACTTCACCAATGCGAACATCTGAAATGTGTGTCTTTTTTTGCTATGAAGTTTAAACTTCTTCATATGAGGAGTAAAACTATTAGCATGTGTGTTTATTTGTTATTGTGTGGCCTGTTCTGTTCTTGATGTCCAGTGGTACAAGAGCATGGTGTGTTCCTGGTAGAGTACAACGTCACTAGGTATCTAGCTAAGACTGTGGTAAAGCAACTGTGAAAAAAAGAAAGTGTTAGGCATGTATCCAACAACTGCTGTGTCTGTATTCATAACATATGGAACACATTGTGACAAAATTAACAATGACTTGTAGGAGTACAGGGAAAATGGCTAAACTGCATATTAGCCTACTCAGCCCCACACTACTACTAACATAGCAGTGATCTCAATAATAATGGTAAAGGAGGCACAGGCCATTAGGTGGACATTGGCACAGATGGCACACAAACCACTCTGAGTCATTTTGTCATAGAGTCAAAGAGGTGGTCCAACATTAACACAAATGTTTTGGTGGGCCTAGGGTGATTCTTCTCTCTCATCTGAATTGTACTCTCCTCCCTAATTCAGCTATGCCTAACTGTTGGTTAAGGCCAGCAAATGTTTACCCCGACTGTCTAAAACTGTCCTGTGCTACAGATGATAAATGGTGGCTGCCAACCCCTTAATGACTTCCTAACTGTCTCTACTCTCTCCAAGATTAGTGTTCTAGTAGGAATTTGGATAGTGCCTTGCATTTAGTCTGGTATTAGTCAAGCTATTCTTGAATGCCCACTCTCAATCATCTCTCTCTGCTCTGACAACTTCTTGCACACTCCTCCCTCCTTTGTCATGTCTCATTAATCTATCAATCCTCCGTTTCTCACCTCCACCTTTTGATATCACTCCTCTTCACTACTTGCCTCTCCCTACTAATCCCCTTCCCCCACACTACCATGCCCCTCCTCCACACGACTCCTCACCTCCTCTCACTAATATTCTCCTCCTCTTCCCACTACTACCTTCCACCTCCCATTACTGCCCCTCTTTTCCCACTATTGCTCTTCTCCACCTGCTACTACTTTCCTCCCACCACTACCACTCTCCTCACAAAACTACTCAATCACCCTCCTTTCCCCTGTTCCATTCTAGTAAAAAGAAATCCTTACACTAGCCTATTTACTAAATCATCACCTAAACATTCACAGTCACACTGCAGAAAAACATCCACTCATAAGCCAATTCCTCAACTTCTCCATAAATCTCCTCCACAAGCTGCCACTCCCTCCTTCCTCACTGCAGGACTCTTTGTCATCCTTCCCCTCCATCTCTGTCCTCATCTGTCAAACACACACTTCCTTCTTTATGTCGCCAAATTAAATTCCACTGTCATTACTGAGTGTGGATGACTCTCCCTGGCCAACCTCACCCTGCCTTTACCACCTGAGATATGTACATGCAGCAACATGTCATTAAAAGCGGGCTAAGCCCCACCCACCTTTTTCATGTGAACTCACAGCATACTGAAATCAACAGCCTGGGAAGTAAAATGTTCATGTCGTGTTACAGGACACCACTCTATGAGGTTGCAATGTATGTTCTTTTTATGGAAGGTGGGTCATTCTTCATTTTTATTCCATGTTAGTATAGCAGGCTTTTAGGGTGTTTTGTGGGCTCACCAGTGTGATTTGGCAGCCTTGCAATGTTCTCTGTTTTTTTCCATACTAGGGCGGTTGCCTTGTGTGTCTGATCTTCTCTCTACTATGGAGTGCTGCCGTCCATGGTGTGGTTTTCATGTGCCGCTCTCTCACTTTCAGACTCAGGACTCTTCTGTCTTTGGTGATGATTTCACTATGCGTTCTTAGATGGGAGCTCTGCAATTTAGAAAGATTCTTGCATTATATGAGGTCTGCCTGGTTGAGGGGGCCATTAGAGCAAAGGCTAGCTCTGGATACCTCTGACACTCCTCTACAAAGGGATTCCCACCCTATCTTGACAAGGTCATGTTACTGGCCTTTTCACAACTTCCATCGCCTTCTGTGCTACTGCAGGCCAAGGCCAGACTACATCTTCAGAATGTTGTGAACTGATGACAGTAGCAACCCAAACAGTAAAATCATTAGAAAAAAAGGATGTTCTATGAAGGTTCTATACAAATATGTATTTTAATCAGGCAATACATCCAATCAACTAACATAAACACTTGCAACAACCTACTCCTGTATAGAAAAGAAAACAGGACATTCAGACTATTGTAGAATGGCTCTATAGGCAGCTAAGTAGGGGTGTTCAGTCATTTAATACCCCCACACAATGTCAGTGTGCAAGTTAAATATCTTGAAGAACAAGACAGAGAACAGTAACTTTTTGTTATTAATACTGAATAATATTGGTTTTCTGAACTAATACTGATATACGATATGAGCGTGAAGTTGACTGTAATGTTTATCAGTCTGCAGTCTGCAGTCAGCATGAAACACGAAGTTGTCACACTTACAAAGTAGCGAGCTGGTGAGCATAACTAAAATTGTCCTTTTCTCTGCTCTTGTAATCTGCAGTCGTACAATCTATACCCTTTAACTCTCTGCCACCTGTTCCAGTATTATAATGGCTGAAACATGTAATGCCCAGAAAATAATCAATCTAGGATCTTCAGAGTGGGTCAAAAAGAGGAGGGGGCCTAAACACCTCTTTACCTGATGCCTCTGCTGCCATGAATCTTACCATGGCATTGCAGTTACCTCGCTCACTGGTACAACTAAAAAGTTAACCACTAAATCTATTGCTACCTACTTCCACTCTTTAACCATAAAACTGTTGGTTGATAAGCAAATGAACACACATAGGGGGGTCCCCCAAATGAACCATTCTGCAACTAATTTACTGGCCCAGTCTTAACTCATACTGGGTCCCATTCTATAGGCTATTTAAATCACCACACAGAATGTTACACACAGTAAAAAGTATTTGTCATTTTATATTAAAATAGTTAAAATGTATTACATAGGCCATTGGTCCTATGTTTACAGAGTAAAACAAACCACATAAATGCATTTGTCAATATGAAAAATGTATGCATACATCCAATATCATATTATGAGTGAATCATAAAACCTAAGGTGACACGGAAAAAATTCTATTATGAGGAGAAAGGCGGGCACAACCACTATCTTCCTGGCCCTATCTGGCTAATAGGTCACAGTTATCCTCATTAAATTGGTGTCACCTATTTCATATTCTAAAATTGATTGTACATGACAAAATTAATTATTCATGACCGAAAAAACACATCCCAGGTCTAGATCCATGGTGGCGTTGTTGAACATACAGCATAACTCGATGGCACAGTTTAATGCAGGGTACGTTTCGGCAGGACATCAATTATACTGCCTTCATCAGGACCCCAAGGGAAATGGAGCTCTGTGGATGTGATACATAATAAATTTACTTGCATATAAAAACATATTAAAAAGAAACAGCAACCAAAAATCAGCTGCTGGAAAAGTAATGTTTAAAGACGTAGAGAGATAAAGTCCTCCACCAACAAAACACCAAACTACTCTGTGTAAGCGGGAACCCACACCTAGCCAGAGTGGTGACACCTGCTTGAAAAAAAACCTCCACCTGCATGTATCATTCACACGACCCGAACCCGAGACTGGGCAAGGGGCCGCGAAATGAAACGCGAGCAAAGGAAAGAGAAACAGGGGAAATAAAATAAAATAATTATTATTATGCCCCCAAATGGTTATGTGAGACCGAGCCCAGGACTGTGTAATCCGCAGTGCCCGAGACCATATGTATAAGGGACTATGTCAGCCCCCAACTTACTTTAATGGGTAGAACAATGCCCCAAAAAGATTTTCGCTGCCACGGTAACGGCAAGAAGGAAGAAAAAAAAACTCCAGGCCTGCATGTGTGGAGACAAAAAAGAAGAAGACCAACGTACGTTGAAGCCCTTAACCAAAAAGATGGCCACATAGAAAACGCTATCTGCCTTCCCCTTGACATGCAAGTGGCCACATAGTTGCTCACCTTAATGGTAGGGCTTGATATATTATAAATAAATGTCCCTCTAATGACGGTCGCGTTCGGCTATGGCCGGTATCACCAAATGTAGGTGTTCAGGACGATTATGAAGTAAATTGTCATCAAGTCATCATTCCCAAGCTGGAAAAGGGAAGAAACAGAACAGCATGGCCATATAAGTAAATGTAAAGGATCAAAGATCCAAACAGCACAAAGAAGCCCGACACAGGACCTGTTGCCGACACTACTCGGCTCAAAATAAATATTGAGCAAAGTAAAAGCATGTCCACAGAAGGCGCGAGATGCAGTAACTCTTAATAGCCACCGCGTATCACGTACAACAGATTCAACCTGTGACAGCTCACATCGTGTGAACAAGGCACCTACCTGAACGTGCTTCTTACAGACCTCGGATATGGCGCCGAAGCAGAGAAACCTTCCAAGTGGTACCCACCACGTCTACGCTCACATCGTCCGCAAAGACCGCTACAAAAACGGTGTACGCGCGCCGTCATGTAATGGGGAGAAACAAAGAAAGGACTCAAAACTGCCTAGGAAAAAACCTCATAATCGGCCACCCATTCATAGAATAGGAAATAAGACTAAAAAGTAGCGCTGACAACCAAAATAGACTAATCTACTGGGACTAACAGAGTCTCATAGGGCAACTGCTAGCCCACCCGACAAACTCAGTAAACCCAAGACGGGCCACTCCTGGATACAAAAAAGTAATAATGAAGTATCTAGTTATACTAGTTGTAGCCCAAGGCCTCGTACTGCTAAAAAGATGGCAACCAGTAACTAATAGGCAGTCTATAGAGGAATAAAAGAAGGGGGAATCCATAATAAGAAACCAACAGTCAAAAACCTCCCAAAGGAGACTCCCTAAATGAAAAGCTTACCCAAAAATGGGAACGAAGTAAAGGGGAGACAAACAAAGAGAACGGAAAAACCCAAAACCAGAAACGGAAAAGGGACGGTGCCCTAGCGCCACATAGTATATGCAATAAAGAGGCACAATTAAATCATTATAAGGGGCCTAAGATGGAAAACAGGGGAAAGTCACCAACGTTGAGGGTTACTTTAATTTAAACCCTGTACGATAGTATCTAGCCGATGTATCCACCTAGCCTCCGCCAGGTTGAGACTACATGGCAAGATCTTTTTTCCTGGGGAGAGCTTCCAAGATCCACCAGTAAAGGTCCTCAGAGGAGTGACCATATTCCATGTAGTGAGATACTAACGGTGCATTGATGTTTTTGCACCTAATACGGGATCTGTGTTCCACAATCCGTATATGAATTGGTCGCAAGGTCTGGCCAACATACTTGAGGCCACAAGGACACTGGATAGAATATATGGCATTAGGGGTCTTACAATTAGTCATGGCACGAATGTCCCATTTTCTGTCTCTCACTTGAAACTCCCTGATTTTCTTGGTATACTTACAAACTGAACAACCTCCACAAGGGAAGTGTCCTACCAACGGGCGTAAATCCCAACCCGTGGTTCTGTTTCTCGATACCTGAGATTTCGAAAGCACAAACAGATCCCTCAAATTTTTCTGTCTGGTCATTGCAAATAGTGGCATTGGTTCATCGGTCAATTCCAACTTAACCAAAGGCCAAAATTTCTTAATCAGCTTCTTAACTGCATAAGTATGCGTGGTATAGGGCAGGACACAGACCAGTTTTTCTACCGTGGTGTGTACATTCGGAGTAAGAAGACATTCCCTAGGGGTAAATCTTGCTCTTTTTGCCGCGTTAGAGACCAATTTGCTTGGGTAACCCCCTGCCACCAGGCGTGTTTTAAGGTTATCCGCGTGGGTGGAATACTCAGTAATTGACATACAATTTCTGCGCAATCGCAGAAATTGGCCATACGGAAGATTCTCTTTCACTCCCCTCGGATGGAAACTCGAGAAGTGAAGTAATGTGTTTCTATCCGTCAGTTTTCTAAAAAGTGAACATTCTAGGTTGCCATCCCTCACATATATTCTGAGGTCCAGAAAATGGATCTCTTTTGTGCTGGAGCTAATCGTAAATTTGATCTCTGTATGTTGCAAATTGATCCTCAAAAAGAATTCCTGGAGGGCCATAGCCGAGCCATGCCAAATCAAGAGAATATCATCGATATATCACCGCCATAGTTTAATATGGCCCACAAATGGGTTAGTTTCAGAGAGGACAAAGTAATGTTCCCGCATAGCCATATATAATATGGCTAGACTGGGGGCAAAAGCCGCGCCCATAGCCATCCCGTGTGTTTGCAGAAAGAACTGATCTTTGTATTGAAAGTAGTTATTTTCAAGGGCCATCGTAAGCAGCTCCAAAATGAATTCCCCAGGGGTATTCTGGGGCGATCTTTCAGTGGTAAGGATTTCACGTACACACTGAACCGCCTCCTGTTGAGGGATACTTGTGTACAGCGCACATATATCCAACGTGACAAGAATCTCCTCCTCAGTGTTGAATGGCCTCCCTTCGACCAATTCAATCACTGAAGAACTGTCACGTAAGTAGGTATTGGTTTCCTGACTTAGAGGTTGCAGAAATTTTTCGATATATTTGCAAACGGGCTCAAGGACCGAACCACATCCTGCGACAATTGGACGCCCCGGGGGATTGTCAGCATTCTTATGTATTTTGGGAATTGCATAGAATGCAGGGGTAACCCCTTCCAAAAGGTTCAAAAACTCAAACTCATCTTTAGACAGCCATCCCCGTTCGAGTGCCAAAGTTGTGGATGACTGTATTGCCTGACTGAGATCCATACGAGGGTCCTTTTTAATTTTCTTATAGCTGACAGTGTCATCTAATAGGTTGGAGACCATTGTGTGATATTGTTGTTCGTTAAATATCACTATACCGCCCCCCTTGTCGGCAGGTTTGATGACTAATTCAGAATCCTCAGATAGTGTTTTAATAGCCTGTCTTTCCAAATTGGTAAGATTATATCTGAGGTGCTGTTTGTTCTGCTCTAAGTCCCGGACCCCCTTGAGTATACATTTCTCAAAGGTAAGGATCTCTTTTGTCACCTGGTTGTCAGTAGGAGTGAAAGACGAGGGGCCTTTTAATCCTGTATCGGAACATTTTTCCAATGGTTCCGAGTTTTTAAAGAAGGATTTCAATCTGACTTTCCTCAGAAATTTTCTGATGTCATTCTGGACTACGAACCAATCAGTACTGGTCGTGGGGACAAATGAGAGTCCCTTAGCTAGGACATTTTCTGTGCTTGCGTTAAAAATTTACCTGACAGATTGAATATTGGCAAGGTGAGCTGTTGATCAGTCTGAGTTACCTCCTCCGGCGCTTCCGGGACCGGCGTGCCGGGGGGAACCACATCGGCGGCGGGTATTGGGGGCCCCAAAACTGGCCTTGCATAGGACCTCTGCCTAAAAAAGGTCTATAGCCTGATGGTTGAGGCCCAGGGGGATACTGCGGTATTGCCTGCATGTAAGGCCCAGTGTTGTATCCCTGATTGGAGCCCTGGGACGAATTACTGCCAGAACTTGAAAAGCTTACTCTTAGCCCCTGTCTCCGTGACTGGCCTCCTGTTTGATTCTTACTATTTCTAATCTGAAGAAAGTCAGCTTCCAAGTATGGATAAATGGTCTCTAACTTGAACTCCTGTATGTCCTTAGCCAATTTTTTGTTTTTTTTAGTGAGGGTAATGTTTTTAAACTCCTCAAATTGTTTTTGAACCTCCTTTAGCTTTTCTAATGCATTGATGATAACTGTGCTGCTGCGAAATTTTGTTTCCGCCTCATCCAACTCAATTTGTATGTGGCTCGTAAGGCGTTGCGCCGTAGATATAGTCAGATACATTAGATCTCGGCTACACTTGGTAGCAATAAAGCTGAAGTTGGTCTTATAGGTTTCGTCTTCAAGGAATAAACACGGTTCATTCCTAACCACTAAACCTGCCGGGATGATGTTGGCTTTCAAATATTCCCAGAGGAAGTGCCCGTGTAGTTCAGTGCGAAAAGACTTTTTCTTCAGCTTCAACAAATCCTCACCCAATGAGGTTTGGGGGACGTTGGCATCTGGATCGCCGAGATCAAAAAAAGAAGGGCCTTTAAGTATGTCAGTAATGTGGTCCTCCGTAAAGCTTAGCGTGGCAATGTCCGCCATCTAATCTCAATGAAAAATAACAAATAATACAATAAATAAAGAAAAGCGTACATATACACTGCAGAGCACCGCAGAAAAAATCCTCGGGCCGGAAAAGAGGGGCACCAAACACCAACCAGACACAACAAGCCCAGCCTCACACTGGAGTCAAAAATAGTGACTACCAGTGCAAACACACCAACCAACTCCACCAAATTGATAAGCAAATGGCATCAATATCTGGAATCTTTTCTCCATTCACACCTGAAACCATGCCCATTTCTCAGCCGCGGGCAGTTTATGATCGGGAGCTGCTTGCAGTGGTGGAATTTTGTGTGGAAGGATCGGAAGGAGAGGATTTTTATTGATCCCCCCTAACTCCTCAGAAGAGGCGGAATCTGACTCATCAGACACGTCCTATGTAACCACGCTGGTTCCACCGAAAATAAATTGTTTGTCTCCCATGATAAATTAATTCATGATAACATAACACCACTATCGAACTAGGGGATAATGCTCACCCGAGCAGGTGTACTAAGCCCAAATAACTTTGCTAGGAACCAGCCACGCCATCGCCCTAGAAACTAGACAGCCAGTAATGCAAAGAAAGAATATACCTACCAAGTATGACAACCTGATACATAAAATAAAACTATAAGGAATAAAAGACATATAACCCGCTAAAAAAAACCTCACATTTCTGCGTACTTAATTCACACAAACACCCACACAACCACTTCTCTCACAGCAAACCGCACACACTTCACCACACCGCAACAATAAACAATCAACACTTAGATCACAACAACAGCACACAGGGTCTCGCTTCGATCTTATATTCACACCCAGGCTTAGCGCACGGTGAAAACTGAACTGAAGCTGCCAACAGGACACCACCTTCTCAGTTTCCTATGCCCTCTTCACCCACTAACCCATCCCCCAACTCTTTGTTTACAGATCTACCTGAGCACCTGGAGACCAACTCTGTTGGTGACGGTGTGCTATATAAATACCTTTAACATTAACATTAACATAAATACAATTGATTCAATGTAAACAATGACAGTGGGAAGGCAAGACCCAATTCTGAGTGAATTAAATCAAGTCTTGTATGCAATGTTGTCCATAGTTGAACATGTCCAGCACAATGTGAGAACCAACTCGGTGGTGCTTGATATTATATGGGCAAAATTAAATATTCCACATGAGGAAGGAGCCTGTGTGATCAGGGTGGAGACTACCACATAAAATCACTCCAAGGTAGTCAATTGATCTAATCCAAAATACGTGAATAATGTTGCAAGATTAGGACACTCTGCAGAAGGGGGTGCTTCCAGTCTTTCTAAGAACATGGTTGGTATCTACCAAACAAATGAAATGAGTGAGAGAAGATTTGATTAGGAAAAGCACCTGGAACTAGTCCCCCTTGAGAAAACCCCGGAAGACCATAATAGGGGGGGACAAATTAATGGAAACTCGACTCTGACGGATGACATTCAGATCACTGAGTTGGGCTCTCCAATATCCATTGTGGGAACTAGAGACTCAGCAGTGAAAACATGCCAGCTTTGGAGCAAACAAACTCAATGTAATTTAAGGGATGCAAATTAAAGAGATGTAGAAGTGGGGTGCTGATTAAAAGAGTTGAAAGGCTGTAGAGTGAAAAGGTAGACGCCACACTAAATGTGAAATGGGGCCCCCTGCCCGTTTATACTCCACTAGAAGAGATGGTGAGAAGGTATGCTCCTGGGACTCAAAAAAGTAAGGTTCATAATGAGGGGGAAAGTACCTCTTATCAAATAGTGAACACACCAAAATATTGCAATGGAGTGGAACAATCAATCATTTGGGTCAAACAGACTTGGAAAATTGGCAATCAACCATACCCCTTCACCATTCGCAATGATCTAGACTGAGCACCAGCTTCAGGAAAGGAGCTAAAGGACCGAATCTGTGGTAATAGGACTTCGGGAGGGATGATTGAATCACCCCCCAAGTGATAAACCCATCAATGGGCTTGAATAACATTTGTGTGAATCAAAACAACAAAATATATAATAACAACATCACTAAGAACATGGGGTGGAAAACAAAAGTGTTGTGTATACAACTTGAGAGTAGACTCATTGTAATCAATCACTTGAGCATTCTTTCTGTCCTACTAGAAGTATCCTCCTTAAGAGCATTATCTGAAAAGTATTTAGATTGTGTAGACTATTTTTTTATCTAATATGTACAAATGTGGAGATTGTTATCTGCCTCTCAAAAATAGTCTATAATCTGATCCTCAAAGACTCTCATTCAATCTGCCGATTTGGTTATGAAATGTCTTCCTTAAACAATAGTGTGCCATGCAGTCGGTCTGGTAGAAGTGCACAAGATAAATGTATGAGGTCAGCTATGGGTCAGTAAATAGAGGGATGGATGGCCAGATGGATTGGGTGGAAGATTGGTCCTGGGAGACAGCTTGTTAAATGGGTAGCAGCCCTTCTCATGTGGCCAGCGACCAGTCTTTACAGCGGGTTTTGTCATGGAACAGCTGTGGGAATTTAAACTTTATTTTTTAATACAGAATCCCTGATTATTTTCTTACACGAAACTTGACTCACTGACCCGACAGTATTTGATGGATACATTACCATTTGTCAGGAAGCATTGAAGGTTTTAGGCGTGTCGTCCATCGGGCAGTCTGATCACCCTGATTAATACCTCAGGTAGGATAGCTCAGGGGCATTGTGCTCGCCTTGGAAGCAAGATGTCATGGGCACCACAGGTTCGATCCCCGGGTTCGCGCTTAGAAGCCTCTGGGTATTAAGCGCGTTATAAATAACATATCATATCATATGGCATTAAGAGAGTTTAGCATACTCAGGTGGAAAGGGCATTTTGGCCATTTAGGGCATTTTAGTGATGAAATGGGTGACATTCAAAATGTTAGTGTGTATTGGCATCAGACATTCTGTAACTTAGAGGAGTCTTTTACTCTGTTGACATTATTTGTGTCAGAATGGTTAGCCAAAAAGGATGAATGTATGATTATTTTGGGTGGAAATCTTAACTCAAACTGCTTAGAACAAGGGGAGAATGGGGGCAATGTAAACAGTGGAAATACTACTGAAAAGAAAGATGGTGCCAAGTTGACAAACTGCTTTGAGTCTTTGGGTTTGCATAGGTTAAATGGCATCATTAAAGGGGATCAGCCCAGTCAGTCAACCTGGTCTAAGGGGTTAAATCACACCACTCTGGACAACATGTATTTAAATGAACTGCTATACCTAGGTACCAGGTTGCTTGAGGTTCAACTATGTGAGTGGAGTGATCATCGGATGATGTTGGCGTAATTTCAAATACTGCATAGAAATACTAGAAAGAAAGTGACAGCTGGCTATGGGTTGGCCGATGGCACAATCGGGTCAGCTGGAACAAGCATAAACTGATCATTATAAGAAACAATGTTACTTCTGTAATGGTCAATACATCATATGATTGGAAATTGGCTTCATCATGAATATTTTTTGGAAGAAATCTTTAGAGATGTGGTAGCAAAGTGTGGTAATGAGGGATGTCCTCTCAAGTTATGTATATTCATACAACTTTATTACCCAGTCTTGTAAGCTGTGTGTGAGAAACACTGGCATCCCATCCAGGCAGTATGGATCTCTCTCTCTCTCTAATGGCTCCACCAGAACCTCCATGCATCATTCACTCTCTCAACATTCCAACAGCTCTCACCCACGAGGACAAGTATAAATCATAACACAAAGCCTCTTCTTCCTCCTTGAATACACTTCCATTAATATGATAAGGAGGTAAAGGAACAGAAACAACTCTTAAGAGTGAAATAAAGGGCCAGTAAGATCAATGTTGAAATTGACCAATGTGCTAGAATTGTAGTGATAAAAGCGGCTAAACAAATATTATGCAGTTGGATGCATGTATGCATTGAGAAAATGTATTCCAGAGATGCTGAAATTATGTTGGGATCTCTATGCAATATGAATCTGCATCCTTCTGCCGATTGGTCAATGACTTGGGTAGCAATCAAGCAGAGGTTCAGTTAAATCCAGTGGGGAAATCAGTGGGTGGAGCACTTTGACTCAATATTTGGGGGAATAACAGAGGGTGGAAGAAATCAGTTCTTGTGAGAGAGTGAACAAAATGAATGGTACCCTGACACTAGTAAGGATACCATAACTGCGGTAATTCAAAGTATTAGTAATTTGAGACCCCCGGGACCTAACCGCTTAGACAATGTGGTTTTTAAAAAATATCCGGCCACGTGGGTCTCTATTTTGGCTGTTTATTATAGGCAAATTGTAGACTCAAAAATCATTCCGGATACTTGCCACACTGCTTAGCTTATCATAATATATAAGAAGGGGAATCGCAACAACCTTAAGAATTACATGCCTGTTTCCATCCTAGATGCCAAAGGCAAGGTCTTTGCAGCCTTACTGTTAATTGCATTTAGAGGCCTGGGCAGGGCCTGGGCATGGGAATTGGGGCCCATTAAAACATGGCAAACAGGATTTTGTAGCAATCATAGTACTTCCCTGAAAGGATTGCTTTTGGGAATAGTCTAGAAATTAGCATGGAGTGGAAGGGTGAGCGCTACTTATGTAAAGACAATTGGCCTAACCTCTGCATTTGACACAGTCAATAGGAATTTGCTCTGGTTAAAATTACAGAGGTGGAATATACCTGAGGGCTTTTTGAGACATATAGTGGCTCTTCACTTGGACTCAAACATTCAGATCATAATGAACTAAACTGGGAACCTATCACAAACAATTCCAGACTTCACAGATCTAAGTCAGGGATGCATTTTGGCTACTGTCTATTTAATGTGTACACCTTGCACTTTGCGACCTAACTCCCATAGGACTGATCACGGCCTTTGTAAGTTATGCTTATGAACATTCTTAATCTATAAACACTTGTAAGACAAAGGTGATTCAGTTTACAGCTAAGACGAATGTTAAATCTTTAGCCTGGTGGTGCATTGCACAAAGATTTGAAACAGTTGATCACTTAATTTACTTGGGATTCCCAATATTTTGTAAGCTGCCAAAATCAGTGATGAGGGAACACCTTTTATGGTAATGGTATGGTAATGTTTATTTGTAAAGCTCCTATACCCAAGGCAAGTGTTTTGAAGCGATCAAGGAGGGCGAGAACAAGGGTTAAAACACACATTCATTCAGCCCTTGAATTTCTGAAAGGTACATGTCTGAACATACAGAGTAAGTGCATATATACAATTAACAGAGTAGGTAACAGCAAATAGGTCTAATAATGATTCTGCAGTTTTTCCAAGTGAAGTGAGACATCACCATGTAAGGAGGGGAGACAAAGAGGATAGATAGACAATCTTAAGGCATGGTACATTCAGATCGTGCAAGTGCACAGACGGTACGGGAGAAGAGAGGGAAGGGTGGGGTGGGGGCAAGTACAGGGGGTGGGTGGAAACCAAGTGCACCGAGTCAGTCGGAAAGTCGGGTAAGTGCTGATAGATGCCACTCTCTTGGGTCACTGACCAAGTGCAGTAGCAGTGAGGCAAGTGCAGACCCAAAGGCAAGTGTGAGAGGACTGGCAAGGGTGCCGGGGACCTGTGAGACTCTGAGGTACACCCAGCGCCAGTCAGCAAGCTATGTGGAAAAGGAGAGAGAGAAGGATTAAGCAGAGAGAGAGGTAAGCAGGGTAGAAGGAGAGAGAGAAGAAGAGTAGAGGAATGTCTTGAGGAGTTTCCGGAACCTGCAGTGGATATAGATCTCCCTGCAAATCTCTGCTTGGAAAACGGGCTCACTCACAGAATGTTGGAGGTAGATGAGCAGAGGGCTTGGGAGGGACAGTATTTCGGTAGGCATCCTTGCAGTTAAGTAGGTCACAGACCCCAGAAAGCAATGTGCACAATGCAGAGGATTGTGAACTTGATTTTTGCAGCCACGGGGAGCGAGTGGAGGGATTTCCGCGCCAGAGAGAGGTGGTCCCAGGGCATGAGGCCAAGGATAGGTCTTGCAGTTCTGTTCTGGATGAGTTGCAGTGGGCACAAAGCAGAGGCAGGAAGATTGAGGAAGAGGCTGTTGCAGTAGTCCAGCCTTGAGAGAACCAGTTCTCTGGAGACAATGAACCACTAGGGGAAGGTGAGAAAAGGAAGAGTGCTGGTTCGACTTTTTAGAAATGTCTGAAATGTGAGTGGAGAAGGAGAGAGTGGAGTCAATGATGACTCTATAATTTTTTGCCTCACTGTTCGGTGCATGCGCAGGGCCAAGGGAGGCTGGCCAGAGTGAGAGTGGGAAAGCGGGAGCAGGGGTCCCAATGCAAACGATCTCAGTATTGCTGGCGCTGAGGCAGAGGTCATTTGCAGCACACCATGACTGTAATGTGGACAGACAGTCAGATATGAGTGAGGTGGAGGTATTCGCTGAGGGTAGCCTGAAGGAAAGTCGCGTGTCATCTGCATAACACTGGACGTTAGAGATGAAAGTGGCAATCACACATGCCAGGGAAGCTATGTTGACATTGAAGAACTAGGGGGCTAGGTTGGAACCCTGGGGATATTTGTACTTAGTGTTTTTTAATTGATTTTAAAAATAACCTAGATGTTCTAATCTTATTGTATTAATTAATGCAATGTATGATTTGCTATTCTTAAAATGTTAAATGTTAATTTGTTTTAACCAAATAACAATACAAAAGAAAATATATATTCACCTTTATGGCAGGGAACTTTGGAAAGGACAGCACTTCAATCAGAGGTACTAAAGTGTACCCTTCCTTTTCTGTTGATGGTCCAAATATTAATGAGAGATTAAGGGTGTGCGCTCCACTTTAAAAAGCAAAATGCCACAAGGGATTTGATAAAAGCAAGCCTGCTGTATATGGTGCTATCCCTGTTGTTGTAACTAGCACTCTTTGCCTAACGACATCAAACCCTGAATGCCTAACTTGCAGAAAATGGAGGTGAGAGGTAAAAGGAAGAGAGCCCTAAAAGATGCTTATCTAATTCACCCTTTCCAATGCCTGCTGGCTACAAAGGCATTCCAGTATTCAGCACCAGGATGTAATGCTGGCTTTGTCAGTGCTGCCTCTAAAGCAATGACCCCAGGAGACCTCCCTGGGGAAGTCTCTGTAAGATAGTGGAAGGTTCTTCACTACTGGAGAATCAAAGGAGCCAGCATCCTGGTTGCAATTCCACAATTCAGCAGTGGTAACAGTCAGCTCAGATGTTCATGTTTCACCTAGCACTATGCAACTAAAACAATGTGTAATTACCTACTGTGCAAACACTCTGGTTTAAAAATAAATCACCAAAGAATACTGGCCTCTAGTCATGCTGAGCCTTCCAAATGAGCAATTCCCTATGTTTGCTCTCAAGAGATCCCAGAACCTGTGTGACAAATTGGTCCATTCTCGGTTCCTCCGGTTATCCCTCCATAGTGTCTCCATTTCACTGGGCCGCTTTTTATCTGCACGGACATGGAATTGCACATACTTACCTCTAAAGCCAGAAATGTGTACATTGTATATTTTTCCTTTTCAACAGAGTAATCGCAGCACCCCAGCGAATACTACATAGAGTTTCCCACTAATTGACCTGGATCTCAGACCAACTTTTCCAGGTAATCCTTGCCCTGTTGAAACAAAACCTGTTCATCTCTAAATCAAATCCACAGTGAAATCCACAGTGATAGACTTCCTGCAATTAAATCATTTTGGAGCTCTCTAATAATTGCAGAGACCACGTGCCCACTTTTCGGACTTCAAAACGACGCCAGAGATCCATTCGACCACTGGCAATGAAAACAACATTCAGTCATGACGCTTTTACTACCTTCGGTAGGTTGCTTTCCGCAGTGTCCCCTTTTGTGCAATTACCTTTGCATTTTAATAATCCCACTTCTAACACCTCATTCCGTGTCTTACCATTCGCAGGTGCCTGGCATTTTTTGCACCATCGTGTTCTAATATCTCTCAGTCCTGATGACAGTGCGGTGCCATTACCAGCAGGTTTCAATTATTCCAACCGCTGGAAAGCTCCATCTATCCACCGCACCAGAAACACCTAAATTGATTGTGTGTCGACCATGTTTGTGTACTGCCTCATTATTAGCAATATGTAAAATCATAGTCACCTTAAATGTACTAACCCACCACAATATATACAATTTGTTGTGATTTATATGTGATATTTTTCTTTGTGCCCAGGATGGCATATGTCATTGTTTTAAACATATTTTCTTATGCAAACTAATAAACCACATTATTTAATGGCTAGAAAGGAATTATTTTCCCTTTTCTTCCCTATTCCCTGTAAGCGCTTACTGACGTTATCTGAAGCTCCACTGCCTACAAAAGCAAACTACCATAGTGTTAATGACAAGGGTAGCCTTTGACTCCATTTTCCTTCGACCACTGCACCCCATACACCATTGGTTTGTTACAATCCACAGCAGCTTAACATGACTCCTGCTTGCCAAAGAAGTAAGGGCCCTCGATTTGATTCTGTTTGAATTCCACACATATGTTATAGTGAAATTCTTGATCACCAGACTGTTCATACAAAGAGTATTGCAAGCACCCTGAATAGCATGCACAGATGTCTCGTATATGGCTGTTTCAGTGTGTGTGGTACTTATATTTGACACCGTTGAAAAACACACGTAGAATTGTACAATATTCAGGTATTCATTTTAAGAAGACTACAAACTAAGGGAGTCAATCAGAGTTGGGCAGATTTTTTAATACTGTTACAGAAAGTTACAAACTCTGCCGCTGGTATTTCAATGTGAAGGGGAAAAAATATGTACAGTAGTGGCTCATTTGAATACTGTTGATTTGTTTAATGCACAAATGGGTTAATTCTGGCCCTGATATGGGTTTGGCGGTGAGAGAAGACAGAGATGCCTACATTTCTATCTGCTCATCATGGCCCTTTGTAAAACCTTTGTTCACTGTATTGAAGAGAAGCACATGTGCTTCGGTTAAGGACAGAAACTATTTTTTTTAACACATTTGGGGCCAGTTTGGATTGTTTACCTCTACCTTCAAAGTGTATTTTCTGCAAAAAGTCTGCTTAGAATACCACTGTCATTATTCTGATGGAATACCACCGATGGTATTGGATCAAACCCTGAATAGGGTGGATGGTAAAATTAAAGCTATTTGCCAAATACTGACAATTTTACTGTTAGCACCCGACTCTGAAAGACACCCTAAATTTGTGATCATTTTTTATTGTCTTGTCCAGAACGCTCTTCTCTCATGTGACCAACAAAAGACACATTCTAATCAACACCAGAGAAATATCGATAGTCACATGAACACGGACACATCATTCCACCTATACTTTACACTATCACAAATACACTCAAACCCATTACCCCAGTCGCAGTACTGTAACACACATACACACACTCCACCTTATTTGAAAATACCCAAAAATGTAATAGACCACTCTTGCTCCCTCTCAATCACAAGGTCTAAGGCATATTCTGGCAGTTATCAGTGCTTCCGTGAGTTGTAATATGCAGCCGACCTTCCTAGCAGCACAAACAAGTCACGTCCCCTCACAGTGTTTCGCTCTTCATTGTCGAAATCAGACTCCATAGCCACAATTACCAGCAAGACCCCAACCATGAATTCTTGTTGTGTTTTATAGAGGCTGATGGGAAAATCAAGGTGGTCTAATGTCTAACTGTAAGCCAGGGCAGTGGAAGGTGGTGAGGGCTTGCAATGAGCTTGGTGGAATGGGCAATTAAAGGGCGTAAGTGGCAAGTACTTGGTGACTATTCATTGTGGGTAAGGGAAGGAGGTGTGTGTGCACAAGGTAAGGGAAGGGTATTGAGCTAATAAAGGATGGAACAAAAGGTGAACAGAGGACTAAATGTTAATTGTAAGAAACAAAGTGCATTCATAATGTGGTACAAGGGAAGGACACAGGAGTATCCATGTCTGACCTGCATGTAACTGCACCCAATTGTGGGACTGGCATGACCCCCTTTCTTGTTTGTAAGTGATGTATACTTGTATTATGAACATATAGTTCAATTACTACTGCTCATATTTTTTCAAGTTGGTTATCATATGACTCAGTACTTTGAAACGAAACACCTTTGTGCACAATAAGATTGTAATTATATTATGCTTTCATTATACATATAATCTTTTTTTCTCAGATTTATTTGCCTCAGATATAGAAGATTAAAATCTTCCCCCTTCTAGATAAATTGGTCCTTTGAAAACCAGATGTACTGAGCAGTATACTAGTTTAGAACTGCAGTAACAACTTTGCACACAGCATTTGTGTGTGCTAATATTGAAGATAGAATAGGATAAGAGGTCTCCCCTGCTTTCTGAATTGGAAACTCTGGAAGCAGGAGGACAAGGCTCAAATCCCCACCTTCCACACTTCGTACATTATCTCATTCTGAGCAAATCATGACTTATTTTCTGTAAATATCTGTAGAGAAAGACTCACTCCTATGGTTTACGGTCTATAGTGTTACTCTATAAATAATTATAATTTTAACAATTTATGTTAATAATACTAGTGAGGAGGCAGAATGACACGTGAGGGCCCCATGTTTTGTGGTGGGTACTGTGAGGCGGACAACTTGGTAAAGGTTTTTCACAAGAAGCCATTTTATTAATCATGAAGCTTTGACAAATGCCTCACCATCCCTAACCTAGAGAGGATCTCCCTGCCTATGAACATAAACTAAATGAAAAAACTCTAATATAAGGAATCTGTGCCTCACACCTATACATACATCAAATAGATAAATTAATGTATGGTAATTCAAATGTAACAGAAATGACAGTTATAGTCAACATAAACCTAATAACTGCGTACCCTTGTAACCTGGGTCAGATCACCTTCCCTAGATTCAAAGCTGGATTTTCAATCAAAAGTTCAAATAAGAAAGTTCTGTTTAGTAGCAAAGTTCTGATCATAAAGTTCTTCTTGCTGCAAAAGTCTTTCACTTGGACGTAAACCAACAGTTCAAGCAGACAACATGTCTTTATCTCTCCACTTATAGAAAGGAGTTCAACACAACTTCTTCTTAAGAAACAAAACAAACACTTTCACAATTCTTTTGTATCAACAACAATGTTTTGTCAGGAGGATTTCATTCCACAATTCATTAAATACTTTAGTGTTCTTGCCACTTCTTCTCCACAACCTTTAACCACAATGCAGTAATGATTTCTTCCTGGTTCAGTAACCTGCCACTCTTGTTTTCCCACTTTCACAATAAATAATTGCTGACAATGTTTCTGCATTACACTTGCCCTTGTTTGGCCAAGGTAATACTTGTTGATGTCTTGCTCAACTATTGCCTCTTCCTCACTTTGGCAATAATGGTTATAATTAGCTTTCTTCTGTATTGCGCTCTTAGTATTGTCCTCTCTTTGATTTGACAATGGTGGTTATGATATCTTATTTCACTATTGCCCCCTCTATGCACACGCGTCTGCTCGATCCATTGCCACTGTTCATTCTGCCTCTTCTGCTTCCTCCTGCACCTCAGACTACCTCGGTATGCTTCCTGCAATCCTCGCTGAGCGGGAAAGGAGGTTTTTTTGCTCCTAGTGCACTCCAGTACTCGCCAGACACCAGGAACACAGCACACACTCATGAGGATATCTCTCCCCAGGGGGAAAGCCTGCTACAACATTGCTTCCCGCTTTGAAACCTCTGCATTTAAGGCCATCATTCGCTCCAAAGATAGTGACAGCTCCTTTCTTTTTCCACTGCAACTGAGACTGGCGGTTTCTGCAATTCCACCTTCTGTTTCCAATGGCCGGCACTTGAGGCAGCCTTATATGTTCAAAATTCCACTCAGGTGTGAGTTATAAGAACCACTAGAATGCATCTTGCCTCTGATTCCCTCTGTTTCATCCCAGTACTTAGGGCTTTGTGGGACTTGAAGTCCTCAATATTCCGATTACCATTTTCTTCAAAGGTTTAAATTCTACAACAGGCTATTATGACTGTAGGGAAGTTAGTAAAGAGGTTCTCCCAGTTTGCCTATCCCGATTCCCCTCTCATTTGATCCTGCCATAGAACATCATCCGCAGGGTCAATATCAAGAAGAGTCTACCTTTCCCTGGCCATGTGGGAAGTGTCCCAGGCCAGAGTTTCTTGGAGAATCATCTCTGATCCATCACAGTACACAAGGTGCAGATATGGGTTTTGTGTTGTGGGCTTAGAAGGCAGAACGCCAGGTATAGTTATTTTGCTATGCCAGCTCATGTTTTGCTCTGAGAGCAAGCCTAGAGCCCCTGGTTCAGCAATTGTTCTTCTCTACCAATTCATGTTCTACCTTTGCCATGTCTTAACATTGTTCTATAACTAAGAATGGGCAGAGTGTGATATAGTCTGCTGGCAAATTGCAAACTGTAACTCATCGAGAACTGGGATCAAATACCAACTTTCCAATTTCACCAATTATAATATCCTGGTGAAATAATGTTGCTATGTTTGGCAAGTGGGAGAATTTTCAGGAGTCCAGTTCTCTAAGAAAACAAAAACCTAAATGAAAAATAGAGTGTAGGGGCCCCATTATGAGAACAATCATGGGTTAAATATCTTCTATGAAACTTCTTCCACTCTTGAGGGTCTACAACCACATTTAAGCTCACTGCACCCTGAACAGGGTTTACAACCACATTTTAGCTCACTGCACCCTGAACAGAGAAGAATTAGCCATATCAGTTTCATCCCACCGATAAGAGCAGTACAGCACCAAAATGCTAGGCAATTGTCCTCTGAACAAGAAGTATCATCAGCAACCCCAGCCACAGGTTTTGGCCTTATTGGGCCTCATCAGTGAAGTGAAGCTGAGCACAAGTACAGTGAGTAATGGATCCAAATCTGGATTACTTATGGTGAACTCCCATGTTTTACAAATTAACAAGAGTGTGGGATCCCATTTACTAAGAACGTGTCAGGGATTGCTGTTGGTACTCTTGTTCAGAGCAGAATTGCAAAGCATTTTTAGTGCTAGACTGCCTACGGGGGTGGAACCAAACGGACATGCAAATGGATATGTCTCCTCTGTGAAAAGTATGGGGAGCTAAAACGTGATCATGGACCCTCCTGAGCGGGCACCTCCCATTAACAGTTCATTTGGTCATGTCCGTTCTTGCTAGATGGGCTCCCAGACCTTTTTTGCAGATGTTTAGGAACGTGATGTTTCACCATATGTTACCCAGGGTAATCCAGACATGGACGCCTTACTCACTGTGCTTAGAGAGTCACAGTATCACCTCACCAATGAGCAGGTTATTTGGCTGGATTTGATCTCAGTAGAGGGGCTTCCGGACCTTTTTGTGTATATCTGAAAAATATGTTGCATAAAAGAAAAGTAATGTCAATAACGTCTACTATACATTCTTGAGTATGTGTGTGGGGGGGGGGTTGGTATTGAGTTTACTTGTTCTGGAAGTTGGGGCCATTGCACTATGGGCCAGAAAAGAAAATGTGCCCCCCAGGCTTAATGCTGCCAGTCCTCCTCCGATTATGTGGGACATCAACGTTAACGTGCCGTGTTAAGCTGGTCATGACTTCCCACATCTGCTAATTTCAAGATTTTTTGCATTCAATCTGCACAACGTAACTGCCCCTTAACTAAGGTTTTTCCAGTGAATATGGAATAGTCCAACGAGATAATCTAGCATTGATCTGCTCATATGCTGGTCCGTAAATGGAATTTTATGGCAGTCTTTTAGAATGTTGAGGCCCAACAAGGTCAATACAAGCCAGCTTGTTTCTGCTTGCAGATGGGATTCGTTCTTCCACTTTTGACTTGACTGCCTCTAATAGTGGTAAGACAAATAATGATCTACATGTGCCTTGGGTCTGTCCTCCCCGACCCTTGTAAAAGGCACAAGTGGAGTAAAAAACTCCACCCATCCCATTTTTTTTAATATAGTAATTTGATTGTGTACACTGTTCTTGGCTGTGATGTAACACAAACATATACTTAATGTGTCTCACAGTTGAAGGACACAGGTGGTAATATGAACAAAAGTTTATGCACAGAGTAAGCAACTTCAGGCTATGTACCATGGGCACCATTGCAACGCATGACGCTAGTGTTACAGACCTTAGTCGCCTGCATCCCTTATGACATGTATACATGGACTAAATAATATGCAGGATTTATGGACATTCTTTGGTTGTTCATGAAATGTGCATTCAACTTTGAAGTAGCCGTTTAACGTGATTCCAGATACATCCTGCATGTTTGCTAGCAATACCCGCACTACACGTGGGCACTGCTGACAGGATCTTTGTGTTAGACACACTTTGCCGTGGCCTGCGTGGACCATTCAGAGGCACTTTAATGTTACCTGAACAATGTAACAATAGCTCATATCGTTCTTAAGTCTCAAACATGGTGGTATATGCCACATTATTCGGAACCCACAGAATGTACTGAAAACAAGTATTTTATATATTAATTTATGACCGTCTATTTAGGAGCTTTTACATATAAACCTTGCAAATCCACTGAACGTATTTCATTTCAGTGTTGTTATCTAGATGCCATATGACTACAGAATTGTAAAAAACCACGTGAATTGTACAACAGCTCCTCATTCACGGCTCACCCTTCACTGCTCATGGCCTCACTGTCACTGACGTATTTGGTGGCTTCCCCAGTGGGAGTGCCTGCAGTAGACACATAGGGCCTCATTACGAGGTTGGCGGTAAGGGATTCCCGGCACTGGTAAGGGCACCGGTACCGGTAATCCCTTACCGCCCTACTACGAGGTCCCTTAGCGGGTCCCTTCCTTAACGCCTGGTTTTACCAGGCGTTATGGAAGGGACCCGTTAAAGGACTTCAGAGCTAATAACGGTACCGCAATTTGCGGTACCGTTATTAGCACCTTCCCCCTTCCCATTGAGCCCTATGGGGGCTGAAATGGGAATGGGGAATGGCTTTTTCAATGGGGACTTACCGGTCCCGCAAAGGTCAGAATAGACCGGTAAGTCCCCATTGAACGGGACCAGACACGGTACCGGTATTGGAGGTAGCCATGGCGCTATTAGCGCCATGGCTACCCCTTACCGCATTCCGGGTCCCTGTTCCCAGAATAGGTACTTACTGGGTCATTCCGACCCTAGAGGACCCAGAAAGTCCGGGAACCATTCCCCATTCCAATTTGAGCCCCCATAGGGCTCAATGGGAATGGGGAAGGAGCTAATAACGGTACCGCAATTTGCGGTACCGTTATTAGCTCTGAAGTCGCTTAGCGGGTCCCTTCCATAACGTCTGGTAAAACCAGGCATTAGGGGAGGGACCCGTTAAGGGACCTTGTAGTAGGGCGGTAAGGGATTACTGGCACTGGTGCCCTTACCGGTGCCGGTAATCCCTTACCGCCTACCGTGTAATGAGGCCCAGTAACGCTCAACGATGGAGGGTGCGAATTACGAACATCAATCATCAGGTCAGAAAATGAATGCACAGGAATAACAGCATTCTTGCAAACGATGATGAGTGTGATGGTTGTAGTGAACACACAGCGGTAGTTTCAAGCATATAGTTTACAGAAAGTCATACCTGTGACTTATTATAATATTATGTACGGGCCATCAGCCTAATGATTAATTATGATGCGACCCAAACATTGCCTTGATTTTATAGTGCCATAATGAATGGAGTGAGGCTTCCTTAACAGCTTCACTTTTTCAAACTATAAAAACTCTATTGCTTCTTAAATAAAGACGCTGTACAGCCTCCAAACGAACCAAAAAATAAAAAAAAGCTAAATATTTGCTCGTTTTCTTGTACTTGCTTTTATTTGTGGAAAGGGTCAGTCTGACATCTGTCGTTTTACGGCTGTGTGATTTTTATCGAGCATCTGGCAAGCTGCACCAAAGCTACTGAGCTTACTTAATAAAATGTTTAAATATCACAAAGGATTTAGCAGTGCTAGAAAAACAAGCTTAATTATCATCAACACTGTATACAGTTCTAAGTAGCCTTCATGAAACATAATTTCTCAAGTAAACACTATGCAATTTGGTGACAACAAATTGTAATCATGAATGTTTAATATACTACAAAAGTGAATTATTCTTTCAAACACGCGTTTCTGATGTTTTAATGTCTTGGTCATGCTATTCACTCCATGCTTGGCAGAAGGCAATTGAAGATCAGATGAGAATGACCAACTCATTTCTTTGGTCTGGAATATGATCATGGAATATACTTAAATGGAAATATTACTTTTTACATTCATCTTTGAGACAATGATCAGAAGCTTGTTTTCAATGCCATGTAAAGTTACCAAAGCAAACACTTATCGAGCTACTCATTATCTCCTAGTTTCTCTTCCTCATCTCAGCCTTAACCGAATTCACTATATTAGGCCCTGTTAGGCAGAATTGCATGCAGTACACTCTGGGAACACCACACACAATTAGGACTGTACCACACACTTTTTGGTAGCGAGCTGAGCAGCCAGGCTTATCTCAAGAGGGAATGTGAGCAGTAGATGAAGTTACACAGAAGTATCACAATCACAGTGGTTCGAGTAGACACTTACACTCAAGGTTTCTTGGTAAAAAATACTTATACATTTATTTACACAGTCATTTAGAAAACATTCACTAGTAGAAATCAACTTCATAATAAACACCAATACACTGCAGTAACAAACTCTAAGGGGGTAATTCATGGAATAAATGTGCGCGGAAATTTGTGGTGCAAGCTGGCGCAAGCGTGAAAAAGCCAGTGCATGTGTGCGAATCGCACGTGTGTGATTCAAGTAAGGCCCTGCGCATGTTTTATCCGGGATGTGCACCAAATCTGCGCTTACCGCACACGTCACTGCGACTTTCCAAATGCGTGCGCGACAGGAACAGGGAAAGCGCACAACTTCTCGCGCACACACCTAAAAAGGGGGCGGAACATGGGGAATGGGGAACAACGTGTGAAAATGTAGGCGTAACATCAGAAGTACCACTGGGAAACACACGCAAGTGAACAACACGTATTTATGGAATCAAATAGGCAAATCCCGCACTCGTCAAAACACATGCACACGCACAATCACGTCCACCACACGAAAGCAGGCGGAAGCACCACGCAGCATAACAGTGCACGTAAACAACAAACGAGCAGCTACGATGAATGTCCCATTCCTCGCAGCGGTGATCGTAGGACACTGCAGGAGGAGGAGAATAGCCAGGCCCCATATTTTTTTGCCCAGGACTAGCCTTTTTGGGATGCCTGATGACCAGGTCTATGGCAGGTATAGGTTACCACCTCACATCATCCTAGAGCTGGTCAAGGAATGGGAGGATGAACTCACATCACCCACCCTGTGCTCCCAAGCATTGAGCTCCTTGGAGAAGGTGCTCAATGTACTGCATGTTTTGGCCACTGGGTCATTTCAACGGACACCTGCCATAGTGGGGGGAGTCTCACAGCCCACACAGTCATGTTGCCTACACCAGGTGTTGGCAATCATGGCTGCGCGCCCCTCAATCCGCAGTCACATATACATGCCCCGAATACCTGCAGAAAGGCAGGCTGTGGTCCTGGACTTCTACAGGGCGGCACACTTCACAAGTGCCCGGTGCCATAGATTGCACCCATGTGGCCCTATGTCCACCGAGGTCCACTGAAAACATGTACCGCAACCGCAAGCACTGGCATTGCATGAACGTGCAGGTTGTTTGCGATGCCATGGGAATCATCACCTCTGTCCATGCAAACTATCCAGGGTCCACCCATGACAGTTTCATATACAGATTGTCCACCCTGATGTGGCCCTGGAAGCTGGGAAGCATGGAGACACATGGCTCATAGGTTAGTACAAATTCCTGTGCACATGCATGCATGTCACACACAGAGAAATACACAAACCCAACTAATGACAACCATCATGACCTCCCCAGGGGACAGTGCCTACCCTCTCAGCACCCACATGTTGACGCCAAAACTGAACCCCACCACACCCCCCCAGGTAAGATACAATGCAGCCCATATTGCAACCAGGGCCATAGTGGAGCGCACATTGAGAGCTCTGGCGGCCAGCTACTATATGCAGCCCCAGTAGTGTGCAGGATCATTGTGGCAGCATATGCCCTGTACAACATCGCAACACAGAAGGGCGTACCGGTGGACATGGTGCTTCCCCCACATCCCCAACCACGTGCAAAGGCACTGCTCATGGGAGGGGAAAGGGTACGTGGCAAGGCAGCTCGGACTCAGCTTGCGGCCACATTTTACACCTAAACCCCCACCCCTGCGGAGTGCACACAGGCCTGGCACATACCAGGTGACAATCGATGATGACAAAGAGACAGTCAACTGTCACAACCTTACCACCCTGAGAATGTTGCCACGGAAGTGCTACATTGTGTTCATCCCTAGCTACTTAAACATAACCAAAAGAAACCCTCCTAACACCCATGACACCTTTCCTCCATGCCATGCCAGGGCACGCAACAGCTGAAGAGCCAACCAAATGCACAACACATGACACAACTGTCATTAAGTGCAACGTGAGAAATGTAAACCGGCATGAGACATTCACACCTGACATGGGACCTGATGAACTCACTTGGCAAAAATCTACCACACATACAAAGTGGGTCATTATGAGTATGTCGGTATGCCATAGACGGTGCCGGTATGTCAGTCGCACCATCCATACCGTACCGCCATATAACGAGTAACCCTGGCGGGTGGCGGGCTGTGTAGTTGTCACCACAGCTGCACATGCAGCTACCACTACCGGTGGGCCCGTGTCAGCATATGTTACTTACTGTTGGGTCGCAAGGGTGCCGCGGTCTGATGCAACAGCAGCATCACCTGGAGCCACAGGGGGTGGTGGCATGGCTGCACCAGCATGTGGCTGGACATCCTGCCCCTGTGGTGCACCCCTTCCCCTTCGCGCTCTACGGCCACCTTTGCAACCCTGGACTCCACGTACTCCCTGGTCACCCCGGCCGCATGCCCGACCACTCCCAACACTGGCAGGACACCCAGCTGAGCCCCCCATAACCTTTGGTGGCCTCCCAACTATGGCACAGATGTACTACTGCCAATGGGAGGTGCACTGAACAATTGTCCTGGTCAATTGGTTTGAAGGGGGCAGGGTATGTGATGGTAGATGCACCCCTGTGCTCCTGCAAGGCTGCCTGTGGACCCTGGGGATAAATGACGCTCATGCAACACTCAGGCACCCCAAAAATACAAGAAAAACATATACACAACCCCTGTAGCCCATGTGCGTGTATAAAAAAAAACTCACGCAGTACGCTGTGGCACCCAGGAACACAAAAAAATGTATGTGATTAACACGTGGGCTACTATGACATCAATAAATGGGGTATGTGACAAACAGGGGCACCCGCAGTGGGAAAAATAGCATGCAATAGCGTGCGCGACTCACCGTCTGCGTGGAAAATAAATTTGCGTAGGCACTGTGACTGTGAAAAACAGACGCGTCAGTCTCCACTGAAAGCATGTACAGCGCGCTGCAGACCCGCGTAGACCCTTTACACGTGCAGAATTAAACACCTGGACGTATTACGTCACGCGTTTACGCGCTATGGCCCTTTCCTTGAATTACATGCATTCACACACGGACATGCTGTTTTTGCACGTCGGGATGCACCCATGCCGAGGGAAACGCCTGCGCGTGTTATGTCACATACGCGCTTATGCGCTAAGGGCCTTTCCTCGGATTACATGTTGACGTGCTGTTTTTTCATGTGCCAAATCACTCCATATCAAGCTGGCCATGCAACAACACACGGAAGAACATGCTCCTGCCCAGAAGGCCATTTTCCTGCCCCCCAGAGCCCCAAGCCGACTTCCACCAGCCATCTGCTGCTGCCTGCCTGCCTGCTGGCCATGTGCCCTGCTATTTGGTGCCTGCACGTCAGCCATCTACAGGGGTCCAGTTGCTGTGACCACCCCTGCTGGAACAGAAGACTCCCGACTGCAGTTCCATTGCTCCACAGCCCAGCACCAGGACCCCGTTACCCACCCACACCTGCCTCGGGGGTTGCCATGTTGGGGGAAACAAAACCTGAGACCACTGGCAACCCCCAGCCAGAGAGGCAGAGGGCTGCCAGCCTCACAGCAGGAGAGGTTGGCATCCGGGTGGAGCAAGTCTGGGTGCATTATGATGCCCTCTTCGGTAGAACACATGCCAACAAGGATGGACAGAGAAGGATCTGGATGGACATTGTATTTGCCATCAATGTGAGGGGGTGGCAACCCGCGACCTACCACGCGTCCAGAAGCGCTGGGAGGACTTCAGGTCCAGGACCCTCAGGAAGGCCTGGCGCCTCTTGGATGCAGCGGATGCAGAGGGGTGCCGGGTCCGCCTTACCAACGACCAGATGAGGGTCCTGGAACGCATACGCCCAGCGCTTCACCTCCACGTCCTTGAGAGGCAAACCCATCCGGAGTCGAGTGGTAAGTGTCCATGTGTACTGATTAGACGCAGTGCATGTTGAGGTGTGCCAGGAGTGTGCAGCATGGACATATGTCTGGAAAGGCCCATGTATGGATGTGTATGTGCAGAGACATGAGCCTGCCGCATGTGAGTCCAGTCATGTGTGATGAACATAAATGGTGTATGTGTTCCAAAGCATGATGCACAAATGAATGTGGAGACGCACAAATGTTAGCATTTCTGTATGTATTATGCCATGGTTGGGGTGTGACACATGGATGCTTGTTCCACCTTCATGTACGTGCACGGTGTACATGTGCGTGTGTGTGTGTTTGACATGTGTGTGACTGTGATACGCCATGGATACATGTGACACAGACATGTAGTGAGCCGATTGGCAGATGTGACATAGTTGCCGGTGATTGCACTGTGACAGGTGGTGGAGATGTAGAGATGAATATCTGTCTGGTGGCATGTGTCTGGCACTCCCCATGTTGCTTGTGATGTAAGGCTGACCTTTGGATGTTCATGCTGTTGTGTGTGTATGGATGCTGCTGCCTGATGCACCATTCCTGTCAATTTGCGCATGTGTGTTGGTTCAAATGATATGTGTGTTGGGGAGTGTGATGCCATTTGTGAAGTGTGACACTGCCACTCATGTGCAATTGTCATGTTTTATACAAACATTGTACAGTGCCCTGATGCCTGTGTTCTGTCTCTCCCTGTCTGCAGCGTCAACTGAGGAAGAGGGCATAGATGGTGCTGTGGAGCACAGCGGCAGGGTTCCCACTGCCAGACAGAGACGCAGGGCCCAGCTCCCCTCCCGGGTAGTCATCTCTTTGGGGAGTGAGGAGTCGAAAGCCACGTCCATGGTCGCAGCCGCCGCACAGGTGCCTGTTTGTAATCCTGACCCTGTTCCTGTGACGGCATCATCCGGTACCAGCAGGGATGCCTCCGTCGAGACCCATTTTCAGGGAGGGGATGCGCATACAACAACTGGCCTTCTTCTCCCTGCGGACGTTGCAATCCATGACCGTATTGAGCCTGTCCTAGCTGGGGTGGCGTTGCACCAACGTGGGATTCGGGATGATGTGCAGGGTTCTCGTCTGTACAATGCACGTCATTTCGGATCCCTCTTTGGCCGCGTCAGCCTACTAGGACAGGTCATCGGCACTGGGTTCATCCATCTGTTATAACTTCTTGCGACCTCCCTCCTCAACTGAACACCCTCTGCCCCAGTCGTCCTCCGTGCCATCTTCCAGCCCAAGTATCACCTGGGCCCCCTGTGGAGCCAGTGGCCAGGCTGGTGGAGGACACATCCCTGCCACAGTTGGGAGTCGGAGGTCCAGCAGGGATGGCCACCCCACCAACTGGACCCCAGCAAGAGGAGGACATGCAGGCAGGGCACGTGTACGGCAGCAGCAGGCTCAGGGTGGGAGCGATCATGGCTCTGGGCCATCAACATCACAGTTGCAGGCATCGGCCGGAGGGCAGGAGGACCCAGGATTGGGAGTGTATTCTGTGGGGCAGTGGTTGGGCCATCAGATAGATGCAGAGCGGCGGCAAGTGGAGGAGGCACGGCTCACAATGTTCAGGCTGTAGAACTCCATGCACAGGGCATTGAGGCAGGCTGAGTGCCTTGGGGCAACTAGCAGGGAGTTGGAGGAGGCCATGGCTGCATCCCTGGGAGACCTCGAGGCCAGGGAAGAGGCTCGCCTCGAGAACAGCGATGTGGAGTTCGATGATGCCCTGGGCCAGAACATCAAAGAGTGAGCCGTTGGACTTGCCCGCCGCCTTTGTACATAGTTCTTTAGGCTTAGGTTTCCTTTGTTTTATATTTTCTTTGGAGTTCAGGGACTTTGCTCCACTTTATGAATATAGTTTTTTCTGATAGGATTTTTGGTAGGTTTCCTTTTGTTTGGGGATCATGGACCCTTTGGACTTGCATTGTAAATAGTTCAAGACTTGTACGTACTTTCATTATTTCAACTTCCCATGGATCAATGGTTTTATTGTATTGTTTTTATTTCCTTTATATGGACATTGACGATGGACCACTTTTCAGTTTTCATGTCGTGGATTTTTGTTTTTCATTGGATTTTCCTTTTTTTGGTATTGCTTTCATTATTTCTTAATTTGAAACTTTGATTTTCATTATGTTATTTCATTTTTTTTAATACATTTCATATATCTTCATTATTGGTGTTGTGTACTCTCATTGGTTTTGTGCATGTCTCTATGAGCATTGCCTCAGTCATGTGTTGCCACTGTTTGGCTCTGTTGTACATTTATACATGGCCATGCTGGTTCTTTTAAGACTCTCATGGCATGGATAATTTGGGAGTGGGTGCAGTGGATGTTTGCATGCTTATACTGGGAGGCAGGGGGGATTTGGGTTGGCATTAGGGCCATGGGTCTGTTTTGTTATGACATGGTGTTTGGTGGGCCATGTGTCGGGGCCTTATGGCAGGTGCCCGTCAATTGGGGGTGGGTGGGTGGGGTGGGGGACATGAGTCGGGGCCTACTGGCAGGAGCCCGTCAATGGGGTGGGTGGGGACGGGGGGACATGAGTCAGGGCCTGCTGGCAGGTGCCCATCAATGGGGGGGTGGGGGAAATGAGTCGGGCCTCCCAAGTGCATGGTGACATGTGGCCTGCCTGTGGGGCATGCCCAGGGGTAATGGGCTGCCTGCGGGCCATGGGGAGGCGGGGAGGTCCACACCCGGGAAGGCCCACACTGCCCAATCGTGTGTAAAACACCCCGTGCACCCCTTGGAATATGCGTACGCCGCTCGCGCCAGCGAAATCGCATGTAAAACACCCCGCGCACCCCTCGGAAAATGCGTACCCGCTCACGCCAGCGAAAATGCATGTAAAACTCCCCGTGCACCCCTCGGAATATGTGTTCCCCGCTCGTGCCATCGAAATCACATGTAAAACATCCCATGCACCCCTCAGAATATGGGTACCCCGCTCGCACCAGTGAAATCGCGTGGAAAACACCCTGCGCACCCCCAGAATACACGCAGGCAGCACATCCACCCTGACCAGGTTCCGCAGGCAGCCCTTCACCCCTGGGCATGCCCCGCAGGCAGCCCTTCACCCCAGGGCATGCCCCGCAGGCAGCCCATCCATCCTGACCAGGCCCCACAGGCAGCCCTTCACCCCTGGTCATGACCCGCAGGCAGCCCTTCACCCCGGGCATGCACCACAGGCAGCCCATCCACCCTGACCATGCCCTGCAGGCAGCCCTTCACCCCTGGGCATGCCCAGCAGGCAGCCCTTCACCCCTGGGCATGCCCCCATGGCAGCCCTTCACCCCTGGGCATTCCCCACAGGCAGCCCATCCACCCTGATCATGCTCCGCAGGCAGCCATTCACCCCTGGGCATGCCCTGCAGGCAGCCCTTCACCCCTGGGCTCCGCAGGCAGCCCACACCACAGTGGGGACTTTTTCCACGCAATTCTGCTGGCATGAGCTGGGTACGCATATTCCGAGGGGTGCGCAGGGTGTTTTTCACGTGATTTTGCTGGCGCGAGCGGGGTGCCCGTATTTAGAGGGGTGTGCGGGAAGTTTTCCATGCGTTTTTGCTGGTGCGAGCGGGTACGTGTATTCCGAGGGGTGCGCGGGGTGTTTTACACATGATGTGTCTGGTGCGTGCAGGGTACGTGTATTCCGATAGGTGTGCGGGCTGTTTTCCACACATTTTCGCTGGCGCAAGCGGGATACGCGTATTTCGAGAGGTGCGTGGGGAGTTTTCCACGTGATTTTGCTGGCGCGAGCGGGGTACGCATATTCAGAGGGGTGTGCAGGGAGTTTTCCATGCGTTTTTGCTGGCGCAAGCAGGGTACGCGTATTCCGAGGGGTGCACAGGGAGTTTTGCACGCGCTTTCTCTGGCGCAAGTGGGGTACGCATATTCAGAGGGGTGCGTGGGGAGTTCTCCACGCATTTTCGCAGGCGCGAGCAGGGTAAGCATATTCCGAGGGGTGCACAGTGTGTTTTCCATGTGATTTCGCTGGCGCAAGTGGGGTATGCCTATTCAGAGCGGTGCGCACAGTGTTTTCCACGTGTTTTTGCTGGTGCGAGTGGGGTACGCATTATCCAAGGGGTGCGCTGGAGTTTAGCACGTGTTTTCACTGGCGCAAGCAGGGTACGCGTATTCTGAGGGGTGCACAGGGAGTTTTGCACGCACTTTCTCTGGCGCAAGCGGGGTACACTTATTCAGAGGGGTGCGTGGGGAATTCTCCACGCATTTTAGCAGGCGCGAGCGGGATAAGCGTATTCCGAGGGGTGCACAGTGTGTTTTCCACGTGATTTTGCTGGCGCAAGTGGGGTACGTGTATTCAGAGGGGTGCGCAGGGTGTTTTCCACGTGTTTTCACTGGTGCGAGGGGGGTACGCATTATCCAAGGGGTGCGCGGGGAGTTTTCCACGCATTTTCACTGGCGCGGGAGGGGTGCGCGGATTCCGAGGGGTGCGCAGGGAGTTTTCCACGCATTTTCACTGGCGCGAGCGGGGTACACGTATTCCGAGGGGTGCGCAGGGAGTTTTCCATGCATTTTCACTGGCGCGAGCGGGGTACACGTATTCCGAGGAGTGCACAGTGTGTTATCCAATCGTTTTCGCTGGCGCAAGTGGGGTACGCGTATTCAGAGGTGTGCGTGGGGTGATTACCAAGCGATTTCGGTGGCATGAGTGGGGTACCAGCATTACAAGGGGTGCGCAGGGAGTTTTTGACACATTTTCGTGGTTGGGGGGCTGTATGCTGGTCAACTGGCCTTTGCGCCATGTATGGGATTTGTGAGATGTTTTTGGCGCACAGGGCGGGGTTGGGGGCATAACTGGTGCTGCTGCAGGATCGCTGTGCCACTCTGCGCCACGACTGATTATGGATTTTAGTATCCATGAATACGCTGTGTGTCAAAATGTGTTTTGGCGCACGTGGCTGCCGCAGACTGTCGCATACTCCCTCTGTGCGCCAGCCGCGTGCACCACTTCTGCGCTTAATTCTATGAATTACCCCCAAGTTGTAGGGACAGTTTGAGCTCCCCTGAAAAAGGAGCCAAATGACAAGTCAATCACTTTCAATAGGAATAAAAGACGTAGGTTTGTACAAGGGATTAGAAAACAGTTCTGTTAGGCAATGCAAAGGTTCAGTGTACCAGGAGGGTCAGTTCAATTCAATAGGCCAGGCCAAAGTCAAAAGTCTAGTGTTCTTGGATAGGACAGATCAGTTCTGGTAACAAATGGAGAAATCTTTGTAAAAGTTCTCAGAAGTAGTTTAGACAAAAAAGAATGATATGCTGGGTCACAAGCTGATTAGGCCTGCAAGTTGGGAAAGTTGCACAAACTTTCACTGCAAAAGATAGCACAGTACCTTAACCTGACCCAAAAAGATGCAGCTGAAGATGTTGGTTCCTGGCAGTTCCTGCAGATCTCGCTGTTCCTGAGCCTCAGTCGTTGGTACAAGAGGGAGGACGTCGGGAGACTCCTGCACTGCACAGGATCGTCGTCTGAGCAAACAAAATTGAGTAACTTCAGTTCAAGTAGCCGTTGCTTCAAGACACAAACTGGTTTCCCTCTCCCTGGTTAAACATTAACCAGCATTGAGAATGGTATCCAGGTGTATTACGAGTTGATTGGTCCCAACAACTCAAAGGAAGTAGCCATCCTTGAAGAAGCTTCTCTGTCGAATGGAGCTCTGGCAATTCGGATTTACAGCAGAGCTTCACCGAGCAAACCAACGGTCCAGTGGTTAAAGCATCCGTCCTCTTCCAGCTCGTCTTTGGTTCTTTCGTTCCAGTGGTCGATTCTGCCTTCCAGTCCTGGAGACTCGCCTTTTAAACAGTTTTCTCCCATTCATTCCAGCCTAGCTTCCACTCACACAGCAGGGTGGCTGTCCTTGCCGGACCGTCAGCCAGTCAATCACATCAGAATGCATTTGGGTCTCCTAGGAGACCAAGCACAATGAGTTTCAGCTCCTCCCTCACTTCCTGCCCACCCCAGACACTCAGACACCAGGGGCGGACTTCAGTCCTGAAGCCCGCCAAAGGCTCACGAACAAAGGGACCAAACCTGGTTTGCCGTGCAAAGCTAAACACCAGAAGGACCTTTCCACAAAGAAACTGTGAGAAAAGATGACCGGAGTCTGTTTTACAGAGGGGTCTTGGGCGCCATTTGAAAAACATGGCGGCCCCGATTTTTAGCTACCGGTGTTCGCGGTTGGGAAAAATAATGATAGTTCATTATAAAACCACTGCCACCAGCCATTCCAATAGAAAATAGTAGCTTTTGACAGCTACAAGAGTGTTTAGATATAGGGGATACTAAGTAACCCCTCCAGCACTCTATAGGAAGATAGTGTGTGCTGGGTCTATGAATTTAAAAAGACTAGTAAAGTCAATTTAACTTTACATTCTCTGGGAACAGTAGTTCATCCCAGAGAAAAGGACATCCCTGTGCCACTGCACTAAAGGTGCTGTGTGACACAACAATGACAAGATGATGCCTATGGAGTTATCTGTTATCACTGTGGTGGTATTTATATAATACCAGACTGACCAAAGTCAGAATTGCTATAGTCAACTATCTATTGGCCTTGAACTTAACTAATGACAACAACTGATTCAATGTTTTATGTGTTTTGAGCATGGCCGATAAGCAATATTGTGTTAAACCAATGCCTTGCTCATGTTAAATGTATTTAACTTTGCTTTCGGTAAAGGGAGTCGGCTGCTGAAACAATGAGAATAAATTGTATTATAAGGGCAAAGAAGGGGGGAAGGAATTTCTAATTTAGTTTTCCTTCTTACTTCTCTCTCTTTCCGTTATCTTTCTGGAGGTTGTATTGTAAATAGAGAGTTGAATTTTTGTTAGTTAGGGTCATTAAGGATTGTTCTTGATTGTTCATGAGTTAAGGGTCGATTTTTAATCGCTGGCCAAGGCATGGATTATGGTTCTTCTTTCTTTTTTAAGTTTTAATCTATGATGTCATTTTGTCAAGGCGGAATCGAATTGATCTGTAATGTTTTAATTTAGAATTTTATTCTGTATTTTATATTGAAAAGTTGATTTATCAACTCTACCAATAAAACAAAAAACAAACAAAACGTTATCTAAAACTCCATAATCAAAGAACACAAGAGTAAAACACACATCAAAATACATGAGAGAGTGGGAAAAAAGGCTCACACTCTCTCCAGGTAAAAAGAAAAATCATGTCCTCAAAATCCAGCAAAGTTGCTGGGGGTCTCCAAGGTGAAGTGAATAAGCACATTTATGAGAATTCTCCCTAATAGAACCCACATCTAAACAATCCCTGCAGTCAAAAGGGGAACTCCATCTCAGTTCCTGTTTTTTTATGTGTCCTTATGGAACGTCTGTGTTGTGCCTGAGGGACTGCACTGTCAGTTTAGAATACCAATTTAGAATACCACCTCACTGGAGCAAGGGCCAGTACAAGCAGAAAGGAAGTGGGACTGGGACTCTAAGTGAGTTGTACGGACCCCTTGAATCCAGAGCATGGCCTGTATGGTATGGGCACTAGAAGGCCCCAACTCTGGATTTAGGAGTTGCTGGCACAAGGAAACAGGACATGTCTGTGCACCGTCAAATTGCAACCCAGGGGGAGCAATGGAGGGTCAGGTGAGCATGGTGCCCCACCTGGAAAATTGGTGCGTGCTAAGGGGCAAGGCACTCAGGTCATGTGAGTCCTGCAATAATTCTCCTTGGCTAGAGAAGTCTTGGGTGTTCATAGAGCACCGCCCCACAACCTGAGGGAGGGAAGTCAGAGCATATCAAAGCACACACATGAAGACCAAGAGGCCTCTCTAGAAATTAACTTTCAGTCCTTGTTTGCACAAATGTGCGAGGCTGGGATTGGCTCCTGGCACAGGTGCTCACATAGCAGATTGAGTCAGTAATTGAAACAGCACACTGGGCTGCAACACAAGAGAGAGAAAAAAGGTGAACAAAGCGGAGGTATTTAAACATACTCATCAGAGAGATTTTGCTCTCCTGTGCTAGCACTACCTGTTTTGCATTGTCTGAGGCAGGTCTTGCCATACCTGTTTCAAGCTGGTAATTGGGGAAAGCATTGTTCTCCCTCCTCCAGCTCTGCCCCTAACACTGATGAGTCTCCTCCAAAGCAGCAAAGATTGACGTCTTCCAGGTCAGAAGAGAGGATATTAATGGTTATTAAGGTGCTTCTAATGGAGGACAGGATTTGCAAGCACAAGTATTGGAAAGGCCTCTCTTCATCCTCAACTGGCACAACTACTTTTTCTGAAGAGGAGGCCATCTTCTACATAACACAGTGTTTCATATGGTCCTAAGAACGATCACTGTTTACATGATATTCAAGGACCCGATCCTTGGAACAGAAGCTAACTCCTGAATATCTACCAATTTGATGATGATCCTCGAAAGGCTTCCCTGTGATTCCTAATATTTAGAACACGATAATGAAAAACTCACCTTCAGGTTCATGAAAAGGCTATATTATATATTTACTGTGGGAGGATGCTAACCTAAATGTGAATTTTGAGTTGGGCACATTGTTGACCAGTTTAATGGGAAGTTTGTGCATGTCTCTCAAGAAGTGACAGTAAGAGATCCAACGGACTGGAAGGAAGACTCTGCAGTAAATATTTTCTATATTGGTGCAGCCCTCGTGTTGTGTATGAACATTTATGCTTTCAGACCCTTTTTTATAGAATGGAGGTGGGTGCAATTGTTCAGATTTGATCAATAACATTTTCGGCTTGACTTGGCCTACGACCAGGTTAAGGCAGCTTGCTTGGAAAGGTGGCCATGATTGTGGCCATGAAGCCTGTGCATGCTTGGTACTGGTAAACTGAGACCACAGCAAAATCTATAATTGTACATCTATGCTTCCTGGGTTCCAAGCTGTTTCATGCTAACTTTTATCCAAAGGTAGATTATTCCCTTAAAAAAGCCAAACATGTTAGTTCCCTACATCGGAAGGCTATATTACAGACATGGTGAGTCATGCCGGTTCCTCCAGCCGCTCACAATACAGGGATGAGTTAAGTGGGATCTATCTTGTATTCGAGCCATCCAGAGAGAATACTCTGCCCACATAGTGTGTGAATGACTGGTGGTTAGGAGTCAGTCTTCCTGACTATGCTGTATTCCCTCAGGTGGGGGCCAGGTTGTTATAATTCTCTCACCTATTCAAAACCAAATTTTCAAACCCCAATAGTGTTGATCATCTCATAGGTTACAACTTAGAATTTTCATCAACATTGGAAGGAACTTCGGTAATTCTTACCCCTCCACCAAGTTATCTCACGTAGGAAGTGGCTCTAGTTGGAGAAACCCAGATTACAAGGTAGCTATTGTGGAGGCTTCTCCAAAGAAGAACATGCTTGGGCTGTTATTCAATTGGCTTTTGGGGGCCCATGTCATCAGCAGTGAACCCTTGGTCTCCAAGATGACAATCAATGGGATTCAATCAGCTGTTTCAGAATTTTGTTTTCATGATGGAGACATTGCTGTGTGTTATCCCCCTCATCTCCAAGGGGGTTTGGTTTGCCTTGCTGGACCTACTCGATGACTATCTTCAGATCCCCATGAATCCATTTGTCTGGCAGTTTCTGATCAGGCCTTCACCAAGATGCTGCCCTCTCTTGTGGGGAAAATGCATGAGGAGGGGATAGCCCTTTTTCTTTACATGAGCAAATTGACTAATTAGCTAATACACAGAAATTAAAGTTCGGACACAGAGAGGCTTGCAAGCTTCTAAGGTCTCACAGCGTCATCATCAACCTGAAGAAATCTTTGATGAATCTGACCAGGTATTAAAGCATATAGGCACTGTCTTCCACACAGACACAGGTTATGTTAACCTGCCAAAGGACACAGCACTCTCCCTGAATACAGGGATTCAGAAATTATGTCATCTGCCAATGGCACTGGCACATGTTTGGTGGAGGATCCTGGGTCTGAAGGCAGCTGCATTATTTGTAGCCCTTATAGTTAATTCATTTACCACATCTCTCCCACCTTAAGAGATACTCTTCAGTCCCTAAACTCTGATGCTCTGTTCCATGGCAGTTTAGCAGGGATAATGATTCATAATGGGCACCTCCATACAAGGGTTTTCTCTGTACCCACATCCCCAATTGATTCTCACTGAAGACGGCAGTAGTAGGAGTTATGGGACATTGTTTAACCAGAAAACAATTCAAAGCCACTGGACATGATCAACGAGCTCTCTTTCCTTGAACTGTATGGCCTTCCTTCAGGCATTCCTTTTCTTCAAGATGGAATTTCAAGGTGGAAGTACTTTCATCAGGACAGATAATTAATCAGTCCTGGCCTACATCAATCACAAAGATTGAGACAGTTCACTGAACATAATCATCTGCATCACCAAGGATTTGGTGGAGGCCAATCTTCATGCTATCAGGCGCTGCTTTGAGAGGGGTGAAAAGCTTGCAAAAGAGGTCTTGGACTTTAAAGTCAAGGCTTCTTCTTCCATTGAGTGCTTGCTCTGTCCTTCTACCCTTATGCTCAATGCCCAGCAACTGGCATCCTTTGTCACTTGGGGTTGAACTCAAGCAGACTGGATGTAGAACTAGCAAACTCTTTCTACATGGGACAATGGCTAGCGTTTAGAGATATTCAACAACCTTGGTTTTACTGTTTTACTGTTTCTCACCTTAAGACAAGGTATCTCAGCACGAACTGGGATCTTACTTTAGTGATTTGGGCCCTTTAGGTTCCCCATTTAGAACCGCTTGAAGCAAATTACTTGACATTTCTTATTCTAAAATCTTGTTAGTGTCTATTTCCTCAGATAGGTTTGTTGGGGAACAGGAGGCCAACCTGTTCTCCACTCTGTTTCTAGTTATCTCATCTGATGCTATCACATTCTAGTGTAACCCAAAAGGTGGTGACTGTTTCTTATTTGTTTGAAGAAACTGCAATCCATTGTCTTATTTTGGATTTGCCTGAAGATGAGGACAGTGTCTTGGATGACCTGGACATTAGGAGAATATGCCTGACCTGCCTACCAAGGACAGCAGAGTTGCATTCATTCTCCCAGTTTCTTTATTGCCTTTAGGACTTCAGCTAGAGGTAGAAGGAATTCCTCCCTTATCATCAGTCACTGGCTCAAGGAAACTAGATCCCTGACTTATTCCTTGAATGGTTCACAGTATCCAGCCTAGAGTCAGGAGTGGTTCCACTCGGGGGTATGCTGGCCTAGGGGCAGAGTCTTGTGGGGAATCCATTATAAACAGGCTCCTTGGGCCTCCCCACTCACTATTTTGACACATTATAGACTGCTCTATAGTGCAGGATGATCAGTCTTTTGTCTACTCGGTTTTGGCATGTTTTTTTAGTGTACCTCAATTCCCGGATCCATGTGATTTTGTTTGCACCTTGGTGTGATAAACATTGATTTGCTGCAAACATGAAGAACTGGGATAATACAAAGGGGTACATAGAGGTAAAGTTGATTCTCCCTCATCCCAGTACCTGTGTACTTGGTTGTAACTCCCCCCACCTGTGTCAAATCATATCCTATATTTTGGCCTTCTTGGTAGTGGGATGATAGACTGCCTCTTTTGAGTGTAGCAGGCAATGGGCCTAGGGACTAAGATTGGGAATCTATGTTCATAAGACAGTTGAGAAGGTGGGACACCTTCATAAAATAAGTACTGGGATGATAAAGCGTAGGGCTAGGAGTAATAAAGAATAACACTAAGTAATCCAGGAATCTTGAAACACATAATGCAGCACGTTTATACATTTGTCAAACATTTGATCATTAAATTCATAGGTTTTAATTTCACATGATATATTACCTTCTAGGGTGTTTGTGAGGCCACAAATTACTTTAGACATCACGGTTAATGTATCCTACATGTAAGGTGGGACAAGTTGGAGGAGGGAGGATAGTGTCACTTACTCCTTATGTGTCTCATATTTCTAGAGACATACCGTTTAATATTTATGTTAGGGTTTCAGTCATATAATCCTATACATTCATTACACCCACTGTATTACTATTAGTATTATTATTATTATTATTATTATTATTATTATTATTATTATTATTATTATTATTATTAGTAGTAGTAGTATTAGTATTATTAGTATTATTAGTATTATTATTATTATTATTATTTGATGAGCACGAACCTGGCTTGGAGAAGCAATGGAGTACTTTACAGAGGTATATGACAATACAGATGTATACCGAAGCACTTAACAGAGGTATAAAACAGTACAGATGCATAATGGAGCGCTTTTCTGAGGTAACAACAGAACTGAAATACAGCGAGGGGTGGAATACGGAGGGGCACGGAAGAGGGGTACAACTGGACCAGGTGGCGGGGATGAGAGGGACGTGTGGCGACTAGAAAGTCAGGTGGTGTGAGGGTCGATGGGATGGCCTAGGTGTTGAGGCGGAGAGATTCCTTGAAGAGGTGGCTCTTGATTTTTTTTTAAATTGTAGAAGCCTGGAGGCGAGTCTGATGCTGACGGGGAGGCGGTTCCGTAGTCTTCGGGCGTAGGCATAGAAGGCTAGTTTTCTGGTCCTTTACTTTTTGCAGCGGCGGATTTTAAGTATGCACGTGTCCTGGCTTCTGGTGGTGTGCTGTCCACCGGACATGCTGAGTTTCTCCTTCACCAGGTAGCTGAGTGACTTTAGGGCCACTACCTTACAGATGGTGCAGCAAGACTTGAAGGTGATGTGTGCGTGCAGTGGGAGCTACTGAATGTTGATGAGGGATGGGGTGATGTGGTCATGTCTGCGTAGACGCTCGATGAGGCGTGCTGAAAGATGTAGATGACCTTGATCTCATCTCATGCAAAGGTGAAGATTTAAATATTTGCAAGGTACTGAATTCTTGAATCTACATGTTGTCGCCGACTTGTCTGCACTTTCTAATTCCTAATCCATCTGAGAACTGTTCCCTACTCCAATTCCTCTGCACTCCCCTTATTTTCAGACAATGTTTTCAATTTTCTATTGTGGAGCCTGTGTGTTACTCTTCATCACATTTCTTGACTGGTTAATTTCCCTTAGTGAGTAAGTGTATACCCTAACATGGGTCTTTTGCCCACTGCACCCTAGGGAAACATCCTGCAGCTCACCTATACGGCCCATGATGAATGAAAACATGTCTGAAGTTTCTTGTGTTTCCATGCAGTTAGGACGTGGCCTAGCAGATTGTGGCAGACTAATTGCATATGGCTGATCCCCTCCTGCACTGGTGCAGACAAATCGAAAAACAATGATGTGGAAGGTTGGCCAGAGCAATGCAAGTGTACAGTTCATCCTTAATCCCCGAGCACGTGTGATGTATCCTATTCTTTGCCGTGAAATCTTTTTTTGCAGTTTCTGAGCCCAGATTTGCATTTTCTGAACGGAGTTGTGTTTGTTCTATTAAATATCAACGTCCCACTTCCTTGAATCTGTGCGCCATCTGTATTTTCTATGCCTATATGTTTCGATTCCACGCCTCCCATGCCATGTTGCCGCATCATGAATTGTTTGGTATGGCATGCAATTGATTGGAACACCATATCATAGTAAATCGTTTTCTGAATTATTTTCATCCCACATTAAGTGTACATGCTTCAATGCTCATTTCCAGTAGTATTGTCTATATTTTCTTAGATGTGTTTCAACATTTTTTTGTTGTGAGAGGCACGGGTGCATAAAAGCAATACAGTTTTTATTTGCTTTTTTATGTGTGTCGTTTATTTCTTTATTTCATTTTCGGGTATCCCTTGCAGAATACACTCTGTCAAAGCACCATGAAAAAGACAGAGGAAAATAGGAGATGATGGGTCAGGTACAACAAGAGGGAAAGAGGACAAGGTATATTCTCATAGCAAAACAAAATTTGCATTGCAGCAGAGTAAGATACACGTTAGTGAGCTAATAGCAACCTCTCTGTAACAACGCCGCAACCGTACCCTCGTCACAGTTGTGCAATTCTGTCACCAAGGACAGGCTATGACTATGCTGTTGATTTAGAGAGTGAAGTCGCGTAGGGTTTTGGGATTTGTTAAAGTCACAGCTGTTCTTTTCTTATGTGAGATCTGGAAGGAGTGTGTTCCACCGCCCCGGACCAATAGCAGAGAAAACGTTACCTCCACAGTTGTTTTTCATTGGGCTGGTCTTGTGAAGCAACCACAATATTCATGCGACTAGGATCTAGCTAGGAGGATATGATGCCAGAGGTATCATTTATTTGAGACTTGTACCCCAGTTACCTCGCTGGATAATACCATAATATGGATTTTAGAGGTGGAGATATATGGTTGTGTGTTTTTAAATGTGTCATCTGACCAGATAAACAGGCTGTTAAGGTAATCCGGTGAGATTAAATAAGTGCTCTCCAAACTTTTATCTTTCAAGCAAAGGCATTTTTACATGAGTATACGAAGCTGGTAAAGGACTGACTTGTGAAAGGACTCACTTGATCTCATCTCAGTGTCTATATGGGCATCGACAATTAGGTTTGAATCAAAAGATACAGCTAGGTTCATTGTGTTTGTGTAGGTGTGAGTGGAGTGGCCAGGGGTGTTCTTCAGGAAACGATATAATAGCCTGTCATTTGGGATGCTAAAAGTCTCAGTTCTGCTTCCTTTAAGAGCAGATGATATCAATGTAATTGTGTCCTGTTTTTCCAGAAGGCATTGCACTGTTCTCTGTGTTATCTTATTTATTTGTTTTACCAATGCGCTTGCACGTGCGGACTTGGGAGTGATTTGAGCACACCTGAAAACGTGTTTTAAAGCATTGTGTGATTGTTGTATCTAGAGTGTCAGGGAGGTAGAATGGAGCCTTGCGGGTCTTTAAAACTCAGTTGCATGAACATCCGATGAAAATGGACCCACCTGAACATGAGTAGTTATCTCACAGGAAGGTGGCAATCAATTTAAGTGAAATGCGATATACGCACATATAGCGATTAAGGTGTTATAGGAGGATGTGATGTTCAATATAATTATATGCGGGTAATAGGGACAAATACTTTATTGTGCTTACATTTATAGTATTATTTCTTGTATGTATAAAACCATTCTTTCTATGAAGAGACACTCAAAGCTAGACATATTGTGGTTATATGTTCCTTTATGATGCCCACAGGGCCTGGGACTCTTTGGGTGGATGAGATTTTCAATTCTTCTTGTGCTTTAAAAGTTCACGTACAGAGACCTATCTGAATCTGCTGGAGTCAGATGTTCTCATTAATGCAATGGACTTTATTTTGGTTTTCGCCATTAACAGTAAATACATACAATTTCACCGAAAAATCATCATATTTTAAAACACAATTAAAATACTCTTTAGGCCAAAGATAGCAGCCAAAGAGGTGCACATTTTCAGGAGAGATCTTGAATTTGTTTTTACATTTGCTCCCCAAAATACAGAGCCGTTGCTAGTTGATAATTGGATGCTGGTAGCCAGTTTACCCGCTGCATAGACGTCTCTATTTTATGTTAGATTTTGAAAATATTTGAATTCTCATTATTATCCTCTGAAATGATTAACTAGAATTTTCGTTTTCTTACCCAACTGACTTCTGGTAGCCTATTGTGTGGATTAAACAATACACACTACACTTCTCTAATCTTGATCTGGCTATCTACTTTATAACTTCCTTCACTTTCGCTTTACTTCGCTACAAGTGTTCAAACAAGAGCTAAACAAATGGGTACATGGATGTTCTGCAGTCAATTGAGGTTTGGCTCATAATTGTATTGATTTATATTCTTCCTTGATAAAAAATAATCAACAAAAAAATGATGTTCGGTGTATGACCTGGCTTGTGGGTCGGACAATATTTGATTTTGAGTATGTTTGTATGTGGACTGTAATTGACAAAAGGTTAACTATGAGAGTTGAGGTATGTTCTAAGATTCCCAGTGGACACACACACCACAATAATGAAAAACTAGCTATACTATTTAGAAATGTGTATAGAAGTGATATGTGATTTTATTGATGTATGAGGGATTGAGATAAATCATAAGAGATTAGGTATGTCTTATTGTGTAAATCAAAAATTAGCTTTACTAGGAAGTGTTATTTGTTTAATATATTGAAGTGTTGAATGTATGTGAATTGAACTTTGAAAATGAACTGTTTTAAATATTTCTAATAGCCAGGCAATTGTTGTATTTTAAAGTGTTAAAAAGTTTAATTAACCAATAAAATACAGAAAAAAGTATGTTTTTATTATATGTTATGTTGGACATTTGAGTTTGACTGAGCTTTTGGACACAGTAAAGCTCTGGAAATATGTAGTGGATACAGATGTAAATTAGATGTTTATTGGAGCGTGCATTCTTTATATCTTGTCAATTATTGCCAGCATACCATATAGTAAACAATGCGTGCATTTTAAATTTAGTAGTGGGAAAATGTAACAGTTCGAAGTGTGGCTGTATGGAGAGAAGAGGGGGTGGTCTGTAAAAGGTTATCATCATGAAAGATACTGGACTGGAAAACATTGGTGGCGGTATATTTCAGGTTTTTGATAAGCTGCTCCTTAACAAGGAGCATCTTCATTTGTTTTCTGAATTTCATGTGGGTGGGAAGGAGTCTGTTGTTGATGGGAATATAGGTTTGTATTATTGGCATTCAGACTGAAATTATTGCTTCTTGTAATTTTCTTTATTTTATGTGTTCTGCTCTAGTCTGGCCAAGTTCTAACTTCTCTTGATATGCTGACCGCCAGGGACAGTACATGTTTCAGTCAGGTCGGGAGGAGTGCACATGGTGTACTTTTTCATAGTGCTGCAGCTGGTCTTCAATTGTGAGTGTGCTCAAATGTGTAGCCAGTGAAGTTCAATACATGTTGGCATTATGTAGTCATATTTATGGAAGCCATTAAGGAGATTGCCAGTGGCACTCAGGATTAACGTGTACCATGAATCTGATGCTGGATTCTGAAAAGGAAGAGTGTACATATATTCCATGTTCTGTATGCTATGAATAGACACTTGGTCTGGTTTCGTTTTATGGTCTATCATCCACAATTTAAAATAATTCACCTGTTGTCATGATTTTGTTTGTGGAGTTTTGTAGATCATATGTCCACCCATTCATTAACAAAGAATGTGTGCTAGAGGCAAAATGGTTGGTAGACCATTAATGGTAAATGATGAATTTTCATTGATGACTTTAGTGGAACATGAGAGGAACACCTCTAGTTTTAGTTTTCTTGCATTTATACAGAGTATTGTATCTTACCAAGAGAAACAAGTGGAGAGAGTGCAAGTGTAGCATGTTCTTACGCTGGCTAACAAAAAGAGAATGACATCTTACTTTTTTTCTGAATATCAACAGGAATATTTATCATGGATTTAATATGTCTTTGATGATCTTGTGATGTATTACTTTAGGAAAATAGTTAACTTGGCAGTAGGGGATCCCACTTTCTCCTCATGGACTGTTTTAAAGGATCGGGGTCATGAATGTGTGGGACTTAATTCCGTAAACCATATGTTCATACATTGACTGCATGGCCTCTTTGCTCACTATGTGCTGCTCCTCCTTGTCCACTAACTGATCCCCCATTTCAACCCTCTACTGCCACCCTAGCCCTGTCCCATCTCACAACTTTTTTCTCCTTTATTCCTTTTTGTTAGTGAGCTTTGGGTGTCACTCTCCTCGGATGCTTGTGGCACCATTGGCCCTCTCCAATGGGGGAGCTGATTCTCCATCTGTGCTGTTACAGTGGGTTCCCTTTTACAGGGGACACCCTGATTACCACATCCCCCTTATGTTTTTAAAAGTAACTCATGGGAGACCCTTTCCTTTTTTGGTCCCTCATTGTTTTACACTTTTTATCAACCACGCAACTATACCAGTTGCCAATTAAGCCGGTCTTGCTCCAAGCCTCCAGCATGTTTGCTAGCATCCCCTAGCAATCTTAAAAAGTCAACAAGATCCAGACCGCTTTCAAATCCTCTTTCATGATTTGCAATGTGTTATTGAAATGCTCCAACCAGTCCATTTGTCTAGTGGTTGCATGAAATCAGTGACTCCACACATCATCCACATTTCCTTCATAATATGGTATTGATTTGTTTCTACTGGGTGGCTGATGCAAATCATATTGCAACGCATGATTACAGTCTGTTGATTTCTTGACATGTTTGGTTAACAGAACCGTGTTGGACACATCAATTACAGTGAATGTTAAACAGATATTTCAATAAATCAAGGGCCTCTCATCATTGCTAGTGATTTGATTAGTATTCCCTTCCAGGTATCAATACCAGACAACTAACTTTTAACAATAGTGCCCACAAAAACAGTTCTTCAACAATTGGGCACCCAGAGCCTTGAACAGCCTTCTACCGTACATGCGCCTGCCTATCCATCCTCACTTGACATGAAATCTTCAACACTCACCTCTTTCCCCCACCTACTCTAGACAGATCACACACCTGGCTATCATGTATCCTGAGCTTCCTATTCTGTTCTGAGTATTGTAACACAATTTTCATCTCCTGTCTTTGAACTTTAGAAAGCAGGTTTAAATAAAAAATGGTATTAAGTGCATGTTGGCTTCTCATAAACTGTTGCACTGATACAAACACATATGCATATACATCAATATTATATAATAATTTCAAACGTTAGAATTTTGATAAACAAGATTTTGAATAACATCTCAACTCTATCTTCTAAGTAAACAGTACCTATACAAACCTAAAATCTTCATCTTATTTGATTCACCCATCTTAATGAACAAAATATCCAAAAGTAATTGGCTATGATGATTACTCTGTCATGTCAATCAGTCTCATGCAAATCTTTCATACATGGTGCAAAGGTGCCACGATGACCAGTGACTCCGCAGAATGTACACTAGCCCACAAATGTTTTTTTACAATACTTAAAAGGGTAGTAACAAATCTTGCATATCCCTTCCAACAATATTCCATCAAATGAGTTCATTCTGTTAATACATATGTCTGGCTGTTTCTATCTTTATACTGCACATACAACATAATCTTTTTTCATAGAGGATACCCAACCAAGCTCCAGTATAATCCAAAGTGCACAAAATGTTTAAGCGCAAATAATGAATATATCTTTTAAGCTCAATATCACAAAGCTTTCACAAATAGGATCGGGGAACTCCCGGCTTGAAGTCTTGTTTTATATATTCACAAAATCTATTGTTCTCTGCTAAAGACTACAAACTAGATACTCAGTCCCAATGAAATTATTAAACTTGAGTTCATGATTTCACTTATATTCACCTTCGTAGGGGCTCAATCCCTATCATCCCAAGATGCCCATTACTGCCTTATGGAGCTCTATAAATGCTAGGTGTTTGGTATTGTGATGCATGTGATGTCCTGTTGTTACTGAGAACAATCCCCATTTTCACTAGATAGCAATTTAAGGTATAATGTATAGTGTTATACCATCCACAAATCTAGCAAATAAGTAAGACCTAATTCACTCTAGCCACCTCAACAGGGATGGCTATAGGGAGGCACAACATTGATAGAAGGAGCTTCCCCTCCAGAAGCCTCAACCATCTAACTCGACGTTCAGGGAGCACTTCTAAACCATTCAATACAGATGGTATTGTAATGGTCCTACAAATCTGAAGATAACCCTCCACTGAATGACCTTGCCTCCTGGTCAGGAAATTTCTAATCACATACCAATTCTTCATCACATTGTTTGTCATATATGTATCATTGTATGTAAGCTCAGAAAAATCTTTAATTGGGATTCCCAAATATACATAAGAATTGACCACTTCCAAAGTCTACCTGCAGATCTTTCAAACAAAACCTACTTTACTGCATGATTTTTTTCCAATCACCATCACCTGTGTTTTCTTAAAATAATTACTGGCGGCATAGTGGTTCAATACCTCCAGCGGACATTGTAGTCCTAATGGGGTACGATCTAAAAGGACTGTATCATTCGCATAAGCAAGCCAAGATACCAGGTCCCCTGCCACTCTAGGTGACAATGTAGACAGTTCTGTAGAGCCTCACTCATATCTGTGGTATACAGGTTATATAATAGAGGGCACATGACACAACCCTGTTTTAAACCAAGGTTTGTATCTATACATTCGGTAATGAGCCCATTTTAAAGCATTCTGAGACCCTCTAGGTAGGGTCAGCACTATATACAGTTTAAAAAAAATAATTAAATACATAAAATACCACACCTTAAGAGCAGGAATGTATGCAAGTGGGAGGAAATGTTGATTCCATTCACCTTTAAGTGTCAATTCTAAAGAGTATAGGTTTTGTCTACAGGCATATCAAGAAACCTCTTTTCTGACCAGATAATGATTAATAAGCAAAAAGATGAAAGCAATTATTTAGAAATATTGCAACATTACACTACAAGGCTCAGAATTCTCAAGGGTTTTCCACAAGAGCCCACTTCGTGCATAGAAACAAAACACACATATCAATTATGTTTTGGTTGCAATGGTGTAATTTACACCTTAAACGCACACAGGACAATGATGTCCTTGAAAGTTGGGGCATTTCCATGCTTGCTATGATTAGGTGTTCTCGACTACCTGCTTAAACGTTTTGGAGAAGATCCATAGTGGAAGGGGGTGAATCATAGAACAGAAGAGTGATAGCCACACCAGATTCATAAAGTCTCCAGAACCCAGCCATTCCTATCAGATGCAACAGGTGATCCCGCTGCTGCAGTTTCAAGTGCTGGAATATAGTCAAAAACACTACCATGGACTGACAAAACAAGAAAGAAAACATGTACGATGAGAAACTCTTAAACTATGTCACGTTTAGCATGAATGTAACAATGCGATGTTCAATGTTTCTCTGAACATGTGAGGAACATAGCTCATATTTAAAGGCATGAGATTGAAGCATTGCAAGTATGTTGGTGCTGGTTTGTGGAATTTGTTTAGCTGTTGATGGTAAAGGTTGCGCTTACTAAATTATAAGTAATAGAAGCAGATTTAAACTGCTTCCATGTTGATTATTCCTGTCAATGTGTGCGATATAAAAGGAATTCTGCATGAGGTATTCACAAGGTGAGTGTGGCTTGTATTGTTAAGAACAATTTATGTTCAACTGCAGTTTTGATACAAACAAATTATTTGAAGATTAACAAGTACAATAATCCTTTATTGCTTCCACCTGATGAAGAGTGCACACTCAAAAGAGTTTGTTTTCTGGGCGGTTGCAACTAGTTAGTTCTGAATCTACTTAGGACAGGCCTATGACTCCCAGCTCATTCTGTAACAGCAACTTTTCAGACATATTGTCCTGCAGGAAACATTGAAATCGTGTGAGATTTCTGTAAGGTGAAAATGGCAGTTAGAATGGCAGTTCAATGGCAGTTAGAAAGTATCTAGGGCGTCCAATCACTAGCATAGTGGGTATCCAGTTACCCAGTAGCAAGTGAGGTGGTTGGAATGATGTTTCTCTCAGTGCACACTCCTTTCTTGATTGACAAACATACTTTAGGAGTAAAAATGAGAATTCAGTGCAAACTCAACATGGACGTCTTTGTGATTTACCTCCGGAAATTATCAATATTTAAGAGGTGGTGCCTCTCATCTCCTCTTAAGAATGTACCATTTGGCTGGACGTTCACTCCCCCAGCATCAAGGCTTTGCAACAGGAGTCCTTTCTGGTGTGTACACTCTCCAAAATCCCAACACCATTCAGAACTGCAATGTGTGTACCATGCCTGGCTACTTGTCAGCTTGAGGGTTTGCTAAAGTACTGGGATTCATCTACAGGACAGTTAACCAGCATCACATTGTGGGCCTTCTGCACAGAATGTTCATGCTTTGGTCACCCTTGATTTTTATTTACTCATCTAGAGTAGCTTTGCTAAGCAGAAACACAACACAATATTGTATATTGAATGAATGAATATTAATTACTAACTACCTCAGGCATAGAATTTTCTATCAGAATGTATATAAGAACCTTGAAAATCAACAACAGAAGAAAACACATTGAATGAATGTGAAGGGACAGTCGTTAAATCAATATAGGCTAACCATGGTTAACCATTAATACAGGGACATCACAAGATCATAACATTCCAATGTTATCTTATTCAAGCTTAAAATGAATGCAATAGTAAACAGTTAACAACATAGTAAACACTTTTAAAGAGATTCCCATTTGATACTTAGATGAGTAGTCTAGATGTGTGTTCCATTGTATGAGCAACACACGCTTTAACAAAATAAAGGAATCTAGCAGCATTGCTTTGCACACAATTCAGTTGGTGGGCTTATTCAATGGATAACACAGAGTTAACCATTATCCAATGAATGCGGCAAACAACAATACAATGGGTGGGCTGTTTTTCAGTTTGGGCTATTAGGTGCAACATCTATAAGGCAAATCTATGCCATTAGAGTACAGGTAGGGAGAAATGGCATGTGAGGAGAGACACACAGCTTGTAGGTGTTTAATGGTTATTTGCCCAACCATTGACTGCCATTGGCCATGCTAATCCCTATGGCCAATGCTAGCCAGTTCCTGCCCCTCCACGCCCAAAACACCTCCACACGGGAGCTTTCTTTTATCAAGTCTTACCATCAAACTTGGACCTTAAAGTGCCTGCCAGCGCCTATTCAAAGCAGTCTACTGAGAGTTAATGACTTAATTGGAAATGTGAAGCTGACACTGGCGTTATAAAAATGTCTAAATGCACTATATTACCTTCACTACAGTCCTGTTAAAAATAAGCATTGGCAAAGTCAACAGTGTTTGCTTTCGTGTAAGTATTAGGCATTTGCCAGGCACTGCTATTAGATGCCCAGGTACTCACACCATTTTGCACCTGCTACCATCAAAGGCCAGTTTATACCACTATGGATCTGCCTGGCAAGTGCCTTTTCCATCCCTACACATAATACCAATCTGTTGTGAGCTTATGGCCCTTATCTAGGCAGCGTGTTGGGCAGGGGGATGTGAAACAAAATAACCATGTACACCAATAATCAGATCAACTCAGGAAGAAGGCAACTTCTTTTTACTGTTTTATTTTCAATTGTATAAAACAGGGAGTTACAAAGGACATCAACGGATGTCGCACAGCGTTCTCTCAAAGTATTTAAAAAAAAAACATTACTTTTATAGCAAACACTCATCATTTGTGACATCATACTACGTGACAAATAGGAACAACCTACGGGGGGTTGTGGTTGGCTCAAGTGGAACATCTAAATATACTTTCTATAAGAGAGCGGGTTGTGATTGGGTCTCTACAGTTAGGTGGGCAATGTATGCCCACCAATAGTGCAAGTCATCTTATTAGATAACCAGTACACCAGTGGCTCTCAAACTATAAGACCCTTCATTATATGACCTTCTACAATTGGTTGGCATGCTTGTGCCTTTCTGGAATATTCGATTCACTAGCAGCATGTAAGCTCATATCCCAGGTGTCAGGAGGTGGACCGAACTGTACCTCCCCACCCAATTAGTCCAATATCATTCATCACTCATGCCTTCTGCCATGAAGATTGCCTTTGAGCTTGACCATGCAATGTATTCTCGTCTCCTTCTAGTCTGCATGTCCAACTCCTATTTCCATCCTTGGCTCAATTCGGACCTTTTTGCAGCAATTAATTGTCCTGAATTAATAACCTTGGCACTCATGGTGTTCCTTCTTTGCACCTTAATGAGGGATGACACTTCCTGTTATTCAAAGATAGATAGCCAATTCTTGGCAGCTCCAGTCTTGACAACAGGCCATACAGCCCTTCTTGGTCCTTCCATGGTCCCAGCTGCTTGTTTGCTGCAACACAGCCTTTGATCCATATTTCTCTGTGGGTCTGAGCCTACTAAATATGTGACACTGATGTCCAGCTTCTATATAATGGCGCCTTCGCCTGCAGTCTATTCACTACGTATAGCTAGCTTCTATGATCACTTAGTCTACTTGCGTTGCTGCATCTGTACAGGTATAAAACGGCTTCCATTTTCTGCAATGCTTTTCACATGTGCAATATTCATTCCTATACAAATTATACAAATGTTTACTCAATCCTTTATTTCGTCATCAGTTTCTATAAGGTCTATACACTCTCTTCTTCAGCTCGTCTTCTCAGTGCTTCACGGTCGTTTCTTGTGATGGCACCAACCCCTCTTTCACACATTTTCATATTCCTTCGGGGATCTCCTCCAAGAGATTATCATCTCTTCAAGGACACATTTGATAGGGTTTTCTTAGTGGATACCTCTACTCGAAGGCCCTCCGTAGACTAATCATAACCACTGGTGTCAAGCATGGCATAATTTCTGGCTTCCAGCATTCAGGTAACAGGGGGGCGGTATTTCCTGCAGAGGTATTCGGCTGCTCCTCTACACTCCCTGCTCTGGTTGATTCATCAACCACACCTTCATTAACCTCCACATCTCAGCAACTTTTTTTGAAGAAGTGCTTCTTCGGAGTTCAAATCTTCATCACTCCCTTCAGGGATCCTGCTGATTTTATATGTTCATCCACACTCCAGATCATGTAGCTGAACTGTCCATTCAGATTACAAAAGACCCATTGTCCTACCTACTTCTTGTGATTCTTTAGATGTAGGAACTTCGGTCCCTCAGGCGCTCCGATACTGGCCTCTATGTATTTTCTGATCTCTTTATCTGTCAATTCCTTGTGTCTAAACCCTGATTTGACATCATTCATGTTCCTCATTCCAGCTGCCTTCTTTGCTGTCTTCTTGCACTGTGGAATTATTATCCTGATCATACAAAATCCAAACATTATCATCACCAGCATTTCTCCAAGAAACTTGAAGATGTTTGCCATCCACTGTGGAACCCATGAGAAAATGAACGCAAACCATCCATCATCTCTCATGTCTTCTGTTTTATCGTCCATTGCATTGTTCAAGTTTGTCAGCAACGTTATGGCCTCTGTCAAGGTCCCATTCTTGCCTTCATGAGAAGGCATGAACGTGCAACATGATGGTCTGATTTTGGTGCAAACTCATCCATCCATTGCTGTGATCGTATCAAGGACATATCTGTTTGGGAGGGTCATCAGTCTTATGGCCCTCAATTTCTCCATGATAGCATTGAATCCACTGATGGTGGTGGTGATTGTCTGTAGGAGCTCACAGCGAGTGATTTGCAACCACTTCACATTGGCCATCGTCTGGATGTAGTTGTGAAGATTGCAGAAGACTGGCTGAACAACCTGTGCTCATATTGAATAGCATCAAAGGCTTCTATCAATTTAGCTGAAAAGTAATTCTCCCTACTTCTTCAATTGAGAAATTAGAGTGATCTTCTCCTCTCAAATGGGCATCTGATTTTGGAAACTCTGGTATTTTCAGGTCGCTCCTAAGAATCACTAATGCTGGAACATAGATAAGCACTAAGGAACATTTCCCTCCCCGGTCCTTGGGCAGCTTCATGTAGGCTCTGGACCCACAGACAGCTGTCACTGCTCCCATTTTAGTAACATCAACTATAGGCTTGCAGCACACATGATTCTTTCCTTCTCTTCTAAAGCATAACATCACATTTGCCAATGGGATCACAAATGATGGACCTGATTCATCTTCGACCCACGTTATTGGTTTGGCATAATTGGCCCACAACTTCAAACATTCATTGTTCACTTTCTGTACATCTCGTATACATTAATCCTTCAGTAAGTGAGCTGTACAGGACATCAGCCTTTCTTCCCATCCCTTCTTGGATTTCTCTCGTCCATAGACTTGCAGTTGACATTGTTCCCATCATTCAGGCATCCAAGCTATTTCTGTTCTATCAGGACAGTTCAGGATCTCCATTTCTTTAACTATTACCTCGTCTTGTCCTGTCGCCGAATACTTAAGCATTTTGCTTTTCCATGCAAGTTCCTTTTCCATCTGTGTTGTTTGATATAATCATCCTGAAATGGAAACAATCTGTAATTTCTCTATAGATGAAAGTTTGTCCAGTATTCATGGCATAAGGTATGAGAGCGCAGACGTAGCAACTCTCCTTAGATGTCTCTGTCCCACCTTTTTCGTGTGATGGTACCACATGTTATTACCCAGGTGTGCTGCACTATCTATACACGTGTTTATGCCATCATTGTCTTCCTCTGCACTTCTCTTAGCTCTCACCACTACAAGATCAGTGCTTGCATGGTAATCATGAAGCCAATCAAAAAAAGTTATCCCAATCTTAGGGAGAACTACAGGAGCATGTCTTCTAGTGGAAGTGATCAAATCAAAAGCATTTCCCCTAATGAGGGGAACCATCATGGTATCTACCTTAACAGTAACATCAATATAATAGGGAATGGTAAACAGGAGAAACAGAAAAACACAGAGTATAGTCGCACATACGTATATCACAAACCAACTTATTAACCCCCACCATGTGTGGCATTCTGGAATTGGTTGGGATTGCTCACGCCCTAAAATCGTATTAGCTTCAACATTCCTAATTTCTACTGTAATCATTTAAGGAAGGAAAAACACGTTTACTCCTGCAGTTGCAACACCTCCTCTATTATTGCTATGAGCAATCTTCTGATTACAGGGCCATTCTTAGGATCCTGTAAAAAGGTGTGAATATCAACGTCTCTTCTGACAAGAGCAGGAAACGCTTGAACAATAAATACAATGACAGCTAATACAAGTCTGTCGACATCCCCGTCTGTTAAGACCATAGATTCAACCAAAGAGATACTCAGTGAGAAATGAGTCGGGGTATTGGTCGTGTTTGGAATCTTCGCACTTGAAATCCAGATTAGGCATATTCGTGATACATCAACATTTTTCTAAAGTACGTTTATATAGATTCTTGTGACTCTCAGCAAAGATGTGCATGCCTGCTCTAATATCTATAAGGAGTGTCCAAAGTGAGTCACAGTCCAAGTGCCAAAATCTGCATTTATCAGTTGGTTGCTCTGTCATCCTTCTTCTTCGCCATCGATCGAATCTGCACACAGTGAAATTCTTCTTCTTGTCTTGCTTCTGGACTGACAGCTGGGGGTCGTGCGGTCTTACTGGTGTATAACTTCACGTTGTTCAAATGAATCCAAGCTCATCTGCCTTGGACTTTTACTGCTGAGGGAGTTATTTTTTCAACGATAAACGGGGCTTAAAACATGGCTCATGCCACCTTCGGTTGAAATGTGTGATTAGGACATGGTATCCAGCAAATAATGTACGTGCCAATAGTAGTTCACCTGATCCGGTTACTGGACGGTCTTCATCTATGTTCTGAGACCAACCCCCCTGGTGCTTGAGTTGATCTGAAATTAGAGAAATGCTACAGTTCATACATGTCAAATATTCATGTAACTCATCACCTAACAGTTTTGCTGTACTTGGGCATCACTTCTACTCCTCGATGGAGGAGTCAGAGGCGTTCTCATCCACATCCCTATCACTAATTCATTGGGTGTGAGGTGGTGGTCCGAACCAGGCTAATTCCTTAGGGCATATAGAGCTAAGGGCAGGCAATGTAGCCACCCCTTCTTCAATGTTAGCTCGATCTTGGCAATCCTTTCTTCAAGGAGGCCACTGAGTCCCTTACATATCCCATTTGCTTGCAGGTGATAAGCAGAAGAAAACCTGTGCTTAATATTCAATAATAGTCCTACCTACTCAAATACTTCATTAACAAAATGTGGCCCATTATAGGATCTCAGCACTTCACAGACTCCTCCTCTTGGAAAGATTTCACATACTAGAAACTTTGCTGTGCAAGTGGCATCAGAGTGTGTACATGGACCTGCCTCAATCCACATAGAGAAAGGAAACACCACCACAATCAGATATCTATATCTATTACACACCTGCAGCATATCAACATAGTCAATATGTAAATGCTGAAAAGGACCATCCAATCAAGGAATTACTCCTCTGATCATTCTCAGTGTATGCCCAGCGGTAAAGGTTTGACATACAATGCAGTTTTCTACACAAAATACAACATGTTCTAATGCAAATTTTCCATGGCCAAACACCAGCTAGTCCAAAACAATGCAGAAATGGAGGACGGTGCCCATTAGTGAAGCTAAGAGAGAGCTACACTGGTTGAAGGTAGAAGACAGAGTTCTTTTCAAATCAATGACACTAGTTCACAAGTGTCTGCATGGGAAGGCACAGGCCTACCTGAAATCGAAGATTGCTCAATACATACCAGCACGTACACAAAGATCAGAAACACTTGGACTTATTGTGGTTAAACCACATAGGAAAACAAATGGTTTAGGCCGAGCCTTCCCAATTCATGCAGCTACACAACCTACCTCCGAATCTAGAGACTAAACATCTCTCTTTCAGAAAAAGTCTGAAAACATACCTGTTCAAATAAATACAGCTACTTGATGGTTGGAAAGCTAGCCTTGATTCCCGCTCTCTGTTGGCTTCTGCCAAGTGGCTTGTCTGATGTGTGGCACTGCCTTGTCTCTTGTCATTATGTGGCACCCCAATGCCTGTGGTCTTCCACTGCCTTACAAATAAACAAATAAATACATAAAATAAATAAATGTGGCAGGATTTACTATTTTAAATCTGACAATTTTGATCGTTAGATTGAAATCATGACGTCCTAAGCAGAAGCTCTCTGAGATGTCAATGTACCTTTGGGTTTCTTTAGAATGGCAAACAGGCCCCTTGGGTAAGGATTCTGGGTGCTTATTTCTCTCTATCTTCACACAATATTCTCTTTATCTCTTCAAAATATTTCCAGTTACTTTAAATTACCACAACCCTGTTCCCGTAATTTGCCATTTCCATCAATTTACTCACCATTCGTTCGTTTGACTCAAGGCCAATAGTATCATCTCCTCCTCCAACCGACCACTTTAGCCTTCCGCCTGCAACGCGTCTGTGGAAACCAGGTAGGGATTTTGTCAAAGAGGGACCGTGCCCACCGTCTTGGTTTTCTTGCAAGATTTCTATTTGGCCTGCTCTCCACAGGAAACCCTACAATCTTCAGGATAGATGGTGGAGGATGTCCGATCATCCAGAAATCTGAAGCTACCAGGTCGATGGATCTGAAACCATCCGCTGCCACTAAGTGAGTTTATGGCCCTCATCTAGGTAGCGTGTTGTGCAGTTGAATGGGAAACAGAATAACTCTGTACACCAATAATCAGACCAACTCAGGAAGAATGCAACATCTTGTTACTCTTTTATTGTCAATTGCCTAAAACAGGGAGTTCCGACAGACATTAACGGGCGTGGCACAGCGTTCTCTCAAAGTATTTCATAAAAATATTACTTTTATAGCAATAACTTATCATATGTGATGTCATAATGTGCAGCAAATAAGAAAAAACCCACTTGGGTTGTATTTGGCTTAAGAGGAACATTTAAATATACTTTCCATAAGGGATTGGGTTGTGATTGGGTCTCTACAATCAGGTGGACAACTTATGCCCACCCCTATTGCAGGTGATCTTCAACAGTTATTAGATACATGTTACAGCATTAGCTCTCAAACTATAAGGGGCTTGCAAATGTTATATGGTCTTCTACAATTTGTTGTCATGCTTGTGCCCTTCTGGAATATACCATTAACTAGCGACACGTAAGCTCAAGTCCCAGGTGTCAGGGGATGGACTGAACTGTACCTCCCCACCCAATTAACCCAATATCATTCATCACTCATGCCTTCTGCCATTAAGATTGACTTTGAACTTGGCCTTGCAATGTATTCCAGACTCTGGGAATATAAGGGAGTGCGGGCACACACTTATCAAAGTTCTAGTCTGCATCCCAAACTCCTATTTCCATCCTTGGCTCACGTGATAGGAGACCACAATTCAGACCTTTTTGCAGCAATTCATTGTCTTGAATTAATAACCTTGGCACTTCTTTGCACCTTAACAAGAGATGATTCCGCGTCTCACGCTTTCTGTTCTTCAAGGATAGATAATCAATTATTGGCTGATCCAGTCTTGACACCAGGCCAGACAGCCCTTCTCGTCCTTCCATGTCCCCAGCTGCTTGTTTTATGTGAAACAGCCTTCGATCCTTCTTTCTCTGTGGGTCTGAGCTTACTAAATATGTGACACTGATGTCCAGCTTCTATATAATGGCGGCTTTGCCTGCAGTCTATTCACAACGTATAGCTAGCTTCTATGATCACTTAGTCTACTTGCGTTGCTTCATCTGTACAGTTATAAAATGGCTTGAATTTTCTACAGTGCTCTTCACACATGAAATCTTCATTTCGCATACAAAAGTTTACTCGGTTCTTTATTTTGTCATCAGTTTCTATATGTTCTATACACTCTCTTCTTCAGCCCGTCTTCTCAGTGTGTCACACTCGTTTCTTGCAACGTCATCATCTACTCTTTCTTTCATTTTCATATTTCTTTGGTAATCTCCTCTAAGAGATTATCGTCTTTTCGAGGATATATTCAATAGGGTTTTCTTAGTGGATACCTCTTCTCGAAGGCTCTCTGTGGAATAGTCATAAACACCGGTGTCAAGCATGGCCCAATTTCTGGAGGCATTCAGCTGCTCCTCTACAGTTGGTATTGCTAATGCTTGTTTATATTTGCACATTGCAATTATTCTTTTGTTTTTCCTATCAAACTTTTTGTTAATTTTGGCATATCAGTAGAAATTAATGTAAATGTATCAAAAATCATATTTCAAAGATTTCAGATCTATAGCAGAATAAAAGGAAAACTCAAACCTTAAACAATTCAGTAGGTCATGTATTGGATCATGTTGAATTGCACCCAATGTGGGACATTTAGTGAGGTAAAGAACAACCTAGCTTAAGTAATTATCTCATTGAGCACAGTGTGCCAAACTTGCGCCAAAGTCGAGGAGCTGCAGTTTGTTACAAGGACAAGAAATAAAAACAAACTGCCCTTGCAGGAAATTTGCATCTGATAAATAACACATATCTTTAACTAAACCTCTGGAAACTGGAGGAGATTCATTTCATTAAAATGCTCAGTAAACAAATTGTTCATCAGTTTTCAACATAAAGACAAGTGACATGCCTAGAATGAACGTGGCATTCACATGAAGCTGAAGAGAACAGACGTTTATTGAAGGTGGCAAGGCATCAGGTTTCATGTTGTATAATTAAAGCAGAACAAATGTACCACACTACAAACATTGAGTCAGCATTACTAAATCCCCATATATACATATATATATATATATATGTGAGAAAACCAGAGGAGAAGGGACAGACCGCACTCTCCGTGGACCCAGGGAGGTCCTGCAATCCCGGATGGGAAGAGAACCCAAAAATATATGATGCTCACACGGTAGAAATAGGAAGTTTTTAATGGTAGAAAAAACTGCACAATTGTACAGAGCAAAAAGGCTGGGGAAACAGCAAGACAAACAGAGGCAGGACGCCTGGTACACGGCCCACCTACAACGCGTTTCACGCTCAACTGAGCGCTTGATCACGTGATATATATATAATGTGAATTATGTTTCAAAGTTGACATGCCAAGATTTCTCTCAATTTCTCCAAAAGATTGCATCGATTTGTGATGATACCCTCATGACTATGCCATCTTGAGATACAGTTGTAAATAGGGTAAAGCAACAATGGAAATACATTTTATTACCAGAATGCTCTTCACTCAGTTTGGTTATATCAAATATAAAATCAGCTATTTTCCAAAATGAAAGAGTGTTTATCAATTTTTGCTGCTTTCAAGATGGTGTTAATTCAGTTATCAATAGGATAGTGCTGCTTTCTGGAGTGCTAAAAAACAGAGCAGGTATGCCCACTATTGATAAATAAAAATGTAGATACAGAACAGTTAGCAAATTATCGTCCAGTCACTTCACTCCCTGTCTTGGGTAAACGTCTAGAAAAAAAGTGTTTGCGTTACATAACCTTCTGATGAAGTTTCAATCAGCTTTAGAGAAGGTTCTATTATTGAAACAACAACAGTATGGATGAATGCATTAAAGATGACACATGACAATCGGGAATGCTTGCTAATATTCCTAGTGTTACTGCCCAAGAAAGTAAGGTACTATATGGTGTACCACAAGGATCGATTTTGTCACCAAGTTCATTTAATCTGTATACAGAACAACTGGGGATACTGCAAGTAAACAAAGTCTCATATAAATCAGCATTCAGAGAATTGAGAGACTGGCTAAAGGAGATTGGTGAATGGATGGAAGCTGTGGCGGGTTCGGAAGAAGGAATCGAACTTCCAGAAGATATGATTCAATTTCTTGTAATAAAAATTATAAGTAGAAGGCCTAACTTTCCCTATCACTAAAGGTAGTACCCTACCTATCTAAAGAAGCTAAAGGTGCTTATCCATTGCCATAAAGTCCAAAGAAAATTATGTCCAAACTCCCCCTTCTGGCCCTAACACTTATGTTAACTCACTTAAAAAGACCAAACGGAATGATTTTCCCTCACCTGGTCTCTCCTCCAGTTGATTCAATATTGCCTTGAATTGTAGGCCCTCTTGGTAGAACAGATAGTCTCTGCAATCAACACTTTTTGGTCCTCAAGAACACGGTTGTCCCTAATGCTTTTAGTGGTCTCCTTTTTATAATGTCTTTCAAGATAAACCTTTCTTAATAGTCTGATTATTATTTGTAGTTTCTTCCCAGGCCTTCCCACAGGGAGAACTTGATCAGGGTTTTCTTCTGCCCCTTTTGAAGCTTCTATTATCATCAATCCTCAGTCGTATAATATCTCTGATCTGACTGGTTATATCCAATCCGTATTAATTAAATGTCTCTCTTCTAAGCTTTTCACCTCTGGCTGAGCATCTCGTTGCTTATTGGTCACAAAAACAATTGTGTGAACTCAGTCCTTCTCTTCTATGCTTTTCACTTCTAACACTCATACTTTGTACTTGGACGAGGTGACCCATTCATATAACAAGTCTCTGCCCTCTCTTTGTCACTCGTAATTTGTCTCCAACTCCCATCACATAACTTTAGCCCTGCTTTCTCATTTGAGTGACTAGGATGAGTTTTCTAGGAGTGATAATGATATCCCACATGCCTCTTGACTCTCCCGGTCCTCCAGATACCTCCTACTTGGGAGGCGCCGATGGTTGTGCTCGGGTCTCGCTCAGGACTATTCTCTCTCTGTGTTGGCATCTCGCCTGCACGTTCTCGGGTCTGCATTAGACATCTGCTCTGCACTGGTGCTGCTGGTTGGAAGTGAGCCATTATTCCTTCATGGGAGGTATCAGATTTTTTTTGTGCAGTGACCACATCCAGCTCGTGGACACGCCACCACCGGGTTGCTTGATCCAGAGTTGTGAGTAGGGCAGCCAAGGGACACATTCAAGCACCATGGCACACACATCAATTTCAGGGGCACAGCAACATCTGGTGGGTGTGTGTAGTACCAACCCCCCCACTGACTGTGGCATTCCAGCTGTGCATTTATTGCATCATATGCATGAACAGTCTATCCCGACAATTCCGAACTATGTCCCCCCCACATTGCATGCCTAAATAATACCAACATTGTGAATACTAAACAGGTTAGGCCCAAGCCTGATAGAAACTGTCATGTACAACCACCCCAGTAAGCCTTGAAATGCATGAAAATAATGTGAGATGCCCTGTCCTCATGCCATACCCTATGTCCTCTTCAGGCATGCAGGCATCACCCAAGTGCAACGTGGATGACGAGGGGGCAGGCCCATCCCGACGTCGCCCAGACGCGCCTCAGCCTGCACCACACCTGCCAAGGCGGAGGACCCACCACACCAGGGGCTCACCACCTCGGCTCCCACAAGCCACCAGGGGTCCCACTGTGGGCTCACAGGATGTTGAAGTTGCCACAAGTGCAACCACCCCAAGAAGGGTGCCTCAGCCTGTGAAGAGCATCATGATGTACCAGACAGAACGCCTATACGTGGTCCAGTGCAGCAAATGGAGACATCCGAAGGGACCCTTGAGCATGTTGAGAGTTCCAGCCCCACTACCCAGCGTAGACCTGACAAGCAAAGCAGCCCTGCACAGGACATAGGAAAAGGTCCAGCCAATACAGTCATGGCAAGCAAGCCTGGATGTGATGGAAGCATACTACATGAGGATTGAAGGCATGGAAAGCAAACACAACCACCACATCAAGGCCATTAGCAATGCAATTAACAATGCCCACACACCTAAGGTTGTAGAGGGATGCACTGCAACAGTCACAGGGTTTGGCCAGCAAGTATGTGAACTATGCGAGGTACAATATGCTCATGCAGAACAGATGCATGAGGCAAATAATCTCCTCCGTCAACAGCTGCAGCTGGCTGCATCAGTGTCATCCACCTCTACAACCCCCACAGAGGGCTCCCTACAGGGGTCTGCCATGCATCAGTCACTGCCACATTCACAACAACGCTCACCTTAAGGAGGAGCATGTGAAAGTGACAATGTCCATGTTAGGTGGACAATGCACTGTTGGCCTGAGGGCCGGGCACATGGACCTATATGCACTGTGTTGGGGGAGGGGAGTATGTGTGCTGGGGAGTTGGTGGGGGGAGAAAGGGTTGTGTGCTAGGGAGTTGGTGGGGGGAGGGAGGTATGTATGCTGGGGAGTTGGTAGGGGAGGAGAGTATGTGTGCTGGGGAATTGGTGGGGGATGGTGGCACGTGTGCAGAGGAGTTTGTGGGGGCAGGGCATTATTTTCACTTTAATTAAAGCATGTTCAAACATGACAGAAAGCTTGGATATTCATGATTGTGTACAAGTGTTATTTATTTTACAAGTGCTCTTCGTGACATCTGCCCATCTACCAAATCAGAACAAATTCTCAATCAATGCCCGTCTGGCAGACCTCCCCTCCCTCATCCCATCACTGTGTGCATTAGCCCCGGCAACGGGCACATGGTCATAGTCACTCCCATCCCCTGGCTGTTGTCTGTCGGCATCAGGGGGTAGTGGCGCATTCCTATGGCAGCAGATGTTGTGCATCAGGGCACAGGTGAGTACAATCTTGCCAACTTTTTCTGGTGCATATCTCTGTGCCCCTCCAGTATGGTCCAGGCACCAGAACCGTGCCTTCAAGAAACCAAATGTCCATGTCATCTTTGTGTGCAATGGTTACATGCTAAATATTATTGGCTGATTGGGATACATCCATCATCTTTCAGGACATGCATCATTTAACTTATACATGCATCATGTGTGATTGAGTGGGCTGTCCTGTGACAGATTAGATTCACCTGCACATGGGATTACTGGACCTGCACCAGTGGATGATGGCCTATGTGTATGGGATTGTGTAGGACACTCATGCTCAACATGTACTGTCATGTAACCACTTGTCCTTTGAATATGGTGTATTCATGTTCCACAGGTTTGCTCTGCAATGTGAGCCATGTCCCTTGCAGCCCACTTTTTACATGCATTACTCCCTGGGTTTGATTGGTGCAGTGGTGCATCCATACTGCCATGATGAGGCTCCCGTCATGACTCCCTGTTCAGGGCCAGTGTTGATTTCTATTTGGTTGCAGCTGTCTCAGTGGATGGTGGAACCTTAGCTACATGGCACCAGTTTTGGTTTTGTTTCACATGCGTGTAAATGTGCATTCATGGGCAGTGGCATAACACAAAATGTGGGGGTCCCCCTGCAAGCCATGCTGAGGGGGCCCCCCTAACTCAGCAACAAATCACTGGTCGCGCCACACTCTGGGCCATCATAGATCATCATGCTTGCGCAATACCCACAAATGTGCTGCTGAAGGTATATGCCACACTGCACTAGCAGAATGATATAAATATGTGTTTTAATGCACACACCCTCGCTTCAGCCTTGACTGATTTCTGTAATCACACTTTCACCACTGGCATGTTCCCCTCTCCCCTTAAGCACTCCCCTATCCATCCACTCCTCAAGAAGCTGTCTGCCGATCCTGCCTGCCCGACAAACTATTGCCCAATCTCCATCACCCCTTTCCTGGGCAAACTGTTGTAAAAGCTGTCCATCTCCCAGCTAACTCTCCACACAGAATCTGTTGGTTGTGCTTCATGACCTTCAGTCTGGCTTCAGAGCTAACAGAGTCACGGAACTGCTCTCCTGAACACCTGTGAAGATCTGCTCTCTAACCTTGATTCCAGCATTCCTTCTGTCCTCAACCTCCTTGATCTTTCCTCTGCTTTCGACATGGTCAACCACGTCATCCTGATCAATCGACTCCATGAGAACATGGGCATCACGGATCAAGCCCTTGAGTGGCTGACCTCCTTCCTCTTGGACAGCCCCTCCCAGGTCCATCTTGGTCCCTTTCTCTATGCTCCATCCTCTCACCCTGGTTTTTCAACCTCTACTTGGCCCCTTTGGCCCACCTGATCTCTACCATCACCTCTAACTTTCAATGTTATGCAGATGACACACCGCTTTCCTTCAGGCTCCCCTCAGAGTCCTCTCCTCTCTCGCTCATTCCTGACTGTCTATCTGTGATTCAGGATTGGTGTGCCTCCAATGATCTCTACCTTAATGTCAGTAATTCAGAGAGCCTTCTCATTGGGACCCCAGCCCCTGCTTTCCGTCTCTCACTCTGGCCGCCCGCCTTGGGCCCTCTTTCTTTGACATTCTGTGAGGCAAACAACCTGGTGTCATCTTTGACTCCACTCTCTCGTTCTCTCCTCACATCTCGGACGTCGCCAGTAAGTCCCACTACCAGCTGCTCCTCTTCAAAAGTACTCTTCCCTTTCTCACTTTCCCCCAAAAGCTCACCGTCTCCAGAGCCTTGGTTCTCTCTACGCTGGACTACTGCACCAGCCTCTTTCTCAATCTGCCTTCCTCTACTCTCCACCCTCTGCAACTAATCCAGAACAGGACTGCGAGATGTATCCTTGGCCTCAAGCCCAGGGATCGTATCTCTCCAGCCCTGAAATCTCTCCACTGGCTCCCAGTTGCTGCAAGGATCATGATCATTACCCTTTGCATTGTCCACAAGGCTTTCTGGGCCTGGGGCCCACACTACATCCTAAATATCTTCCAAAATATCTTCCTTCTCAAGCCCTTTCCTCTGTTACCTACACCTCTCTGAGGGTTAAACACTTTTTCAGGCAGAGAGTGGGTGGTAGATCTCTCTCCTCTGCAGGCACCTCCCTCTGGAATAGCCTCCCTGACCCTCTCAAACTTGAGCTGGACCACCTGAAGTTCCGGAAGCAGCTCAAACCTTTCCTCTCTCTCCCTCCCCTGCTGGCCTACCTGTCCTACCTGTCTGCTGTACCGACTGGTTGTTTGGCTACCCTCAGAGTCTCACTGAGTCCAGACTCTTTCTTGATCAGTCATCCTTGCACTGCCTCTGGACCTACCACGCCCTTAGGGGCTGTAACTGTAACTCTACAGTCCCTTGTTCTCCTTGCCTTGCACTACCCAGAGCCGCACTGCACTTACTCAGAGCATTGCTGCCCTTTTTTTCCTTCTCCTCTCCCTTGCACTTCCCCCCTCGCTTTCCCCTTGCACTTCTCGTTCTTGCACTTGCACGATCTGAATGACACAAGCCTAGTAAGATTGTTTGTCTTGTCCTCCCTCTATTTTCCCGCCCTTGTCTTGTTGCACCTAGAAACACTTGTGTATGGGCGCGTTATAAATGACTTATATCATATCATTTGATCACAGATGTCCAGAAAAATATACAAAGCCACAGTGAGAAGCGGCTAGACTGGCAGCACCGAAATGGCAGTCTAGCCAGTTAATTCACGGCAGGTAATTCACTTAGCAGGACTGCTTTATCAGAAATGCCCAGTTAAAGAAATATCATATCAAACTGAGGAATAACTAGACTGACTACACCAACATGCCTCTCTAGCCACTAAAACCACATATCATGCCTGCTTAGCTGGACATGGACAACCATTATGATTTGTTGCACAATCCTGCACCCCCCCCCCACACACACATCCCCTCTCCCTCCCAACCCTACCCCAACCTCCAAACTCAGCTCCTGGGCCCAGAATTACCGCCACGTCCCTTTTCCTTGTCCCAGAGCTTACGCATGAGGCTCTTTGCCTCATAGGTAAGTACTGGGATGAGGAAAAGTGGGACTAGGAGTAATGATGATTACAGATAGCTAAGTCAGGCATTACCTCCATGTTCCTCTACCTCATCCCAGTACTTGTGTATAAGGCACTCTGCCTCATACACAAATACTGTCTCATACACACTGGGACGAGGAAGAATAGGGCTAGGAGTAATGAGTAATCAAGGCATTAAATGTATTGGTGCAACACCATTGAGTTGACTGGGATTCAGCACTCCCTCCCCCATCCCCCTGAAATTTTGGGCTATGATGACTCAACCTGGTCGACCTTCACAACAGTTGCCAGACAGAACAGGACACAGATGTTAAATGGCACCTGGGTTTTGCTGTTAACAAGAGCCCAGCAATTACTAACATAAAGCATTTCACTGTTAGTACCTGCATTCAAATGCCACATTTTTTAGGCAATTGAAATTGTGATGTGGGTTTAATACTTGCATGCCAGCTGAGTGATTGGAAGGGTAGGGAGGCAGCAGGAGACCGCTCATTCTCACAGCAGTCCATAAGTGGGTGCTTTCAGACTTGAAGGAGAGAGTTAGCTGCTTGTAACATTGAAGCTGCACTAAAATAGTCTAATTAAAATGCGTAAAGAAATGAGATGCCCCAAACAAATAAGTTTGCCCCTCCCTCACCGCCCATGAAGTTAGCGTCTCTCCCAACATTTGAAGGGTTAGCCCCCCCGAAATGTAGATTTGTTGCGCCCCTGAACGCAAGCACATACACCATTCACCATATACACAGACGCGCACCCAGCCATCCATATATTTAAGTGTGCATTATTTCACCATACAGGGACACCCAAGCAGCTATCCATACATTTAAGTGTGCACCCTGTCACCATAGAGGCTCACCCACGCAGCTACCCGTACATTTAAGTGTGCACCCTTTCACCATAGAGGCACACAATACCAGGCACCCACCCATACATTTAAGTGCACACCCTTTCACCATATGCTCATACAGGCAGCCACCTGTACATTAAAGTGTGCACCCTTTCACCATACACTCACACACACGCACACGTCATGGGGTTAAGGGGGGCCCTAATACTTCCCAAAAAATTGGGCCTCATTACAACTATGCCGGTCTGGAAACAACGGTGCCGGTAAGGCACTGTTTTTTCCGGATCGGCATATTACATCTCTGCGAGTGGTTGCTATCCCACCCGGCAGGTTAGACCAGACCTGCCAGGCGGAACGACACCCACCCGCAGAGTTTTCATGGAAGCACCGGCACCATTATTAACGGTGCCGGTGCTTCCGTGGACCCCATTCCCATAGAGTCCAATGGAAATGGGGATTTACCATTTGCCAACGCCTGACTTCCCAGACCGCGGGCTTGTAAAATGCCTGTGTTCCCGGGAAGTTGGGCACCGGTAAATCATTACGGGTCCGGCCGGTAGCACCGGCACGGTTACCGCCAAACCCGTAATGAGGCCCATTGTTTCTTTTTGAAGTCACTCTGACTTAATAAAGAAATTATTTTCGTTAAGGACCGAACCATAACGGCAATAATTTCTTTGGGAAGTCAGAGTGACTTCAAAAATAAACTATTTCTTTTTTAAGTCATAGGGCTCCCTCCACCCCATGACATAGAGGCCTCCAGCCTAGGGTCAGCCATGCCATGGGAGGGCAGAGCCCTCGGACTTCAAAAAGACCATTTCTTTTTGTAGTAACTGCCTTCGTAAAGAAATGATTTCTGTTACAGAAATCATTTCTTTATAAATGCAGATTAAATTGAAAAAGAAAAAAAAAATTGAAAAAAAATAGTTTTCTTTTTTTTCTCCAGGGGGGCCCCCCACACAACATGTGTTCATGGGTCACTCCTTCAGGGATGCTCATGATCGGGTTTGGCCTGATCAACTACAGTGGTTTCGTGGACGGGTATTGCATTCCTCTCACTTTGCATTCCTGTGTGCTGTCCTGGGTAAGGTTACTCTTGTGTGTCAGAGTGTAAAGCAGCAATGCAACACAGACACGCTGCTTTCTGGTTGTTGTGGTCCCATGTGTTATGGTGTTTTGAGAAGTGTGTGCCCATCACCTTTTGTGGGTCCAGGTGTGCCCCCCTTACATTTTATATATTTTGGAATGCATTTCAGGCAGGGTTTGTACTCACCAACTATCCTGGAACGTCATTTGGGGGTCGCCAGAGGTCGCAACTGCGACCTCTGTGGTCTCCCTTGTGACCTCTGTGGTCACCCTTGCGACCTTAAGAAAAAAATAGAAAAAAAAAGTTTTTTTTTTTTTGTAGTAATGTAAGCTCACGGGCTGTGGCCAGCACCATGTGGCTCTTTAGTTCTGGCGGGGCTGGCTTTCTTGTTAAAGCCTGTTAAAAAAAAAGAAGAAAAAGAAGAAAAGGAGTGACACAAGACTAACACTTTCAGCACTGACCCTAAATAAGAAAGATTTGGAATACCAAATAATGTGCCTTTCTGGAATTCTATACAATAATTGCTAGACTCACTAAAGGTTTATTTCAGGCACACTTCAGGGGGTGAGTCACTGATTTAGTCTGTTCTTAAACACCTCAACTCAGCCTTTCATCCTTCTGAGGTTGATAAATGAGTACCAACACAGGTTGGGTGATATTGGGTGTATATTTTTTCTATATAAAGCGCTTAAGCGTAAGTGCTAAATAATAACACATCATTATCATTTGGTCGTGGACGTCTGCTTGCATTCACAGTAATTTGGTAATATGGGCCTATATAAACTGATCTTAACGATACATATGGCGATCCATTCTTGTATGAAATGTACATCACATTATAGCAATATCGTAACCATATTTTTTGTAGTGTACAATGCTATGTGATAGCACTTCCTGTTTTGTCAACGGGGGAAGGGTCGCGTTCCATCGCATCCCACGATATCACTTTGGGGTGGGGTCAAATGACATCACTTCCTGTGATGTCACCAGGGGTCAAGGGTCATGTGATGTCACTTCCGCTCCCCCTGGCATTTTGGTGAAATGACGTCCCTGCAACTATCCATGTGCGTTGTGCTCTGTGCCTCTCCATGTAGGCTGGCAGTGTGCTGGTGCGCAGCACCATGGAGTCGTGGGTGGATCCAGGGTAGCGAGCGCAGCAGTGGCTGATGGTCAGGTCCGGCTACAGATCATCTGCACATTCAATAAATGGAACTGCTTCTGATTCCTGTAGGCTGCCTCATGGTCCCCCGGTGCAACCAGTGCAACATGTGCGCAGTCTGGGGCTGCAAACATGTTCGGCACTTGGGCAATAGCATATATCCGTGCCTTGACTTCATTCACCTGTGCCTGGGTGGTGGGCAATGCAATGTGTTCGTTCAAATTGTGCAGCAGTGAATCCAGTACCTGGCCCAGGGCAACACTGAATGTGGACTGGGCCATGCCATGCATCATGTCAACTGTGTGCTGGAAGCTGCCCATCCCAAGGTATTGTAGGACTGACACCAGCTTCACGAATGGGGGCACAGTGGTGCTGATGGCAAAACAAGTCAGTAGTTACAGGGAATATACGTGCCACCATGGTTTATTTATCCTGAACATATGCTGCAGGCCACCACCAGTCTATTGTTAATAGATGGCCAGTTTCTCTCCAATCCAAGCCATTCTAGGCGGGTTAATACTCATACTGTTCGCTTTCTGTATTGTACCCTTTGACCTGATGTGTACAGGGTCCCAATTCCTGACCTATAAAAATGGCCTTCTTAGAGCAGCATGCCCCCGTCATCACCCCATTCCTTGCCCCACCCCTTTCCTCCCCCATACTACTTCTTTGCCCCCACACCATCACCAGATCAATACCTACACAGACGTCAGTAATAGCAATACGCTAAAAACCATCCCTTTGCTAATCCATACCCATTGCAAAAGGCTCAACTAATAGGAACACCTACCCAATCCAAGGCATAACCAGATGCAACAGATTTAGGGCACGGATGCCCACCACCCTACCCCAGCTAGACTTAGGCTACACTAAACTCAAGCAACCGAAGATGATCCCGGTAGAGGGTAGTGTCAGACTCCAAAGGCTTAGAAAAAACCATCCAAAACGACCACCACAACCAACTCTAAACAACAGACCACCCCGCATGATATTGCTAAGCCATGCTCAACACCTTCAGTCCAGACACCACATTCTATGCAACTCAAAGCAGCCCTTATCAATGCACGGGCCATAGCTGCTCATGCCTCAGAAGTACACAACCATATTATTGGTCAACAATTAGATTTACTCATAGTAACAGAAACTTGGCTCCACCAAGCGTCTGGACCAATACTTACCATTGCCATTCCTCCAGAGTACACCATCCTTAGATCTGATAGAACTAAATCAGTAGGGGGGGAGTAGCTATTATTGCTAAAACCCAACTTAAAATAAGAGCTTGCCCTATTGATAACCCAGATGGGTATGAAATTCTACTAGCTAAAATAGCTACCAGCCATAAAACAACCATTAATAAAGTAACCATATACAGAGGACCCAACACAAATTCACAGCCTGAACTAGATATACCTTTACTACTAACACCACTCATCAAACCGAAAACAAAATGCATAATCCTTGGTGACCTGAAGGTCGGTTTTAATGATACCCAAAACCACAAAGCAGAAGCATTACACAATGCCCTAAAAGATATGTCATTAACCCAACTCGTGAACACACCTACTCATCTCAAAGGGAGGACGCTCGAAGGGATACTACCACTCAATACTACATTATGCATAGAATCTATCGACAAACTACTCTGGACAGATCACCATAGTGTGAACTTTTCTATCATCTGCAACGAACCTGACCCACCTAAATCCACCACGTTGGATACCAATGTAACCAGGACTACTTGTAAACTCACAGCTGATAACCTCAACCCACTCCTACTCAATGATGAACTAGTATCACTCAGACGAAGCAAACACTTGCTGGAACATCTCTACAACAAAACCCAAACCCCAGAGGCTGCCAATGCCTTAAACACTGCTCACAAAATTTACAAAGCAGCCATCATTGCACATAAAGCAGATGCGCTCAATACCAGGATTAGCAATGCATCCTCAGATTCTAAAGAGCTGTTCTCCATCCTCAAGGAGTTGGAAAACCCTATCCCTATTATCAACCCGGTTCAACCTAGTAAAGAATGGTTCATCACTATTCAAGATGCCCTTGCCACCAAAATTAAACTTCTACAAAATAAAATGATCATCAAAAGAAAAACATTATCTGAAAAACAAACCATTTCGAACCCAATTTTGAAGCCCGTAGAATGCACCACGCCAACATTCCATTTCTCCTCAGTCTCCCATGAAGTGATGCTCAACACTATAGCTTAACTGTAAGCAACCAACTGGAAAGGGGATAACTTTCCAGCACACCTAGTCAAATTATGTGCACCCACCCTCTCCCCCATTATCTCCAATTTTGTTAATGCCTCTTTTAACACTAACATGGTCCCGGCCAGCATTAAAGAAGCATGGGTCACACCATTATTAAAAAGCCCTCACTAGACCCATTAGTTCCTACTAACTACCGGCCCATAACCAAGGTCCCATTCTTCTTAAAATTATCGACAACATAGCATATAATCAAATTCAAACCCACCTAGAACAGAATAACCTCTTAGGAGCTAGACAATCTGGGTTTAGGCCCAACCATAATACTGAGACTGCTCTCACTGATTTAAAAATCCAAATAGATGCCATATGAGATACAGGTAAAATGGCCATACTGCTACTGCTGGACTTATCAGCAGCATTCGACCTTGTAGATAGACCATGACAAACTTTGTGAAACACTAACAAAAGACTTTAATTTCTCCAATAATGCTACACTCTGGATCAAATCATTCTTAGCAGAACGAACATCTAGAGTTGCCATTGGGAAGGACACCGCTGATCCCATAGCAGTTCCTATAGGAGTCCCCCAGGGATCATGCCTTTTCCCTACCTGTATAATGCATACACAAAACTCATATTCTCAGCATTAGATGATATGGGTGTCATCTACACAAACTTTGCAGATGACACCCAGATCCTTATCCCCATCTCTGGGGATTACACCCAAGACATTCAGAACATCTACAAAGTCTGCGCCATCATTCAAAACTGGATGGCTCTAAATAGCCTTTGCCTCAACGATGAGAAGATGCAGGTCCTCATCATGGGTTCCCAAACAAGAATAAATATCCTCCACCCAGACTATTCACTTATCAACATTGATGTTACCCCAATTCCAGTACTCAAGCAAGTGAACACACTAGGGGTTTATATAGATGCTAATCTCACCATGAATAAACATATCTCAGCACTCTCCTCTTCCACAGCATACGCTGCCAAACTCATCGCCCTAAGATGCCAATTATTTACACCCACAAACTGTATTACATTGGCCCGAGCATTGATACTAACCAAACTTGACTACTGTAATGCCCTCTTACTAGGAACATCCACAACTTATATCAGTAAGAATCAACTATTGCAAAATAAAGCCCTCAGAGTGGCACTAGGCATAAAGAAATCAGAACACATTTCCAACGTTAGGTGTGCAAACCACTGGCTACCTATCAAAGCCAGAATCATTTTCAAAATATTATGTGGTGTACACAAATGTCTTATGAATATAGCCCCCAGCTACCTCAACAACACCATTAAGAAAAAAGCCTCCAGCAGGACCCTTAGATCCAATAATCAGTTCCTTTTGGAAATCCCTGCACTACAAATGCAATAAAGCAGGAGGTAGCAGTTTCAGGGTCCTCGCCCTTACTCATTGGTATGACCTATCACTCAGCATCAAAAATGAGGAAACTATTTTAGGCTTCAAAAAAGCACTTAAAAGAGGCTGTTCAACCAACCCTGACTTTGTACGCCATACTGCTAGGCTTTAACTAACTGCACCACTAGGGTGTCCTTGACCTGTCAACTGTAACAATGAATGTGTGATTTGTCTTGTATGTATGCTAATTTTATACTATGCTGAAATGAGATTCGCCAGGTGAATCACCATGTTTTCATCCGATTGACTGTAACACTGTATAACAAATATCATAACCTGTCTGTAACCTTGCCGTGATACCTTTGAGTCTGGGCGTGTAAAAAATGTAAAAAAATCCTGCTACCAATGTCACCTTGGATTGTGTCCAGCAACTGGGTGATGGTAGCTCTGTCCAGCCTGTACTCGGATACCAACTGACCATCAGTCAGGGCCAATGGTGTTGGCCTGACCCTGGGGATGGCTGCCCGCATTGATATGGCTGCTCTCCTCCTCCTCATCATCCCCCCACCTGTGCTCTCTGTGCCCTGGGCTGGTTGTCAGGCCTCTGTAGCTCCTGGCGCAGCATGTAAAAGTCCATGTCAAGGCTTCCGGCTCCAAATGGCAACATGGTGTTGGGAAGTGTGTATGAGGCATGGGTGGGTCTTTTGTAGGCCTCTTGGGTACATTGTTTGCACTTGTGCCTTTATTTATTTTATTTATTTAACATTTATAAAGCGCTCACACAGCCCGCAGGCATCGAGGCGCTGTTACAGAGGTTTCTAAGCGCGGACCCGGGGATCGAACCTGTTGTTGCTTTTTGTCGTCTTGCTTCCAAGACGCGCACGCTGCCGCTGAGCTATCCTCCCGGGACAATGTCACCTCCCGGCTCCTAATGGCAACATGGTGTTGGGAAGGGTTTTTGGGGCCTGGGTGGGTCTGTGTGCAGTGTTTGTACCTGTGCCTTTATTGCTCTCACCTCCCTGCTCCTAATGGCAACATGGTGTTGGGAGATGTGTGTGGGGTATGGGTGGTTCTTTTGTAGGCCTCTTGTGTGCATTGTTTCCATCTGTGGCTTTGTTACTCTCACCTATGTTCTTTTACCTCCAGAATTTGACTGAGGGTATTTTCAGCGCTATTAGCACCAGTTTTCCAGCGCTTGGAGTGCTGATACTGTACTTGTGGTAGGTCTGTGATAGCGCTTTGGGTTTCTGATGCAATTGCAGCTAGCAGTATTACAGCTGGCTGCAATAGCGCCCAACTGGAATAGCGCCAGCTGAATTGCAGTCGTGATTTGACGGAGCGGTATTGGCACTGCTAATACCATTATCGCTGTATTTAAAGGCTACCGCCCAACTCGTGATGAGGCCCAGTGTCAATTGTACAAACGTTCACCAAGATACAAGTCCTGTATACTCATGTCATGTATGTTTCATATTCTCTATTTTAAAGTTGTTTTAAAGTAACACATTTTGAT